>NW_012267246.1:4937556-4943981 GCF_000151885.1 Dipodomys ordii
GGAGGCCTGTAGAGGAAGACTGGTGTCACCCCTCCATCGGTGACCAGGTCACTGTGAGGCATGGAAGCTTCCAGATCCCGTTACTCAGCTTCCTGTCTAGTCCCCCCCCCCCGTCTGCGCCCCCAACTCCTTCCCCCTGCTTGCTCAGTTGTGGACGTCCTGGGGTTCATCGTCCAGATAAGACACGCATGAGCACACGGCCAAAATAACCCTAACTCACTCCTGTAATCCTATCAGAAAGTTGGGGTCTGAAGATCGCGGTTCGAAGCCAAGCTGGGGCCAACAAATCCGTGAGACTTTTGCCACCCATGTAACCAACAAAAAGCTGGAAGTGGAGCCGTGGATCAAGTGGTAGAGCACCAGCTTCGGCACACAAGCTAAGGGACAGTGCACAGGCCCTGAGTTTAGGCCCCAGTACCAGGACAAAAATAAAATAAAAAATAATCTGAAGGATGTATATGTAATGTAACCACATACCGCGCAGCCTTATGTGCATCTGCCCTGTTTTCCAAAACATAGAAAGAACTTCATCACAAAATAAAGCTCATCATTACTGCAAAGGCAGAAATCATACTGACAACATCAACATGAAAATACAAGAATACAGAGAAAGAAGGAAAAGAAGAAAAAGAAAACAAAAATACAAGAATACAATTAACACCCAGAACTTCCCACCTGACATAGAGTTGGAAATGCCTTGATTCTGGATTAAAGAGAAGCACAAGTGGTAATGAACTTTAAAAGAATATATTTTCTTTGGACGAATTTAAAGGGTACAGTGTGATGCTATTCGCTACACGTATACAACATGTAAAATTCACATCAAGGTAGTAAACATTTCTATCTCCATAAACATCCCAAAAGCATTTAAGTGCATATAATATATATATAATACATGAAAGAAACAAAATCCCTACACAACAAAATTAGTTATAGAAAAGTTGAGTCCATGAAATCACATAACATTAAATGTACTCATTGCAAAAGCAACATGCAAACCAAAAGACATAGGAGAAAACTGCAAAAATGTTAATAAAGACAAAGCCAGACTTGATGAATCAAAGAAAAACCAACAAACCAAGAAAAGGTCAAGAAGCAGAGAGGACACAAATGATGTAGGAAAGAATGACATATAACCAAAGGTAAGAAAGGTATCTAAAAGCCAATCAACTGATCATAGGTGGCTCATACCTGTAATCCTAGACACTCAGGAGGCTGAGATCTAAGGATCTCCATTGGAAGCCAGCCTGGGTGGAAAATCTTATCTCCAATTAACCACACCAATAAGAGAAGGGAAATCTGCAAAGTGGAGCTATGGCTGAAGTGGTAGAGCACTAGCTAGCTTTGAGCAAACTACTCAGGAGAGTGCCCAGGCCCAGAGTTCATACTCTAGTACCAGAACCCCAAAACTGCCAAGGCTACCCTTGAAAACTGTGATCTTCCCTAGTTCTCCAGGGTTTATCTTCCCTAGTAGCTAGGCTTGCAGTTATGAGCTACCAGCATCTGGCTATCTCGTTGTGAAATGATTTGGAGGACCAGAATCAAATTACTTCTGTGTGAATCTTATAAAACGTTATGCTTATGCTGCACCATTACAGGATATTCATATTGCAGAATAACCTAACTAGCTTATTGAAGCACCTTTTACATGCCAGGTGGGTTATATTGTTAAATGTCTTGGTAAGATATGCTGATCACCGTAATTTTCATGAGACTGAAGGAATATTTTGAGATTAAGAAGGCTGTTTTCATATCCCAGAGTGTCGTTGGCCACCGCAACAGACAGGGAAAATAATGGAAGACTGAGCCAAAGAATTGAAGTTTTGGGGGCACCAGGAAAATCGAAAGCTCTCCCAGGGCACCTGGAGCTGGTATTCCAGACCCATAACCCTTTCAGGTCTCACATCAGAGAGGCACCAGAGAAAGCGCATGGCTAATTCGATGAAGAAGTCATGGGTGGCAAGGCCTGGGGCCCACCGCAGACTGGGAGGGCCTGTTCTATGATGCGTGCATTTCCATTTAACCTCTGTCCCAAATAGGTTGCACTTTGCAGCGAGGCCAGAGTTGTATCTTTAGTTTCCATTTTGCCTTATTCCTCCCTGCTTGCTTGCCTAGGAATATCTATCTTCCCCAGTCACTGACAGAAATGCTTAATGAGTAACTAACTGGAATTGTTCACTACTCAACCAAGACAAATTGAGGTGTTAAAAATGTGATAGTCCCTGCTGGGTGCCAGTGGTTCACACCTGTAATTCTAGCTGCTGAGGAGGCTGAGATCTGAGGATTATAATTAGAAGCCAGCCCAGGCAGGAAAGTCTTCGTGAGACTTTTCAATTAACCACTCAAAAACTGGAAGTGGTGCTGGGGCTCAAGTGGTAGAGCACTAGCCTTGAGCACAAAGAGGCTCAGGGACAGCACCCTAGCCCTGAGTTCAAGGCCTACAACTGACCAAAACAACCCCCCCCCCAATAAAAACAGCATAAAAGCAACAAACAACAAAGCAAACAACAGAAAAACTCTACCAATGTTGGAATATATAATATCACCACTCAATTGTTATTGGGATTTAAAGATGTAACTTTTACATTTTTATGATTTTAAAGTAACATCCCAAATTTTAAAATAATAGAAATGTCTTAAAAGAGGATAGCCATCATTCATCCCTTTATCATTCAAAGATAGCTGTTCATGATCTCGTGTACTACGTTTTCCCCCCACAATTTAGTTCATGCTCCACATAAAGTTTTACATTTTGCCTTGTCGCTTAAGCATCCTTTTAATGGCTGTATAGCATTATGACAACTTCAGCACTCACATCTGGTTGCAGATTCTAAAGTTGTTTTTTCCCCGTATAAATTACACAATATAAATTGTTATTGATATTTTTAATCTTCGATGGTAAAACTAATGTCCAATTATCCAGACTGTCACGTCTCATTTTGCTGTATGATACCACTTTTAAATGGGAGGTCTAGTGCATACAAATTAGAACCTAACCTGCTATCATTAACGCATTGAATACATCCATAATGCTGTTCAGCCATCATTACTGTCTCCATGAATTCCTTTTACCTTGTAACATTGACACTCCAAACCATGGAATACAACCTCTTGTTCCTCATTCCCTCTGTCTCTAGACAATTGCCCATATATATATATATATATATATATATATATATATATAATCTGCTTGTATGAATGTGACTATTTAAATTCCCTCATATAAGTGCAGTCATACTCTATTTGTCTTTTTTTTATGGTCACTTTATTTCCCTGAGCCAAATGTCATCAGAGTTCATCTGTATTGCATTATAGTATATGTCTTTATTTCCTTCCTTTTTTAAGGCTGAGTAATATTTTGTCATTGGTGCATCCCACATTTTGTTTTACCATCCATCATCTGATGGGGTGCCATTCTATACTTTTATGTACAGGGAGGAGACAGGGGATGGGTTGGTTGTCTGGGGCTACAGATTGTTCATCTATAAAACTGAACCTTATGGTGGCTAAGCCTAGGATCTTGAATCAATTACTGGGATATATTTATTAATTAAAGGAACTCACGTTGGTTTTCTCTGGGTGAGCATAAAGGAGGCCAAAGTAGGCATCTCATATTTATCTTGTTGTCTTAGAATAAATGAGCAGTTCCATTTCTCTACAAAATGGAAAACATTTCTTCTCATTGCTAGATTGTCATAAAGATAATTCTGCATCCTCCATTGCTATAGCTCCTATCAATAGAATTTTTATTTTATTTACTAAATGGTTCTGTTTTTACGAAGAACAAAACAGAAAACATGTATTGACCCATTTCATTGACCTCTCTCTCTCAAAAAAAAAAAAAAAAAGGAAAGAAAGAAAAAAGAAAAAAAATGGCCAGGCACTGGTGGCTCACATCTATAACCTCAGGAGGCTAAGATATGAGGATCATGGTTTGAAGCCAGGCCAGGAAGGAAAGTCTGAGAGACTTCGAATTAACTACCAAAAAGCCAGAAGCAGGGTTGTGACTCAAAAGTTCAGGGACAGTACCCAGGCCTGAGTTCAAATCCTAGGAGGAGCGCATGCATACGAGCATGTGCTCACATGCGCGCGTGCACACACACACACACACACAGACAGCATGGTACTATTACTAGCAGTAATGACTTTGAGTTACTTGAACTACCAAGGGTTTCACAAGTTCTTTTCTTCAGATTTTTCAGTGTAATCTTTTACCTCATTTTAAAAGACAGTAACCCAAGAATCAGAACGATTTGACCTCTTTTAAGGTGGCACAACATTAAGAGCTGAACACTGGAGCCTGTTAGATTCTTACATTTATAATTCTCTACAATACTGTGATGGGTCCATTTGAGTTATTTTTCCCCCAACAACGATTCACGTGTCATGTCCCCATGATTTTTCTCAGACAAGGGACAACAGGTGTTGGAGCCAGACTTCCGAGATTTAAATTCCAACTTAACTGTGAACTCTTGCAAGAAAACGTTTTGTGAACCTCTCTAGGGTGTCAATGATCTTATCTGCCACAGAAGACACAAAATATATCGAGTTACTCAAGGTAACAGGTGTAAGGCACACAGAGGCTGCTTGGCCCTGAATATTCTATGCCCCATAGGTGTCCATTATTGCTTCACGATAATAATTCATAGAAAGCAGCCAAGGCAGTATCTGGCCATCAAGAATACAGAGAAAGACATATTCAAACAATAATTGAAAAAAAGAATCTTCAGGTTTAGGAAGTAGAAATGACTTTAAAGAAAAAAAAATCCCCTTAGAACATGAGCCAAGAGCGAGAGAGAATGAAAGAGAGTTGTGATACTGACAAATTTCTCAACATACAGAATGCACACTAAGTCTCCATTGGTTACTTTTTTTTGATGATCCAATCATTTTTCTTTGGGTTTTGACATAGAACCAGGTCTCTTCCCAGAACAGACTCACTCAATCTGTCCTTTATGAAGATTATTTATTGCTCCTTCTGTGGCTTTTGATTTAGCAATCAGCATCCATGACTGTTTTTCTTATCTTTCATCAGGGGACCAAACCTCGGGTGGCAGTGAATAGCTCCTTAACGAGAAAGGGAGGAGCCCACTCCAGCACTGCCATTCCTGTAGAGTGAATTGGCTCATCTTCAGCCAGGCACCTTTCCCTGACTCTTACCGCCTACGACAACTCATGGCTACTCTGGTGCTATGACATTTTTATTTTTTTTCTATAGAGAGTTTGGCATTTATGGGAAAAGTATCCTTTTAATTTTTGTCAAGTTAAACTTTCAAGTTAGAGTTGGTCTTGGAGATGCAGAGGGTGCACATCATAGAGTAGAAATAAGAAATATGGCAGGTGCTGGTGGCGCACACCTGCAATCCTCGCTCCTCAGGAGGCTGAGATCTGAGGATCATGGTTTATGCCAATCCCGGGGCAGAAAAGTCCATGAGACTCTTATCTCCAATGAACCACCAGAAAACTGAAGTGGCACTGTGGCTCAAGTGGTAGAGCACTAGCCTTGAGTACAACAGCTCAGGAATAGCACCTGGGTCCTGAGTTCAAGCCCCATGACCAACAAAAAGAAAGAATGAAAGAAAGAATAAAGAAAAAGGAAGGAAGGAAGGAAGGAAGGAAGGAAGGAAGGAAGGAAGAAGTTTCATATGTCAAGATTAAACAAAGAAACAACGTTCATTCAAACAAACACATCACATCTAGAAATAAGAACTCCCTGGAGAGTTCTGTCTCAGTCTTCAGGTCTGATCTAATGATCTGGATTTTGAATTTACACACAGCTTGATTAAGGGTTTGGTATAGCATCTCCCATGACAATAACTACCTAAGAAGTTCTTCCCAACAGGTTTAGACTTTAAAAGCAGGCAGGTGACAACAAGTCCTGACCTCTGTAAATTAAAACAGAATGCCACCACACTGCTAACCATCAATTTTGTAAATGGCTGCTACTCTCTCACTTGTTGCATTTCTTTTAAAAAGCAAGTTATTGCCATGTAGTTAATTAATATTTGATACAATCCACTCAGAAGCCACAGTGCAGTAGCTTTTCAGTAAGGTCATCAAATTCTCCAACCTTCCTCAATACCTAACTCTAGAACATTCTCATGACCTCTAGAAGAAGCGCTGAAATGCAATTCTTTAGCAGTCATTTCCATTTCTCCACTCTAATCTCACCCCTAGTCTATTAGTCTATTCTGGACATTTTATATAAATAGTCTTTGATGAATTATTTTGTTCACTTAGCATAATATTGTCAAAATGAATTCATGCTGTAGCAAGGTATTAGTATTTCATTCCTTTTTTTGGGGGGGGTCTGGTCGTGGGGCCTGAACTCTGGGCCTGGGCACTGTACCTCAGCTCTTCAGCTCAAGGCTAGCGCTCTACCACTTGAGCCACAGCGCCACTTTTGGCTTTTTTCTTTTTGCTTA
>NW_012267246.1:4944968-4970600 GCF_000151885.1 Dipodomys ordii
CCACTTCCGGCTTTTTTCTTTTTGCTTATGTGGTGCTGAGGAATCGAACCCAGGGCCTCATGCATGCAAGGCAAGTGCTCTACCACTGAGCCAACTTCCCAGCCCCCTAAATGTCATTTTTTGTCTTATACTCAGTGGATGAATGGATCAAGAAAATGTGATATATATACACAGTGGAATTCTATGCTTCCATCAGAAAGAATGACACCCATTTGTAAGGAAATGGAAAGACTTGGAGAAAATTATATTAAGCTGTAGTAGGAAGACCACCTAGTTGTTTGGAATGACAGAGCCCAACGCAACAAAGTTATTAACAAACAAGCAACTTTATTGAGAAGGTTCCTACACTGACCAGTCAGGGCCCCAGCACAGGCTCAGGAGTGATACTGTGACCCTGACTGACCCCCATTCTTTGGTTTTTAAAGGCAAAACCCATGAGGTTGAGCCTGGTCATGCACAGATAACCAATGGGATTGTAACATACAAAGGATTGTATAGTCATACCAGACCGTACACAGGTGGCCAATGAGGTTACAGTTTGTAATGGCTGTTTAAACCAGCCTATCACTTGGTTTAAAATGGTATGCAAATTTAGTGGGCAAGGTGAGGCCTACCTTTTGGTGGGCAAAAGGCAGAGTTTACCATAAGCATGTGCAAAAGGCAGGGTTTATCATAAGCAAGTGGTGTCGCCAGCTGGAGCCAGATTACAACCTATCTGTTTTATGGGACAGTCTAACTCAACAATCAAGGGTGGGTTAGGTTGTTAAGGGTGGGTTAGGTTGCCCCCTCACAGACTACCAGAGACCACGATCAATGCAAATGGCAAAGAGTCGTTTATTGCAAGCTCGAGCTTGGTCCTCGTGCACTTGGTAACTGGTGATGCTAAGAGGCCCCAAGCATAGAATCAGCACAGTTTTTATAGTATTGAACAAACAACGTAAAGGAACTTTTACATAAGAAGTTACATGATTGGTTAACATTTAAAGCAAGCTAAGCTGGGCAAATATGATTGGTTGACCTTTACAGAAAAATATCCTTGTTCCATAGCTTGACCACAAATGGTTATGAGTCACACCTGGGCCAACAGTATGCAGGGCAAGTTTCACCCTGGGCTCTAAAGAACTGGTTGGTTGGTGAAGGATTAAAGTCTTGAGGCACCACTTGTTCTTGTTTAGCAGAGCAACACGTGGTGGTAATCCAAACACCTGGTTGGTTGTGTGACTTTATAAGCCCTGCAAATGTTTAGCTCAGGGCTCTCTTCCGAGGCTCCCCTGTGTTGGAGTGTAGGATGAGGCCCAAGCTACAGCCCATCTAAATAAAACCTTAAAACAGCAGTAAAGTCTGACGCTTGGTGGTCTTCTTGTTGGGGGTCCTACAACCTGGGCACAATATACTAGTGGGGGCTCATCTGGGATCCCCCCAAAGACCCCCGAGACCTCAGACTCCAAAGGTAAAACAGTGCTGTCTTTGTTAATTTGTCTTGTCCTGTCATTGTCCGTTTGTACTTTCCTTTGTGAGGACGGCTGCTCTGATTTGTATTGTGTAAAGGGTTGTTGACAACCCTGGAGGAACTGGGAGAAGTCCCAGATTCTCTTGTGAGGGGGGTTCCTTAGAATCCCACTGTGTGAATTGTGGGCCGGGGGTACTTGGAACCCCGCCATGAGAATTGTGGGGTGTGGGTCGGTTCGGTGTTGGGCCAGAACTGACCAAGAGGGCCTCCTAACCGAGGCCCAACTTGCTCACTTTGGGTCCGCTCCTTCTGCTGTGGGGTGTGGGTGGGTGTGGAACCCCGCCATGATAGGAGTCAGTGGACCAATTTCGGGAGATCTCCACTTTGTAACTGTCAGGCCTGCATGTGTTTTGTTTGTATTGTTTATTGTTTTTTTTGGGGGGGGACTGTGTGACTGATAGGACTGGAAACCATGGGCAACATTCCATCTAGTCCCCTAGACTTACAAAAAAAAACTAAGAGGAAAAAAAGTGTACCCCCGGTTTTTCAGGGAGATAACTTGGAAGAGGAAATGTTTCCTCCTCCATACTCCCCTTCCCAGGTTCCTTTTGCAGAACCTGAGAATGATCAAGAGGAGGAGGGAGCTATAGAACCAGCAGCCAAACTCTGGGCACCTGCCCTTAAAGTTTCTGAGGGGCCAGTCACTCAACGACGCCGTGGGATCAAACCCCCTTCTAATGCAGTTGTTTTTCCCTTACACACCGTAGGTCCTGTGGATGCGGATGGTCAACAGCAACTCCAATATTGGCCATTTTCTACCAGTGATCTATACAATTAGTGCACCCAAAATGCCCCCTTTTCTGAGAAACCCCAGGATTTAATTCGTTTGCTTGAAACTATTCTCTTTACTCATCAGCCTACTTGGAATGATTGTAGTCAGCTTTTACAGGTTTTTTTTTTAACCACCAAAGAGAGAGACCATATCTGAGAGGTGGCCGGAAACATATCCCTGGCCCCACAGGAGTGCCCATCACAGATCCTGCCCTGATCACTGCCTATTTTCCTGAGATCCGACCAACATGGGACTACAATATGGTTGAAGGTAGGTAGCGACTCCTCACCTATTGCCAGGCTCTGTTGGCAGGTCTCAAGGCAACGGCTTGCCGACCTACTAATATGTCCAAAGTTTATGATGTTAGACAGGGAGGAAGTGAAAATCCAGCAGCATATCTTGAGCAGCTCATGGAAGCTTTTAGTCAATATACCGCGTATGATCTTGTGACCCAGGAGTCGGCTCAGATGATTGTGTTTGTCTATATAAATCAAGCTGCACCAGATATAAAGTGAAAATTGCAGGCTCTAGTCAGATTTGGTGAAAAGTCTATTAGGGATCTAGTAGCCATGGCAGAAAAGGTTTACAATAAGAGAGAGACAGAGGAGCAAAGACAGGAAAGGAAGGAAGCCCAGCTACTCTGCTGCTAGATCCGGATCTGGAAGCACCCCTGCATGACTGTGAGCAGATCTTGGCCCAAGTATATAGTCTCAGGCCAGACTTTTTGAACTCGCCACTATCGCATGCCGAGCGAGCATACCTGGTTCACAGATGGCAGAAGTTTCATTGGAGATGGAAAAAGGTATGCGAGCACAGCAGTCACCACAGACACTGAGATAGTGTGGGCAGAAGCACTCCCCCAGGGAACATCTGCACAAAGAGCAGAACTAGTGGCACTAACAAAGCCCTACAAATGGGAAAAGGGAAAAGACTAAACATTTACACGGACCGTTGGTATGTTTTTGCTACTGTGCATGTCCATGGAGCCATTTACCAAGAGAGGGGGGCTGCTGACAGCTGAGGAAAAGACTATTAACAACAAACAAGAAATTTTAAGCCTCGGGCTGGGAAGTTGGCTCAGTGGTAGAGCGCTTGCCTTGCATGCCTGAGGCCCTGGGTTCGATTCCTCAGCACCACATAAGCAAAAAGAAAAAAGCTGGAAGTGGTGCTGTGGCTCAAGTGGTAGAGTGCTAGCCTTGAGCTGAAGAGCTGAGGGACAGCGCCCAGGCCCAGAGTTCAGGCCCCACAACCAGACCAAAAAAAAAAAAAATTTAAGCCTCATCCAGGCCATATGGGAACCAGCAAATATTACCATTATGCACTGCCCTGGCCATCAAAAGGGAACTGATTCAATAACCAAAGGAAATAACTTGGCCGATCAGGCAGCTAAGGAGGCGGCCTTCCAGCCCAGAGCGGAAGTACTGACTCTAGTAAACCCAGGGCCACGAGCTTTGCCTCCTGAGCCTCAGTACTCCCAAGAAGACTTGGAGTGGATAAAGAAAATTTCCATGGCCTATAAACCCCCAGACAGAGAAGGAAATAAAGACCGGTGGAAAACTGGTGAGGGGAAACTTACCTTGCCACAAAGATTGGGCAAGGGGATTCTTAAGAGAATCCATCGGATCTCTCACATGGGAACCCGAAGAATGCAGGACTTGCTCCAACACTCAGAAGTAAAAATTAGGCAAGGAAATCAACTCATTGAGGACATTGTTAAAAATTGTAAAGCCTGTCAGCTCACCAATGCCCCCAATCAACCAGTTACAAAAGGAGCTCACCTCCGTGGAGATAGGCCAGGTATGTATTGGAAGTAGACTTCACAGAAATTAAAACTGGAAAATTTGGATATAAATATTTGCTAGTTTTTGTAGACACCTCTTCAGGATGGGTTGAAGCCTACCCAACAAAGCATGAGACCGCGAACGTCGTGGCTAAGAAGATCCTGGAAGAAACCCTATCCAGGTATGGCTTTCCATCCACCATCGGGTCGGACAATGGACTAGCCTTTGTCTCAAAAGTAAGTCAAGGAATAGCAGCGGCACTGGGGATGGATTGGAAATTGCACTGTGCTTATAGACCCCAGAGTTCAGGGCAGGTAGAAAGAATGAATCAGACTCTAAAAGAGACCTTAACTAAATTGGTCTTGGAGACTGGCGCAGACTGGGTATTGCTCCTTCCTTTTGCCCTGTTTAGAGTATCAGCTTGGCTTTACTCCTTTTGAAATAATGTATGGACACCCTCCACCCATTATCCCTAGCCTTCAGATGGAATTGCTTGCTGATTTGAGTGATACTGAATTTCTATGTAAACTTGACTATCTACAGCTTGTCCACAAAAATGTGTGGCTCCAGCTTAGAGCATTATATGATTCTGCTTCTATTTCTACACCCCATTCGTTTAAACCAGGGGACTGGGTAGTTGTTCAAAGGCACAACTTGAGATCTCTGGAACCACAGTGGAATGGACCTTACATGGTGGTACTAGCTACACCCAATGCCCTTAAGGTGGATGGCATTGCTGCTTGGATCCACTGCTCCCACGCCAGACTGGCTGACCCCTTTGCCCTGGATGACCTTGGGGAAACATGGGAAGTCTCCAAGCTTCCTACCCAACCACTCTTCGTACGCCTCAAGAAAAGAAAAGAAAAGTAGACTGATTGTTATTGGTATTGTTGATCATTTGCAGAATTCCTGGGAGCCGCTCAGTACAACAAGGGGAACTTTGTGCTGCCCCAGGAGAAGAGTGTTGTTTTTACATTGACCATTCATGAATAGCAAAAGACAACATGGCTAGGGTCAAAGAAGGACTAGTCAAGATCGAGAGCTGTTGGAGTTTAGTTTTGGGCTGGAGCCACAAGATTGTGTCTCAGGACCATAAGTCAAGGGGGGGGGAGGGATGAAGGGTTAAAGTCTTGAGGCAGTGACCACTTGCTGCTTGTTTAGCAGAGCAACACATGGTGGTAATCCAAACACCTGGTTGCTTGTGTGCCTTTATAAGCCCTGCAAATCTTTAGCTCGGGGCTCTCCTCCTAGGCTCCGCTGTGTTGGAGTGTAGGACAAGGCCCCAGCTACAGCCGTCTAAATAAAACCTTAAAACAGCTGTAAAGTCTGACTCTCAGTGGTCTTCTTGGTGGGGGTCCTGCGACCTGGACACAACAGTCGGAACATTATGTGGTTTTACTGAAACTCTTAGCCCTAGGTCACTCGGGCAAAGTCACTCGGGGACAAACACCTGCTTTCTTGTAATGGTGGCCATCAGGCTCCTTACCTCTTTCAACCAGATGCATTTTTTTCATTCTGGGAACTAGGCCCATTGAGTCTAAAATCCCTAAAACAAAGGCAAAGCTCAAAATGAAATCATACTGGCTTGGGCCCCAACTCAGGGTCCACTTCAAGCCAAGTAAGCCAGACCCAAAGAAACATAAGTTGCATTTCTTTTGTTTAAGTATTGTTTAAGCCCCAAATTTGAATGAAAATTAGCTGTGCTTGGGAATTTTCTTTCAGTTAATCCTGCATTCCTCCCCCTAGCTGAGTGTCTCCTTAGTGCTCTCAGTTGTGATTGGCAATCTCTATACTTTTCTTTTGGCTGGTCTTGGAGTTTGAACTCTGGGCCTGGGTGCTGTCTCTGAGCTTTTGTGCTCAAGGCAAGTACTCTACCACTGGAGGCACTGTTCCACTTCTAGCTTTTTGTGGTTAATTGGTGAGAAGGGTCTCATGGACTTTCCTACTTAGGCTGACTTTGAAACCTGATCCTCAAATTTCAGCCTCCAGGGTATCTAGGATTACAGATGTAAGCCACTGGCTTTTTGAAGTGAATTGAAAAAAAAAATCTTTTGTATCCACAGAAAGTTCACAGTATCATTTCCTTATCATATTAGTATGCCATTTAAAAAAAGAATAAACATTAACCCCATTTAATAAGAACAGACAATACATTAAGGTCAAAGAGGTTAATTTACATAGTCCCAAAATACTCAGTTAATGTCAAATAAAAAAAAGTTAGAGGGGCTGGGAAGTTGGCTCAGTGGTAGAGCGCTTGCCTTGCATGCCTGAGGCCCTGGGTTCGATTCCTCAGCACCACATAAGCAAAAAAGAAAAAAGCCAGAAGTGGCACTGTGGCTCAAGTGGTAGAGCGCTAGCTTTGAGCTGAAGAGCTGAGGGACAGCGCCCAGGCCCAGAGTTCAGGCCCCACGACTGGACCAAAAAAAAAAAAAGTTAGAATGCAATCCATCATTTTCCTTTAGTAATATATTATTTCTAAAAGCTTTTAAGGACATGAAGACAGTATTAAAAAAAAGTGGAAATAAGTGATTTTTATTGAATTACATAAAAGATGTGTATTGTTGCCTCATCCGGGTCCTTCAGCTCTAAAAGAAGGATTTGCCTTGGGAGATGTATTTGTTTCTTAAACTTTGAAAATTAGCATAGTGCTTAGAAAAGAGAATGCAGAGTGATCAGCTACCCACAGTTAAGGTCCGGCTCTCATTAGGAAGTTAAAGCTGTAGCTAAGTGTTTAGCTTCTCTTTTCTATTTGCATTTCTATAGGAGGGATCTATCTCTTTAATGTGCTCCCACCCCCTGGAAGATGGTTTTCCACAGAGAAGGGAACATCCAGGTACCTGCTGAGTAAACAGGAGTTAGGGTATCTGGATGGAAAGCCAGGCTGAGTAAGCATGTCCAGTGTTTAGTAGAACAGCCATCAGTCACAGTCACTGCCAAAGTAAGGCATGCAGAAGGACAGAGAGGAGTGTGCTGCACTGGGCAGATAGTAATGATGGCACAGCTCGCCTTCCCCTCGGGGAAGGAGGCCTGGGATGAGTTCTTGGTGATGGAAACACAAGGGGAAGTAAGAGACATGCTAGCCATGAAGGCATGACACTTTGAAGGAAAGGGCCAGGGCTGATCTATGGGTTTTGGGTCTGACGTGGGTGAATGGTGGAGTCTCCTGAGCAGCAGAAACACTCCAACTACTGAAACAAACTGTGCCGTCCAGAAAGTTCTTGCCCCAGGAAGCCACGTGAAAAGCTGATGGCTAGCTCTCTTCTCTCAGGAGAGGGATGGGGGACTTCCAAAGTGGCAGTGAAATGGGATGGGCAATTGCTCGGGAGTGAGTTAAGTTAGAGGTCACCTAGTGGCTGCTGAGTTAGAAGCTAGAGCCAATCTCCTTACTACTTGAAGTCACACCCCACCCCTTGTTTTAGTTTTCAGAAAAGGCCTAGACTGGCCTAAGAGGAATATCTCCCTCCTTCCCCCTCTTCAGTAGCTTAGAAGAGCTTCAACATAATCTTCAAGAGAAGCTTTTCATTTGTCTTGCTTTTGTTTTTAATTGTCTCTGGCAGTTTTCACTTGGGAGTAATGCACATGTTTAACGTGTTTGAATCACTTGGGTTTTATCTCATTCGATCTTTGTCTCCAATTGACAGTGACAATTTTGTCTATGCAGAGGAGACACGACAGTTCTAACTTCTACCTGGACTTTTTTTTTTTTTTTTTTAGAAGCGGCAAATAGTGGGAAGGAAAACTTTGATGTGAAGCTCGATTTCCATGGTAGAAATCCAATTTAATCCAGGAGAAATTAAATCAAAATTAGAGGGCTTATATGGTTCAGAAGGAAAACAAAAGAATCAGATGATTGATCTGGCTTAGGAAAATTGCGGTAGGATTTTTGAGTAAGATGGTACTTCGGCATTTTCTTTAAGCTGTGAGTGAATAGTGCATGATTAATTCTAGATCCTAGTTTGCAATTTTCAGGGGGTAGAAGTTATTTTTCTACAGCAGTTTTGTTTGGTTTTTATTTTTTTTTTGGGGGGGGAGGTATACTTAGAATTTTCCAGAGGGCTTGGAAGACTGTGAGAGTGGAAGCCCAAACTTGAGTTCCTTCTAAAGACTCAGGGATATTTTCAAGTCCCAGGAGAACAGACCCAGGGGGTGCCTCGTGTCAAGGAGAATAAGCAAGTAACAAAACTGTGTACTGGCACAAAGGTGGTTCCACAGCTGGGAGGGATTGGAGCGCCATTTTGGTTCTTGGATGTCTGCAGCAGGACAGGTGTTTTCAGCCAGCAGCACAACGGCTTTGGGTCTGCCCATCGGAGACTTTTGTCTCTGAGACTGACTTTCTCTCCTCATCAGCCTTAACTCCTAGCAGGCATTGGTAGGAGAGACAAACCTTAAGCCCTCTGGGTGATTTTGAACCCAGTACTAACAAAAGGAAGAGTCAATAAAGATGTTGCTCAGCTGCTGAACCTAAATGAACACTGGGGAGGAAATTTCTCTTTATCTTTGAAAAATATCCTAGATGAAGAAAAACTGTTCTCTATCCCCCCCTTTAAATTCTTCTATGCTGAAATAACATAATGGCCCTATGAATCAATCACTTCCTATCTCTATAATAGTATATTTGATTTACTCTAAGTTTTCTATACTGGGATTTTTCTTTTAGTGCTCTTCTCCCCCGCCCCCTTTAAAATCTAATGATTGGCTTCACCCTGGACGTGTGTTCCTAGATACACTCTGTCAGAGTGCCTAGGCCGGTGCCAGATGTTCCTCCTCTAGGGCTGCAAAAGTCATGCTCTTCAAGAGTGCTTACCAAAGGGCTGGGAAGGTGGTTCAGTGGTAGAGCGTTTGCCTTGCATGCCTGAGGCCCTGAGTTCAACTCCTCAGCACCACATAAGCAAAAAGAAAAAAGCCGGAAGTGGTGCTGTGGCTCAAGTGGTAGAGTGCTAGCCTTGAGCTAAAGAGCTGAGGGACAGCGCCCAGGCCCAGAGTTCAGGCCCCACGACCGGACCCCCCCCCAAAAAAAAGTGCTTACCAAAGATAAGATGTCTTCTTCAGTAAAGACATACAACACAACAGATCTAAAAGCAATTTAATGAACTATTAAATCTTGATATTTTAAACAGGACTGAAGAACATAAAGGAAAGGTACCCTAAAATTTTCCAATCAACACACTATTAGATTGGGGACTTTATTTCTAAATAAAGTCGAGAGGGAGTAAGAAAATGCAGAAAGACATAAGGATGGGGAAATAAATGAGAGCGAGAGTGTCCATTCTTGTTAGGTCAGTATTTCTGGCTAGTCTGGGAAGTTAGTTTTGTGTCTCATGTCTACTAAAGTCAATGCTTATTTCTTTCAGTGCTCCTGATATAATTGTATGTATGCAGCCCTGGGCTACATATTACTCATTTTTCAACTTTCTCTGACTGTTGTTATCATTTAATTTCAATGTAACATGAAGTTAGCATATTGTTGGTTTCAAATGCTATCTACAGAGCTAGGCTGCCTGGATATGACACACACTGCGGTGCATGCACGTGGACATGTGCATGTGTGTGGGCACACATGCACATGTGGATGCATGCATGCATGTGGACATGTCTTTCCCAGGGTCCTGTACCTAGCAGATGCTTAGAACTTACTCATTGTCTTTCTTATTTAATGGGAAAGTTGAACATGAGTTTTCTGGGTTTTGGTGCCAATCCTGGGACTTGAACTCAGGGCCTGAGTGCTGTCCTTGAACTTTTCTTGCTCAGGGGTAGCACTCTATCATTTGAGCCACAGCACCACCTCTGGCTTTTTCTGGAGACAAGAGTCCCATGAACTTTCCTGCCTGGGCTGGTTTTGAACCGTGATCCTCAGATCTCAGCCTCCTGAGTAGCTAGGATTGTAGGCATGAGCCACAGCCACTCTGCTTCCTTGCTCATTCTTAATCATCCATGGAAAGTGAGTCTAGAGACGAAGGGGACAGCATAATAAAGCAGTCTCTGATCTGGGCCTCTGGTGGTGGGCTGCTGCCAGAGACCTGCTCGCTAAGTGAGCTCACCTGAGGCTTGGGCTGTCAGCCTTGTGCAGAACTGACTGTGCACCTGTCCTACTGAACTTCCTTCTGACGAGGTGCACACACCAGCCACAGACAGGTGTGAACTGGGCTTTCTTGTAGTTATAGTAAAGAAACTAGAGTCTATCTTTTTACTTTTTTTTTTTAAATGAAGTATGGCTACTTGTGTTGTTTTTCTTTAAGAAGCAAGCATGTTTGGAATGCATTTATTTATTGTTTTGTGCAGGTACTGGGGCCTCATACTCTCACTTAGCTTTTTCACTCAAGGCTGGGGTTCTACCACTTGAACCACACCTCCACCTCTGTCTTTTTTACTATCAACTGATCAACTGGAGATAAGAGTCTCTTAGATATATCTGCCTGGGCAGGTTTTAACTAGAATCCTCAGACTTCAGCCTCCTGAAAAAGTAGGGTTACAGGAATGATCCACCATTTCCAGAGTGGAATTTATTTTATTTTCCTTTTTGTTTTGAGGGGTTGGAATGATCGATTCCTTTTCAAAAGTATAATTACATTGTTATTATTAAGGTGTTGTATAGAAGGGCTATCATTGCATAAGTCAGGTAATGAGTACTTTTTTCTTTCTTCCTTTTCTTTCCCTGGCTTCCCTCCTGACTCTGCCCGTACGTTGCATTAGTTCATTTTCCATGTCGTGTCTACTGAATACCATAACTGCATTTATTCACTCTTCCTCTTAGTTTAAAAAAAAAGATGCTTTCCCTTCACATTTGGTAGTATTTCCCTGTCATCAGTAAATAAAATAACAACTTCCTGCCTCTAGTAGGTAGTGTCTCTCCTGTGTCTGGAGGCGTTTGGCAGACATAGTAGGGGTGATCAGAAGGAGACAGTGGTTCCAGGATTACACTCCAGAGTGGCATGTGAATGTGGCTCTGGGTGCTTCTGCCTCAGACTCAGGTTTGAGGACATTGTCTTAGATCAATAAAGCTCTAGCAGGAGGGAACGGACAGGTGAGCACCAGCTTCGTTCCCAAGCTCATGTTGTCTCTTCCCTGAGCCATTACCCTGAATCTCACCTCTCTTTTGGAGGCGTTGGGGTCAACCACTGGACCGAACAAAGGCAATTCTATGAGATGGTCTGTCATGATGGGGTCATATCTTGAGCCTGTGGCCTTTTTATTTTTGGCCAGTGCTGGGCCTTAAACTCAGGGCCTGAGCACTGTCCCTGAGCCTCTTTGTGCTCAAGGCTAGCACTCCACTACTTGAGCCTCAGCACCATTTCGGACCTTTTCTGAGTAGTTTATTGGAGATAAGTGTCTCATGGACTTTATGAAATTGGAAGGGTGGCTCAAGCAATAGAGCACTTGCGTAGCAAGTACAGGGCCTTGAGTTCAAATTCCAGTATTGCCCCTCCCAAATATTATTTATGTGTATGCAATGTAATTTGAAGTATAGAATGTTATATGACAAAAGTTTATAATCTGTGAGCAGATGGGTATGTGGCTGCATCTACTGAACTTGGGTGATAGCAGGAGTTGTAGGATTAGACTGGTCACTAAAACTGGGAATGTGATTTTGCTCATGCTCCCAACAGAGTCAAGGGGAGGAGAGAGCAATCCGGGCCCTGGATATCTGCAGGAAATGAAGTGATACGTTCCACTGATACATGGACACCACTGGCGCTGAGGCCCAGCCACTTGCCAGTTGAGGGTTCGATGTGCCACAGGCCCTTTGTGTGTATGAGGAAGAATAATTGCACCTGTGAACGTGGATGGTTACTTTAGAGGAATGAGATGTCCTATAGGAAGGGATAAAATATGTTAAAATGAGTAATCATGCACTCATGCGCTTGATGTTTATGTAGCAATGAGTAGGTCTGGAGGTTTCATTGGAAAACATTTTCTCTCAGAACTGATTTTATGTAGTAGTTTTAAGTGTATTCTACAATTTCCATATTTATGTGTCTAGTTTTCCTTCTGTGCAGAGAGAAAGATACTGACGGCAGAGTGTATAATTTTAGACACTTGTTTAAAAACTGATGTTTATTGAGTGTTTTTCTAGGTGCCAGACACTATAATCAGAACATTCGCACACACACACACACACACACACGCACATGCACATACGTGCACTCAATTTTTTTCCTCTTAATAAGTATACCAGGAAAGTATGTCTTTTATTTTTATTATGATCCTCATGTTTCTAACAAGGAAATGAAAAGGAAGAAGTTCAGGATTTGATCACTGATAAGCAGCAGATGTGAAAGCCGCTCCACTTGGCTCTCAATTTTTGTTGTTGTTATTGTTGGTTGTAAGGGCTTGAACTCTGGGCCTGGGTGCTGTCCCTCAACTTTTCAGCTCAAGGCCAGTGCTCTACCTCTTCCAGTTTTTTGGTGGTTTATTGGAGATAAGGGTCTCATGGATGTCCTTTCCCGGGCTGACTTTGAACCTTGATCATCAGATCTCAGCCTCCTTAGTAGGTAGGATTACAGGTGTGAGCCACTGGTGCCTAGCTTTCTTAAATTAAAAAAAAATTGTCTTATACTGACTAATTCATTTCTTCTTGGTGAGAGTTTATTCATAAAATGAAATGAATTAGAAACAATTTCCCCATAGTTCTTCATTTTTCTGGAAAACCTTTTGTGAAGATATTTCTAATTCTAAAGTTTTCCTCTACCCATATTTCCGTTTGTTTCTTTTGTTTTCTAGAATCTCTTGCCTTGTTGAATTTCTCATCTGTGTTCCACCAATTCTTGCATAGGTCTTGAATTGCCTTCTACAGAAGTCAATTTCATTCAGCTATTTGTTTGCATTTATTTTGGGAGTCATTGTTTGTATTGAAAACCATGCTTCTGGGGTCTGGGAAGGTGGCTCAGTGGTAGAGCGCTTGCCTTGCATGCATTAGGCCCTGGGTTTGATTCCTCAGCACCACCTAAGAAGAAAAAGCCAGAAGTGGTGCTGTAGCTCAAGTGGTAGAGCATTAGCCTTGAGCTGAAGAGCTGAGGGACAGCGCCCAGGCCCAGAGTTCAGGCCCTACAACTGACAAAGAAGGAAGAGGAGGAGGAGGAGGAGGAGAAGGAGGAGGAGGAAGAGGAGGAAGAAGCAGCAGCAGCTGGAATTGACACTATAGCACAATCAATCAGTCAATAAAAGAAAATAAAAAGAGCCTAGTGCCAATGACTCACGTCTGTAACCCTAGCCGGTCAGGAGGCTGAGATCTGAGGATTATAGTTCAAAGCCAGGCTGGGCAAGAAAGTCAATGAGACTCTTAACTACAATTAACCACTAGAAAATCAGAAATGGCACTGTGGCTCAAGTGGTAGAGCACTAGCTTTGAGCGGAAGAGCAGAGGGACAGCGCCCAGGCCCAGAGTTCAGGCCCCATGACTGACAAAAAAAAAAAAGAGGGAAACCATACTTCTGAATTCATGGGCAAGTCAACCATGGCGCTATCTTTGGATCTAGTTACTGAAGACTATCAGCTTTTGGAGTAGTCATATTGCTTCTTCATATTTCTTTCTTGTGTTCCCGCATTGTCATTTGGCATCTGTTGGAATGGATATTCTTCAAGTTTTTTGTTTTCATATTGTATTATATTATATATTTTATAAGGGCATCCTTCTCTTGAGATTATGATTTCTACTACCACTCAGTGGTGAGAAAGCGGACACAGTAACAAAAACAACCATTCAGAAGCAAACCAGAAGGGCTGAGCATGATGGCTCATTCTTGTAATCCCATCCTCTCAAGAGGTTGAGATGGAAGACTGCAGTTCCATGCCAAACCAGGCAAAAAGTGAGAGACACCCCCCTCCCCTCATTGTTGCAAATAGTTGGGCGTAGCATTGCACGTCTTTGATCCCAGCTACTCCTACGCTATAGGTAGGAAGATGGAAGTCAGAGAGTTTCTGGGCAAAAGCATGAGCTCTTCTCTGAGAAATAAAGCAAAAAATATTGGGGTCTTGGCTCAGGTACTTAGAGCGCTTGCCTGGCAAGCTCAAGACCCAGAGCTCCAAGCTTGCATGCTACCCCTCTGCAAAACCCCAAACCAAACAAAAACAACACATATTTAAATGTAGTAATTGGAAACATCAAGGGTAACCTCACCCCCCCAAAAAAAAAAAGGCAAGAAAAGAAAGGAACTGGGATATTTATGGGATACATGAGTTTAAACATTATTAAAGCTCCAGGCATTAAATAATTACACCATACAAAAAAAGAAGACGGGGAAAGGAAAGAAGCAAGCGAGAAAGAACAGGAGAACGACATGGGCAAAGACATAAGAGAAAATGGTCGAATAGGTACAGAGCAAGGCCAAATACACTGGAGCAGATTTCTCATCTTTCTCCTCCCCATCTTCTCCAGTTTACCTCGTGGGCCGGGAAGCTGTTTTATCTCTCTGAAGTTTAAGCAAGTTAGTCCAGAAAGGGCTGTCTGTAGCTTGAGTCTCTTCAGGGTCGGAGTGCTTCTCTTCTATCTCCAGTCTTTGACTCTGGACAGTGCAAAGCAAAAACCAAGGTGGTCAGTGCTGCTGGGTGGAGGGGGAAGGAGGGAGAGGAGGGAAGAGGGGGGGTCTCTGGCATTTGGAGATAGGAAAATGCGTGCCACCACACTCAACATCTGCTTGGTTGAGATGGATGGTTTACATTCTTCTGCGTAGCTAGGATTACAGGCAGAAACACTGTGTCTGGCTTCCTTTTCTTCTTTGGCCTAGAACCTGGGGGAGTGGGGAGGGAATTCTCTCCCTTCTTACCATGTTGCTCCACCTCTGTGTCTTCTGTAAATGTACAGCATGGTATTCTGTCTGGAGCTAGCGTTTACTGCCCTCTTCCTCTCCTTCCCATACCACCTGCCCGCCTGGGACTCCGCACCTGCTGCTCTGTCTCAGGTGTGTGGAAGTGAAGGGAAGCGTTTGGCCACGGTTCTGGTGTGCAGCCTTGGGTCTCTGAAGTCGTTTGGCTTTTGGCCTACGAAGTACGTTATTTGCAGGGGAGAGTTAAAATGACCTAATTCCTTAGGAAAAGAAACGCATCCTCCAACAGAATAAATACCAGGCAATGGGTGCTTGAAAGGAGCGTGGGAAGAAGTGAAATGGAGGGGGTAGAAGATGAATGCAGGAGGCTGGAGGCGAATGTAGTCATAATGTGCAGTGTGTATTCCAGGCTGCTAGGAAAATGGAGGGGAGGGGGTGGGTTGGAGGGAGGAGGGAATGAAATGCATGACATTGATCAGTTTGTAAACCGATTTGCTGAATGAGAACCCCCGTGTGCAACTACTTAAATATCATGAAAATGCAATTAAAAGCTGCTTGATACATTGCCAATGTCACTTTTTTTTTAAATTTAAAGAAACTGTGTGGGCTGGGAAGGTGGCTCAGTGGTAGAGCACTTGCCTTGCATGCATGAGGCCCTGGGTTCGATTTCTCAGCATCACATAAGCAGAAAAAGCAAGAAGTGGTGCTGTGGCTCAAGTGGTAGAGCGCTAGCCTTGAGCTGAAGAGCGCAGGGACAGCGCCCAGGCCCAGAGTTCAAGACTCACAACCGGCCAAAAAACACACTGTGGGCACCCAGCTCACATTTCTATGGATTGCTAGTAAGTTGTTAGCTCTGCACAGAGCTGCATGCCTGTGTATACACCTACTGCCTGGGTGTGTGGAAGAAATGCCCGCCTTTCATCTCACTCTGGAGTTGAAGAGCCAAGGCTTGGTTATAGGAAGGGGGGGGGGTGTGGTAGAGGGATGGTGATTGGGAGAATGGCACCAGAGAATTATCTAGAAGTTGGATTATTTAGTAAAAACCCTGCTGTCTGCAACTTATAGTGGTCAAAGTAGTGGTCAGAGTATTTCTTCTGGTCTGTCTCAAGACCATTATTACAGTATTTTATTTCTTTCATTTTCAAGTTTCCAATTTTTAAAAAAGAATCCAAAAGTTCACCACCAAGTGCATTGGCTAAACACTCAAGATGACTTATGAATGTTTTCTTTAGTGCTTACTATATCAGTGAGTTAAATAAGTTGGATGTAGCTGGGCGCTGGTGGCTCATGCCTGTAATCCTAGCTACTTAGGAGGCTGAGATCTGAGGATCGAGGTTCAAAGGCAGCCTAGCAGGAAAATCCATGAGACTCTTATCTCCAATAAACCACTAGAAAACTGGAAGTGGTGCTGTGGCTCAAGCCGTAGAGTGCTCACCTTGAGCTGAAGAGCGCAAGGACAGTGCCCAAGCTCAGAGTTCAAGCCCCATGACCGACCAAAAAAAAAAAAAATAAGTTGGACATAAGAGTGCTGGATTCCTGCCAGATGCTGAGGGCTCATCATGCCTGTAATCCCAGCACCATGATTTGAAGTCAGCCTGGGTAGGTAAAACAGTCTAGAGACTCTTCTGTCAGATTAACTGGCAAAAAGCTGCAAGTAGAGATACAACTCAAGTGGAAGAATGCCAGTTTTGAGCAGAAAAAGCATCAGACACCAGTGGCTCATGCCTGAAATCCTAGCTACTCAGGAGGCTGAGATATGAGGGTAGTGACTAAGAACCAGCCCCAGACAGAAAAAGTCCCTGTGAAGCTCTTACCTCCAATTAACCACTCAAATAAGGTAAGTGGAGTTGTGGCTCAACTTGAGCAAAAGAGCTTAGGGACAGTGCCCAGGCCCTGAGTTCAAGCCCCATGACTGACCACCACCACCAACAACAAAAGTGTTGTTTTCATTTCTTGGCTTTTATTTGTTTACATTTAATTCTTAAAATGCATTATGATCTTGGTTTGCTGATTATAAAGGAAGAGACAAAATTACCAAACTTCCCGTTTGTACTCTACCATGTTTGAAGCGTCGTAACAATAGCTCTTCAGTTTTCCTGTTAGAGTCATGGCAAGCTCTGTAGAAGCCCATGTGCTGCAGATAGATTTTGATTATGATCCGTGTCTATGCTAACATAGCTCGCAAAGTCTTCAGACAGGAAAAAAAAAAGGCTTTTTATTTTTTTCAACTCAAGGATAGAGAGGTTGCTCTATCAAGGTAGAATTTGAGTAATTGGAGTGGAGATGGGAAGTACTTGAAAAATGTCTTGGTCCTTACCCTGTGGTCATGGTAAACCACTTGTGGTTGTTTCAAATAGAGTTCCCTACACCGGCCGGGCCTGGCCTGAGTTCACTACCTTTCCATCTGCCTCATATCCCAACTGCTAAACCACTACATCCAGCTTCCCATTACCACCACCACCACTACCACCACCACCACCACCACCACCATCATCATCATCATCATCATCATCATCATCATCATCATCATCATCATCATCATCATCATCTGTAGTTATACAAAGAGATTACAATTCCCCAATCAGGTTATGAGTTCAATGCATCTTGTCAATGTTACTCCTTTTGTCCTTTCTCCCTCCTCTCTCCCAACTCTGCCTGTCCCCTCAAGCTACCTGGCTCCATTGTTATATAATGTACATCGATTTTTTTTTTTTTTGTCGGTTGTGGGGCTTGAACTCTGGGCCTGGGCACTGTCCCTCAGCTCTTCAGCTCAAGGCGAGCGCTCTACCATTTGAGCTACAGCACCACTTCCATGTACATCGATTATAATGACTGCTTTTGCTCATTTTCAAGTCCTTATCTGAAATAAGAATCGTTGACAAGCTGGTAAGCTTTTCAAGGAAGATGGTGGGAAGGCCAAAGCTATGTCTCTAGACAAGGGGAAAGCAAAGTGCCTGCTAGTAGGCATAATGTTATATTGCCTCCTTTCACCCATCATCCTTATCAGCAAAAAGGCAGATGGCTTGAATTGGATTTTTTTTTGTCATGTGAATTGAAGAGATCCAAAACTACTCTGAAGTCTAGATTTATCTATGGTTACTATAAGGATGGCTCACTTTCTGTCAGGATTTACACAGACATCAGAAGGGCCAAAAATTGGGGCTACTGAGTCCTTTAAAAGCCTTTGAGCTGAGGGGAGCGGGGAGCTGCTGACAGGTATGGCAGAGGCAGTGGGAGGTGGGAGGATGTTTGGACGGGCAGCATGGGGCTTGGCTATGTCCTTCTGCACAGGGACCTCACACAGCCGGGCTGGGCTGGGCTCCCTTCAGTTCATGGCTCTTTCTTTGATGTCAGAGAGCTGTTGTATTTACATCTGGTACTCAAGAATTCCAAAGCACACATAAGTTCCTCTAAAAGGTCATAGAGGGGGAATGGAAAGGAATTAAAAAAAAAAAACAACTGCCCTGATGTGCAGAAATGGGGACTGGAATCTCATCCAAGTGCTTCCCAATCGCTCATTTCATGCAGAGGTACAAGCAGCCTTGAGCCAGGGCTCAGCACTTTCCAAGCTCTTCCTGGGATTGCATCGGAGTACACAGATTTACCTCCTCCTCCCTTAACCCGACTCTCCCGAGAGTTCCCAAACACCCTACCCCTAGATTTATTTTCAGTCCCCCTATTTAAGATACAAAAGAGATAGGACCAGATGCATGTTCTACTGCGTCAATGTAAACGAGATCAAACCTAAATCATTTCAAATCTCCACCTAAAATAGACGCTCCAGATCTCCAGCCCCTGTTACCTGTGGTTCTGAACACACACACCATCTGGCCTCGCTCTCCTGCTGGTGTCAGAATTCTATCAAGAGATATTGGGGAAGAAGACTTTTATCAGAGAGGAGAAAGACCTGTGTCTGGTCACTGCTGTGCCTGGAATTCCTGCATTACGATTGCTGCTCTTTTAATCTGTGTGTTCTCTTTGATGGGCAGCTGGAAATGAGAGGTTCATAAATATTCAGATCTCCACAGTGACAGGGGTAGCATACCTATTAGCACGCATTTATAACATAAAGATCGTTGCTTAATAACTGGCAAAGGTGAGTACCACTATAAAAACAGAGTGATGGTTCTTCATAAATAGCTATTTATATGTCATAAAACGCATTGATGAAGGGCTGGGTGCTGGTGGCTCACGCTTGTAATCTTAACTACTCAAGAGGCTAAGATCTGAGGATCCTAGTTTGAAGTCAGCCCAGGCAAGAAAGTCCCCAAGACTCTTATCTCCAATTAACTACCAAAAAGGTGGAATTGGAGCTGTGACTCAAATGGTAGAGCACCAGCTATGAGTGAAAACTCTCAGGGACAGTGCTCAGACCCCGAGTTCAAGCCCCAGTACTGACAAACAACAACAAAAACTAATTGATGAATTTTTTTTGTTTTTGTCAGTCATGGGGCTTGAACTCTGGGCCTGGGTGCTGTCCCTGAGCTCTTCAGCTTAAGGCTAGCACTCTACCACTTGACCCACAGCATCACTTCCAGTTTTCTGGTGGCTAATTGGTGATAAGAGTCTCATGAATTTTCCTGCCCGGGCTGGCTTTGAACCATGATCCTCTGATCTCAGCCTCCTGAATAGCTAGGATTACAGGTGTGAGCCATTGGCACCTGGCTTGATGAATTTTTTTTCTGGACTTCATCTAATTGTTTCTCGTTCTTTAACTCTAGAATATCGGAGTATACTGAATAAATGCGTGCTGAATGGACAACCAGAGAATGTAGAACCCTTTTGCAGAACCTTATGACGGTTTGGCTTTTGGAAGAGATTGAAATCAAATCAAATTATTTGTTCCCGATAGCACTGCCAAACCTGGAGCCTAAATTTGAAGCCTTACCTTTATTGCATCAGTTTATTTTCTGTCTTTCTGTATGTTAACTTCATCTTTTGAGAGGTCTTCATCTTTCTGAATTCCCTTGTTTTTCTGTAGCTTGAGCTCTGGGGATTGTACCTGGGGATTGTACCAGCCTTCTAGTTGTTCGATAGAACGTACAGGAGGCCCTTGTGTTGGGCTGAGTGCTTGCCCTTGGTCTCCATAGGCTGGAATGCTGTCTTTCACTCTACCCGCCCCTCCCCCCCAATCAGACTGAACTTAGCAACGGGGCCACTTTTCTAAAATATACGGGGATTTCTAGCAACTACTCCAAAGAGGCCTGGTCAACCTGAGCCTGCTTGCAAGGAGATGCTCTGCCTGGACCCTGTAAGAAAGGAAACTTCGAGACAACCACTTCACTTGGTTTTTGGTTTCTGCTTTATTTTGCCTTTGGCCTAGCAAGTCCACTGCTTTTCAACTTTCATAGTGTTCAGAGAGCATCCTTCTGTGCCTGGGAGGGTGCCTGCTTTGTGGACAGCTAACACAGGGCAGTCCAATGGGCACTTTGGCTTTAACCTGTTGACATCTGGTTCTTCCACACAGCTGTTTATTCTGCTTTCAGACCCTGTGCTCCGGCGCTGCAGGTGACACTGACTCTATCCCTTTCCAGCCATTCTAGTCCTTGCCCCCCCCCCCCGCCCCCCAGAGCCTTTCTCGGTGCTCTCTAACCTTTTGAATCCAATTGAACTGTTCTCTTTGGCCTGAAAACCATTCTTGCTCTCACTAAACCAACCTGTCTGGGCTTGTCTATAAAACCACCAGCACCAAAGTCGACCTGCGTGACAAACGAGTCGTGTGATCTCATTTCTGTGTATGCATGGGGTGGGGTTGCCATCAGGTGTGTGCTGGAATTTACTGTTCAAGATGGCCCTTGCTCTTCTGAGATGGGGCCCTGTGGTGAGCAGGGGGAACTGAGGGGCACAGGGTGTGGGGATAGGAGGGTGCCCCATGCTGGCATGGACAGAGGGGAAGGGAGAGGGGAACCTTTTTCCACAATAACCTGTGCTAAGAAAGTGCTAGAGGTGTGTGGCTCAGTGGTGCTCCTAACACACATGTAGGGATCTGAGAAAGTCTGGTCGTTGTTTTCGAGTGTATGTGTACACGAAGCTGGAGAGAAGAAGCACATGATGGTACTGCTTCTTTTCCCCTGTTCCAAAGAGTCCTGGAAAAGGGTTTGCGAACTCCAGGCCCACAGCTGGGATCTGTACCAGATCTGACCTCAGAGCTGTTGCCGATTCCCACTGGAAGAGCATCCGTGCTGATAACGTTTTTATCCCAGGCTCAGACAGAGCTGCTATACCCAAAGCTGTGAGGCTGCTGCTGTCAGGCCATTGTCCTTAGATACAGATGGAAACTCCTCCCTGCACCTTTCCTCTGCCTCCTTCCACCCCTCTCAGCGCTGCTTAAGAACTTCCTTAATAAATGAAATAAAACCAGGCTTCTGTGGCTCATGCCTGTAACCCTAGCTACTAGGGGGCTGAGATCTGAGGATCACAGCTCAAAGCCAGCCCAGGCAGGAAAGTCTGAGAGACTCCAGTTAACCACTAGAAAAGCTGGACGTAGAGCTGTGGCTCAAGTGGTAGAGTTCTGGCCTTGATCATAAAAGCTCAGGGACAGCACCAAGCCCTGAGTTCAAACCCCAGTAGATAGATAGATAGATAAGTAAGTAAATAAATAAAATAAAAGCAGCAACTCCAGGATTTCAATTAAATCCCCGAGTGCATTACCTGTGGGGTCACTTCAGAATTCATGAGGTGAGACCCAATATCATACATGAACCATAACATGGAATTTCAGGAGAGAATCCCAGATAATAAAAACCTTATGCAAGCCAGGTGTCAGTGGCTCACACCTGTAATCTAGCTACTCAGGAGGCTGAGATCTGAGGATCACTGTTCAAAGCCAGCCCGGGCAGGAAAGTCCATGAGACTCTTATCTCCAATAAACTCCAATAAACACTCCAGAAAGCCAGGCGCAGGTGGCTCCTGCCTGTAATCTTAGCTACTCAGCAGGCGAGATCTGAGGATAGCCGTTCAAAGCCAGCCCCATCAGGAAAGTCTGAGACTCTTATCTCCAATAAACCATTAGAAAACTGGAAGTGGCGCTGTGGCTCAAGCCGTAGAGTGCTCGCCTTGAGCTGAAGAGCACAAGGACAGCGCCCAAGCCCAGAGTTCAAGCCCCATGACCAACAAAAAACAAAAATAAAACAAACAAACCAAAAAATACTCCAAAAACCTAGAAGTGTCGCTGTGGCTCAAGTGGTAGAGCACTCGCCTTGAGCTGAAGAGCTGAAGGACAGCACCCAAGCCCAGAGTTCAAGCCCCAGGACCAACAACAAAAAAATAAAAACCTTATGCAACCTTTCACCCCAATGCTACATTTTCTGCAAACAAGGGTAGGAAGATATCTCTTTCTAGAAAATTCATTCCTCAGTAGGAAAAAACCACAACCTTTAGTCAGAGTCATAAGAGGCCAATCCCTGAGGGGTAAAAAAACCCATATACACACACAAATCACATTCCATGTTTAACCTGGGCTCATCTATTTACTGAGTCAATATTTGCACATTCAAATTTTTCAGGTATCAAATGTACATATTTGCTTTCCAAAGAAATTTTGGAACTGGGGAAGAGGTTATTCTTTATGACACCCAGTTGCTGTATCCTGACATCCCTTCCATCGTACATTTGTATTCTCAAGACAAATCTGAAGTTGTAGATTTTAAATATTCTTTTCTTTTTATTTTCTTTTTTGTCAGTTGTGGGGTTTGAATTCTGGGCTTGGGCGTTGTCCCTCAGCTCTTCAGCTCAAGGCTAATGCTCTACCACTTGAGCCACAGCACCACTTCCGGTTTTCTAGTGGTTAATTGGAGATAAGAGTCTCATAGACTTTCCTGCCTGGGCTGGCTTTGAACCGTGATCCTCAGATCTCAGCCTCCTGAGTGGCTAGGATTACAGGTATGAGCCATTGGCACCAGGCTTTTTTTATTTTCTTTTATTGACTGAGTGATTGTGCCTGTCCTGGCGCTCTAACTTAGGGACTGGGTACTGTCCCTGAGCTTTATTGCTCAAGGTTAGAACTCTACCACTTGAATCATAGCTCCACTTCTGGCTTTTTGGGTCATTATTGGAGATAAAAGTGCCACAGACTTTTTTGCCTGGGCTGGCTTTGAATCCTGATCCTCAGATCTCAGCCTCCTGAGTAGCTAAGGTTACAAGTGTGAGCCACCAGTCCCTGGGTAAATTTTAAATATTCTTAATGAAAAACCCACAGCTGGAATCAATTCATGCCTGTGGATTCACATTCCTCCAGGAAGCTTTAGATTTGACTTGTGTCTGAGGGCTATCCGTCTGGAATAGTCCAAAAGAAAGTTCAGTGTCTCATTTTGGAGGACTGGTGGAAAAAAATGACTTCTTGTAAACCAAGAACTCAGAATGATGGTATTACAAAGCGCTTTCAGAATTAGTTCTTGACAGAAACAAATGAGAAAAAAAACTTATGCAAATATTGAATCGTAGCTAGGATACTGTATAAGATCATGAAGTCTCAGGCAGTATACAGAGAGAGCTGTTCCTAAGGCTGGAAAGCAGAGCAGGATTCATGTGGGACAAAAGTATACATCAATAGCTGTTATCCAAGCCAGCCATATCCACACCTTGAGTTACCCTGGAGGTACAGTCATTAGTTTGACCTGAAATCATCTTGAAAACAAGTTGATTCTACTGTGAAGCAGTTGTAAAGTGGGAGACAGGATCTCTGTCTCATTCAGGCCAGGCTTAAGAAGCCAAAGCATTTGCCTATAGGGTCACACAATGGTTTCCTTCCCTCATCAGATGGTTAGCTGTGGTTGTTTTGGGAAGGTTTGGCAGCCTCAGAAATTTCTGCCAGCCTTAAAATCAATTCCTGAAATATAATTTTTGGAGTGAACTGTGGCTCTGAGAGTTACAGAAGAGAGCAGCCCAATGTTTTGAAGTCAGGCCTCACCCACGAGATGGCCTTATACCACCCCCTTGTGGACATTTCTATGTTTGCAAAATTCTTAATAAACCAAGACCTACAAGGCTTTCAGAACAAGCTATGTTTTATTTATATTTATTTATTCATTTACCAGTTTTTTTTATATTGCTGAAGTTTAGTCACCAGGAGTGAACATGTGATCATGGGAAGCTCATAGAGAGCTTTTTTTTGTGCCATTTCTCAACTTCATAGCTGCCCATATCACCCATATCTTCAGCATTGGCCGTTTTGCTTTCTTAATAGTTTACAAAGCAGGGGACAGTGACATCAATATAAGTGAATCTTCTTGCTTACACGTATCAAGGTCTTCCAGGGTCCGAACATAAGCAAGGACTTGCTGGTGAGCCCTTGTGCTCTTCCTCTTCTACTGAACTTGACAGGTAAAGCAGAGACTATTTTAATGTTCATCTTTGTGTGATGCTTGAGAATTTGGTGAAGTATTTTTCCCTTAAAAAATACCTTTAGTTGTACAAAAGGTGTCGGTTCATGGGTGTAATGTCACCCCTTGCTCATTTTCCCATCCAACCCTCTCAAGTTACCTGGTTCCATTTTCACACACGTGCATTGAATATCACCTCCACCCCCCCCTCGAGTTTATATATCTTGTATTTTAAAAATTGTTATTATAAAAGTGAGGTACAGGGGGTTACCATTGCATAAGTCAGGTAAAGAACACCTCTCTGTCTCTGTCTGTCTCTGTCTCTCTCTCTGTCTCTGTCTCTCTCTCAGTCATGGGGCTTGAACTTGAGGCCTGTGCTCTGTCCCTGAGCTCTTTTGCTCAAGGCTAGCGCTCTACCATGTTGAGCCACAGCACCACTTTCAGTTTTCTGGTGGTTAATCGGAGATAAGAGTCTCAGACTTTCCTGTCTGGGCTGGCCTCGAACTCTGATCCTCAGCCTTCTGAGTAGCTAGGATTACAGACATGAGCCACCAGTGCCCACCTTAAGTTTACCTTTCTTTGCCTTGGTCTCTCCCAGTTTTCCCCCTCCCATCTCTACCCACAAGTTGTATAGTTCATTTTCAACACTGTCCCGTGAGAAACACTGCGGAGTTTGTTCATCCTTCATTTCTTTCTTTTGCGTTTAGACAACTCTCTTCTTGTGGAGAGTTTTCTGGTTAATTCAGTTTTCTAACCAATGGAACCCTCATGGGTCTCTATCTGTCATCTTTGCTGGCATTTATAAGTTGTAGAAAGTGCTTAGTTCATTCTGCCACTGCACAAATGCAAGTTAGCAATTTTCCATGTGTGGGCTGTTTGTCAGGGCTATGTCCTGTTCACTCATTTTCCTTAGCTCATTTCTCTGAGGTAAGAGACACTACCTTCTTATTCTATTTTTTTGAGCAGAGTATGTAATTTAGTATAGAGTCCAATAAATATTTCATTGAAAAATACAAGAAATAAAGAAGGTAAAGGAAAACAAAACATGTTGAGAAACTTGAGAATCGAATGAAGAGAAAGAAAAAGAACATGACATTTCATCTCTTTTATTATGAGTTTTTGGAAGACCACCATCAGATTGTAGGCCCAGAGAAGTGACACTCAACAACAGCTTTCTTCGAGTGTTGACCCGGGAGATGGTTAAAGCTGGGGCCAGCTTTGGTTTAATTATCCAGTCCCAACAGGGTCCAATCAGAAGGGACATACTTCCGTTTGGCTCTCAAGAACTTGAATGTAGAGGAGTAAACCCTAAATTGGGGTCTGTACTAGAGACCTGGTGAAGAAATTGAGACTTTGAGGGAAAAATTCTGAAGATCCTCTTTTTCTCTTTCTTCTTCTTCTTGTTCTTGTTCTTCTTCTTCCTCCTCCTCCTGCTCCTCCCTCCTCCTCCTCCCTCCTCCTCCTCCTGCTCCTCCCTCCTCCTCCTCCT
>NW_012267246.1:4970650-5011062 GCF_000151885.1 Dipodomys ordii
TTCTTGTTCTTCTCCCTCCTCCTCCTCCTGCTCCTCCCTCCTCCTCCTCCTCCCCCCTCCTCCTCCTCTTCTTCCCTCCTCCTCCTCTCTTTTTCCATCATGGGTCTTGAACTCTAGGCCTGGGCGCTGTCCCCGTGCTCTTCAGCTTGTGGTGCTTGCTCTACCACTTGAGCCACAGAGCCACTTCTGGTTTTCTGGTGTCTTTTTGGGAAATAGTCTCATGGTCTTTCCTGCTGGGGCTGGCTTTGAACCGTGATCCTCAGATCTCAGCCTCTTGAGTAGCTGGGATGACAGATGAGAGCCACCCTCCTTTTCTTCTTCCTCATTCTACTTCTTGGGTGGCAGTACTTGAGCTCTCTTGGCTTTTCCACTCAAGGTGGGTACTCTACCACTTGAGCCACACCTTCACAGCTAGCTTTTTGCTGGTTAATTGGAGATAAGAGTCTGATTTGTTTGCCTGGGTTGACTTTGAACCTTGATCCTCAGATCTCAGTCTCCTGAGTAGCTAGGATTACAAGCAGGAGCCACTGGGGTGGGTCCTCTTTGCTACCTTTCCCTCTCTCATGCTCTTTTCTCCCTTTCTCTTCTAGTTACTCTGCTTTATTGAAGCTGCACTCCTTTATCTTCACTCCAGATGTGAGTTCATTTCTCTATTTAAGCAAAGAAATTGCCCTGGAAGGGAAAGTGGGAGAATGTAGAAGGAGCACCATGTTTTCTGCAACTTGGTGACAATTAAATTCACCCTTGTCACTGGCAGTCTTCAGTGGTGAGGACTAAATAGAAAGGTGATAAAGCCCTTCCAGTGCGAATTTACTCAGATGCACGGTCATCAGTCTCTTTGATAGACCTCTTGTCAAGACAGCTTCAGGTTTTGAATAGGCCATTGAAAACTCTGGAAACAGTGTATTGGCTTATCAGCAAACTTTCTGCTGAACCTCCATATAATAACAGAACTGATGACAATGAAAGTGAGCTGGCCCATCATATCGTGTACTATAAGACTTACTGTGTAGAGTCCTTTAGATATTTTATCTGGAAATGTTTTCTCTTTTTAAAAGCGATTTCTTGTCATTCTCATTGTCAGCTTTATTTTGTTCATACAAAAATAAAAATTAATTATTAAGATAAATGTTATATCATCTTGACAAATATTTACCAAGTATCTATTAATGTTGGAGTGAGAATCATGGAACATTAAAAGATTAAGATACCTATTGGGTGCTGATGGCTCATGCTTGTAATCCTAACTACGCAGAAGGATGAGTTCTGAAGATTGTGGTTCAAAGCCAGCCCAGGCAGGAAAGTCTGTGAGGCTTTTATCTCCAGTAAACTGTTCAGAAAAAGCCAGATGGTGCTTTGGCTCAAGTGGTAGAGAGATAGCCTTGAGCAAAGGAGCTCAGGTGCCCAGGCCCTGAGTTCAAGCCCCACAACAGACATAGCTAGCTAGCTAGCTAGCTAAGCTAGATACATAGATAGATAAGATACAGTCTTCTCTCTATTTCATAGTCTGGTTTGTGTGTGCATCTGATTATGTGCACATGTACATGTCTATTGTGTGTACATGCACATGTGCACTCAAATATGGGACTTTGTACATGTGCACATGAGCTGCATGTGTGCATGGATGTGCATGTATATTAACACATGCATTTGGGTGTGTACACACATATGCATATATGTTTATATATATGTGTGCATATACACTGAGTATGAATCCACACACATATGCATATTTGAAGATGCATATGACTGTGTGAGTCTGTGTGAGTGGATATGTGTGTGTCTACATATGCAGATTGCATGTGTGTGTGTGAGTGTGTGTGTGCAATTAGATAGATAAGGAAATGCAGAAGATTTTCCTGGTAAGAATATTAAAACACAAGCAAATCAAAGTCATATCACGACTTTATAGAGAAATAGCATGCCTATTTATTTTAAAAATGTCAATTTTGAAATAAAAGGACAATGACCCAACATGTTTTAGTTCCTAAACAGCGGTGACTTTCCTAAAAATGCTCTCTATCTTGGTTGGTTGTGCTAGGTTTCCGAGGAGCTGCGCTTTGAGGTTTACAGAATCCTGAGTCACTGACACACAGTTCAGCTCTGTTCATGCCGACCTGCAGGGCTCTTCACATACATTTCTGGAAATCCCTCATGTCATCATCACTACAACGATGCCAGAGCAGAGACCTGTTCTTATTGACTGTAGATCCAAGTCATAGAAAGTAGACCAACTGTTACATATGTATCAAAAAGTATCTGCTAAGACCAAAATAGAGTAGGTATTTTGTCAAATTAATGGAATAAACTATATGTTACTTAGGAATGAAAATGGAAAACAATGCCTGTGGCCTGGTAAGGTGGCTCACGCCTATCATCTCAATTCCCTGGAAGGTGGAAACAAGGAGTCCCGTGGCTGGAGGCTGGCTGGGTGAGGTGGCACTGGCCTGCGCTCCAGGTCTATCAGAGGTTGTAAGGAGGAGGGGAGCAGGCTGAGACTGGCCTGGGGAAACTTTGTGAGTCTACCTGAAAAATAATCAAAGCACCGAGGGCTAGGAGTGTGGTTCAAGCGGTGGAGCGCCTGCCTAGCAATCACAAGGACTTGAGTTCAAACCTCAGCACCACCTAAAAAAATAACAGTGGCTTTAATGGTTGTTTTGCCCATTGAATCAATCACCTGGAGTCTACCTGAGACATCTTAATAAGAAGCTCTAGACAGAGTCTCCAGCTTTTCCCTGAGGCCCAATGGATAGGCAGAAGGACGTTTTCTCTCTGGAAATAACCAATAGCAGTGGACTCGCTCCTCTTCCTCCTGTTCTGTGACCTTGAAAAGTGATTGTTGGGCCAGAAATGACCTCAGCGTTGGGATGATTCCTACAGGAAGCTGAGGGTGACGCAGCACAGTGAAGCGTGGCTCACTACCCGCCGGCACCAAGATGGTTCAGTGAAGATCTCAGCACTGACAATGAGGGCTTCACCGGGACCAGCCACGTGAATATAAAACATACCCCAGTCATTCTCACCCCACCTCTCTCCCTTGTCGCCTCACGTTCTAGAAGTTTCCACAGGTTTTTTTTTTTTGGGTCCGGTCGTGGGGCCTGAACTCTGGGCCTGGGCACTGTCCCTCAGCTCTTCAGCTCAAGGCTAGCGCTCTACCACTTGAGCCACAGCGCCACTTCCAGCTTTTTTCTTTTTGCTTATGTGGTGCTGAGGAATTGAACCCAGGGCCTCATGCATGAAAGGCAAGTGCTCTACCACTGAGCCACCTTCCCAGCCCCTAATATTTTTAAAGATAGAAATGAAACCAAAACTCAACTACAAAGATCATTTGAAATGAGTCAAATTAGCCAAAAAATTTTTTTCTTTTAAATCTCAATTCGGTAAGGATGCCTCCGTAAGAGTATTATATTCATTTTATGCTATTTATTAAGAAAAATTGACAAAGTTGTAGGTGTTTGTGGGGGTTCGTATAGAGGTGTGTATGCATGGATTGTGGAATGGGTAATTCAGCTCAGTGGAAAAACATACGTGTGCTGCCTTCCACACTCACTTATTTGTGGCCAGAACACTTGAAACAGATTCTCTTAGCGATGGGGATAAAGCCTTGATTCTAGCCAATAGCCTTCTAGTCCTCCCAACTGCACCGCCTACTCTTCCCAGCCCAGCCTCTGAGCCTTGTACTACACGTAGTTCCTTCTACCTTGCTCCACCCCTTAGCCTTCAAGGACGAGGCCTCCAGAAGTCTCCACCTTGATCGCCTCATGCTGAATTCTCCCATCTTCTTGAGACTTCCAGTCCCCTGCTAGCCATGGCTCCATTTCTAGGTGCCCAAATTCCTTTATCATTGCAGTGTCCGGTATTGCTATTTAATCTCTGTTACTTTAAGATCAAACTAGTGGCCTCCCCACCTGGCCACAAACCTTGCTCTTGTCAAGGTCATCATCCTGTGAATGTTAAGGTCATCTTTGGAATAATGGGTCACTCAGCCTCTCAGAGCTGTTGGCTTCCAGTTAGTTCATTACTTTGCTTCCCTTCTTGCTGAACACAGTTTCAGCCTGCCTTGCTGATATCTGAGTTCCTGATCCCTAAGCATCGAAAGCATCAGAATAGATTTTCAGACTTGTTTTCTTCTCTTGCTGAGAATCTGTATTTGCAGACACTTTCCTCTGAATGCTTGTCTCCCTGAAGCAATGACCCATTGAGCAGCACAGTAAATGGCCTCTGTTCCCTAACGCCTCCCTTGGCTGCTGTTACCCCAGATCAAATCTGGGCAGTTTCTCAGCCAGTTCATTCCAAGAGCTGCCCAATGGTCGTCCTGTTTTTATCCGGGCCCGGTACACTCTGTTCTCTCCTCTCCAGCCAGAGTTTAATGTGCGGCAGGCAAATCTGAGACACTCACTCACAAGTAACCAGAAAAAAAAAGCCAGAAGTGGATGTGTGGCTCAAGTGGTAGAACAACAGTTGTGAGCAAAAAAAGTCCTAGTGAGCAGGAAGTGCTGAGTTCAAGTCCAGTACAGGTACAGAAATAACTAAATATATTAAATAGAGGTTTTTCAGAATTCAATTTCTTTTCCTCAGTTTGTACCAATGGTTACTAAAGACTTAATTACAAATTTGTCCTGGAAACTTTACCCTAAAAAAAGCTAATCTAAGGACTTTGATGTAATAATCAAGCTAACAAAGATTTTTCATAGGAAGTTCAAAACTCCTTTTATGCATTTTCCTATGATGACATAAAGAAAAGATGATAACAATGTTTTGAAGTAACAATGTAGTGCATACACCCACTTGTGAGTTTCTAAATTTATAAAGGACAAGCTTTAAAACAAAGTATTAGCACTGGTCTGTTCATTTGACAGTTTTTATATCTGCAGCAACTACTGTTACAAAAATTGGAAAAGTTAAAGTTCCTCACAATATTCGCACAGTGTAACCACTAGTGCCTAAACAAAACATATTCAACTCTCTCTGTGAGTATGTTTCTGAGTGTGATCTGTCCTGGTAAAAAAATTGTGCTGAGTGCCAGAGAAAAGGTGAGCTAATACCTCCCTCTAGTGGAAAAGCAGAGTCATGACCCCCTTGGAATCACTCCTTTAGCACAGGGGGAAAAAATCCAGGAATTGGATGCTGCCAATGTAACCATCTGCTTGTATAGGGTTGTGCTGACATCTTTTATTTAAAATTGACAATAGGAATCATTAGGTAGAATCTTTGGGTAATCGAGGCACAAAGACGTGGCTCATTAAGTTCTGGAAAAAGTATTCCACTTACATTAGAGACACAAACACAAATTCATAAAACGATGTCATACTTTTTTTTTTCCTTCTCAAGGCTGGTGCTCTACCACTTGAGCCACGTGTCCACTAAAAGTGGCATCCTTTTTACATCGAGCAGACCAGCACACACTTGAGGACAAAGAGCAAAGTAAAGTGTGTGGACAAAAAAAATACATGTATCGTCTTGGCAGGGGCAGGAGATGGCACTGGGCTTTCAACATCCATTTCTTTGGGGGGAAAAGGTCCCTAAAGACATATATTAAAAAAAAATGTGAGTCTTATTTCCATCATCGCCATCATCACCATCATCATCATCATCATCACCATCATCATCATCGCCATCATCATCATCGCCATCATCATCATCGCCATCATCATCATCACCATCATCATCATGACCACCATCATCAAGCACATGTAGATCACTCCTTTGCACGACAGAAAAAAAAAAAGAGAAAGCCACAACAGAGAGGCTGCCCCGCATTCTGTCATGGAAACAGGATCCCGCGAGCCTCAGGGCCTTGGTCCTGCTCCGGCCTGGACGTCCTCACGCGTGTCCGCGGGCGGCGGCTGTGCGGAAGTCGGGAAGGGTGAGCTGCCCTCCTCCCGCCCCTCCGTCCCCCCACGCGCGCGCCCCGGCCCCGCGCGTGTGACCCCGGGCCCCGCATCCCCTGCCCGAGGCCCGAGTCCCGAGTCCCGGGGAGAGGGCGGGACCCGCGGGGCGGGCTCAGGAACTCCACCCAGGGACGCGGGGCGAAGGCTGAGAGTGCGGCCCGGAGGCCCGCGTGAGCCGACGGCCGGGGTCGGCAAGGGAGGATCCAGACACACGCCACAGGCCAGAGGAGGGGGCCACCTGGCGCAGACGTGGCGCAGACGTGGCGCAGATGTGACATAGACGTGGCGCAGACGTGCGTGACGCAGGCGTGGCGCAGATGTGACGTAGACGTGGTGCAGACATGGCACCGACGTGACGCAGATGTGGTGCAGATGTGATGTAGACGCGGCCAGACCTGGCGTGACGCAGACGTGGCGCAGACGTGGCGCAGATGTGACGTAGACGTGGCACCGACATGGCGCCGACGTGGTGCCAACGTGGAGAGAAAGAATGGGGCCCTGGAAGCCCCCCCACCCCCCCAAGGCCGTCGGGCTGGTGGTCTCCATTTTGTTGAATGAGGTCGTGCTGCCAGTCGGTTACTACTTTGTCCCTAGTTCTGCATCCTTCCGTTGTCAGGCAAGGCCTAGCGCTCGGCTTATCCTGCCCGTGGTGAGCTCGTGGGCCGCCGTGCCCCGGCTCCCCACTGGCTCAGCTCCGTGGGCCACCGTGCCCTGGCTCCCCACTGGCTCAGCTCCGTGGGCCACCTTGCCCTGGCTCCCGACTGGCAGGTGCGGTGTCTCCCCATCCGCAGACAAACCTTCCAACAGCCAGCCCGGGACCTGCACTCAAGATGGCATCTCCGCTGTTTTCTGTGCTTTCCTGCACCAGTCGATCTGTGATGAAGTTTAGTTTACACACAGGAAGACACGAAGAATCAGACTGATAACAGGCTGGAGCAGCTGTGATAGTACATTGTGAAAACAAAGGAATTAGTTATTTCCGGCAATCTCCACGTAGTATTTTTGAACCTAGTCAATGTAGCGCTGGGCAGTGAGGCCGGAAACCCCGGGGTGGCTGCTGGGAGACATTCTCCACCCCCAGTGGAATCAAATAGCAGAATCAGGGCTGGGACGGTGGCTCGGTGGTAGAGTGCTTGCCTCGCATTCATGAAGCCCTGGGTTCGATTCCTCAGTACCACAGAAACAGAAAAAGCCAGAAGTGGTGCTGTGGCTCAAGTGCTAGAACACTAGCCTTGAGCAAAAGAAGCTCAGGGACAATGCCCAGGCCCTGAGGTCAAGCCCCAGGCCTGGCAAAAAAAGAATGTCAAATAGCAGAATCATCCTAGAAAAGAGAAGACCTGGACTGGGGCCATGGCTCAAGGGGTACAGGTTCTGATTAGCAAGCACAGGGCCTTGAGCTCACATCGCAGTACCAAAAAACACCTCTCAGTACAGAGAGGTGGTGGTGGTGGTGAGGGCTTGAGATGAAGGCCTGGGCACTGTCCCTGAAAGTTTGTGATCAAGGCTAGTGCTCTCCCACTTGAACCACACCACCACTTCTGCCCTTTTTTGTGGTTGATTGGAGGTAAGAGTCTTATGAAGTTTCCTGCCCTGGCTGGCTTCGAACTGTGATCTTCAGATTTCAGCCTTCAGGATTATGGGTGTAAACCATTGGAGCCAGACTTTTTTTTTTTTTAATGGCAAAAGGAGATTCTCTGTGCAAAGAGAAATAAAGATGAATCTAGTCCCTAAGTTATCTGGACCTTAATAGCAATGATCAATTGCTTAATAATTGATTAAGAACTTCATTCGTCTGCTTTCGGCTGTAAGTACTTCAGAGTGGGCAAGTTTTAAAGAAAAGAGCTTTGGTGTGGCTCACAGTTCTGCTGCAAGGTTCAGAGGCTCCTTTTGCTGGCAGAATTCCAAAGCAGCACCAGAGAATGGGAACAGGTGTGTGTGTGTGTGTGTTTGTCTGTCCCTTATAAAGACTCAATGATGGGAGCTCCCCCCTGATGTCATGATCTAATTCTAAGCACCTCCCAAACCTCCTCAAGTGCTTCTAAATGGGTGTTAAATTCGGCAACCTCGTGGGAGACACTCAAACCAAATCCACAGCACCGTCCCAGTCACAGTGTGTGCTGGCACTGTGCTTGGTGCTTTACTTCATTGGTCTTTAAGAAAGTGAAGTCTGTCTTCCAAGACAGGCAGAGGTGTGAGTCATGGATTAAAGGTCTGGACCCAGCTTAGACATGGTTGTATTATTTGCTAGGCTGTGAGTTCATCAACTGCAACTTCAAGATGTAAATGTTGATCCAGTCTTTAAAACCTTAACAAAAGAAGCTTGATTGTGTGTGTGTGTGTGTGTGTGTGTGTGTGTGTGTGTGCAGAGTAGGCAGTGGTGTTCTGAGTTAATAATAGAAAGTAGAAGTTTTGTGATAAAATCAACTCTTTTAGCTAGGCACCGATGGCTCATGCCAGGAATCCTTAGCTACTCAGGAGGCTGAAATCTGAGGATCGTGATTTGGAGCCAGTCTAGGCCAGAAAGTTTTCTGGTGGCTAGGTGAAGATAAGAGTCTCACAGGGGCTGGGAAGGTGGCTCAGTGGTAGAGCACATGCATGAGGCCCTGGGTTTGATTCCCCAGCACCACATAAGCAAAAAGAAAAAAAAAGCTGGAAGTGGTGCTGTGGCTCAAGTGGTAGAGCGCTAACCTTGAGCTGAAGAGCTGAGGGACAGCGCCCAGGCCCAGAGTTCAGGCCCCGCGACTGGACCCCTCTCCCTCCCCCCCCCCAATAAAAAGAGTCTCATAGACTTTTCCTGCCAGGGATGGCTTTGAACTGTAATCCTCAGATTTAAGCCTCCTGAGCAACTAGGACTATAGGTGTGAGCCACTAGCACCTAGAACCCTGCTGTGCAGTTCTTATCTCCACTAAACTACCTAAAAATTCCAGAAGTGGAGCTGTGGCTCAAGTGGTAGAGCACTAACCTCAAGCACAAAAGCTCATGGACAGCACCAGGCCTCGAGTTCAAGCCCTAGGACTGAGACAAAAGAAAAAAAAAATCAATGTTTTCTATGAAACTGTGTAAAAAATATGGAAGAAATTCTTTGATCTCTTTTCATCATTTCAAAGATGGAGAGAAAGTTTCCTGCAAGTGTCCGGTGATTTTGTAACTTGAAGATCAGATGGTGTGTTTTTTTTTCTGGGTAAGAAATATTATTTTTCTTTCTGTTCACTTGTACAGAATGTTTTGGATTATCTGAAACTTCTAAGATTTTTTAATGATGGTAACAACCATGGTTAAACTCTTTGGTTTGCCTCAAAACTCTTATATGTCAAAATTTACAATTCAATCTAGTCCATGTGAGATTTGACAATAAGGAAACGCTATGTGAATTCTAACAGTGAGCGAATGTTCTGTGGGAGTTAACTAAATAGTCCCTTCTGTGGGCACATACATTGCTTCCTCCATAAGAGAAGAGCAAATTTGCCTTTCTTCTAATTTTAACATATGCTGTACTTTAAGGTGGACTTTTATTCAAATGTAAAACATGGCTATTAAATGAAATCTTATTTGTTTTCATCTCCTATCATTCTAATTTCATTTTGTAATTTATTGGCTCTTTTCCATTAATAAGTGAAAGTCATAAGTCAAAAAGGGGGGAGGGAAGGAAAAGAAATATAGATCTTGCATCGAAAATTTGTCACTCTATATAAATGAAACCTAACACAGTTGCTATAAAAGTGCTATGCTATATTTGCTCATAATCTTCCCTCATGTATTTTGAGAGATTTGTTTTTTTTTGCTATAAAAACATGATTTCTGAGCATTAGTTTTCTTTATCTTGATAATATAATACTGGATGTAAATAAATATAAGGTCTAATGAGGGTTTTCTCTTCAGAGACTAGAAAGTTCCTTCAAATCACTCTTAAGATAGCGTTTATGGCTCTGCATTTTTTTAAAGTTTAAGGTGTGTGATTTCTAATTGGCTAACACAAGCTCTCTGATAAGCTGTCTGGGGGCCCATAACCTCGTTCCTATCTTCATCCCTACCTAGCTAGCTATTGGTGTGCGAAGTGTTTGAAACAAATCTCCTCTGTTCATCCAGTCTTCCTTAGAAGAGCTCTGAAGGGACCCTGGGCAGTCCACCCTGCCGTAACACCCACCACTGTTGCCATTTTCCACAGTGAGATAGATGGAACACAATACTGACTTTCAAGCAGAGAACACAAGCAATATCACCCTAGAGAACCAATCACTCAAGACCAATTGACCACCACAAAGTAGGGTTCCTGTTTGGGAAGTATTGCACAAAGCAGAAGAAATCTGTTTTCTAGTGATTCAGCTGGTTGGTTCCAGCAAAGACATTGCACAGGGTGGTGGACTTGTCTGTGTTTTTGAAATGTCATCTACCATTCCTCTGCCTGAAGACAAACAGAAGAAGCCAGGAGAAAACTAGCAACAAGATCCCTGCCTTTCTTTCTTGTTTTAAATTATTGACCTAATTTTTTTCCTAGCTTCATTATTTTCTTAAGCTAAACTAAATGTCACATTGACCCATGGGTGACCAGCCCCCTCCCTTCAGACGATGGCCATCACTTCTTCCTTCAGTACAAAGAGAAATATTTAACCACAACGAAATGATAGGCCTTTGATTGATGATAAAGAACACTGTTTTGGCTGAGTGTAGCTCAGTGGTAGAATGCCATCAAATCTTGGCTTCACTCCTCTGCACCAAACTAAAACAAACAACCAACCCCAAATCCTGAGTAAAACAAATAATCAGCAAATACCCCATTATGACTGTCCATTATGAACTTTCCAGCAGAGGCAAATCTAAAGGTGTGGCAAAAACTTGGTGTGTGAGAAGAAACTAAGACAGACTGTGTGTTGGGTAGGCTGGGCAGAGTTCAAGGACCATGCATAGATCCTACAGGGATGGTCAGGTAGATACCAGTGGTTGCAGGATTGACAGAAATCTTGGGGGAAGAGCATTGACTGTGAAGTTATTGAATACAAGGAAATTTACGTAAAGGTTAAGGGAGTAGTGACTCCTCATCTGTCTTCAAGATTGTAATAATTCATGGCTTTGTAAGTAAGCACTAATAGAAACAAGAAATAAAAATAAATTGGATATCATTGCTGACAACTGTGTTATGTCAGGAATTGCTATAAGTTTAACTTCTTCTTCCCCTGTCAAATATCTTTACATGTCTCATTCTGAGCACTCATCAGGCGAATTTATATTCCATTGGAATGATTTTGATTTACACAGAAAAACTTCAGGAAGGTGCCATTAATTTCTGTAAGAAAAGAAAAATGTATCAAGCTGTTGGGAAACACACTTTCTGAAACTGGAGGAACAATGGCAGACAAAGCAAGTAGGACCATGGTCAAGACTGCACGATAGACATAGAACTAGATGTAGGAGATAAAAACATAAAATTCAGAGAAGAAAAGGGTAAGTTCATGATTTTGGAACAGGAACTTCTGATTTGGTACCTAAACCTCAACTAACAGAAGAAAGAAAAGATAGATTAATTGGATTTCATTAAAATTAAAAATATGTACTGAAAAGGATAAAACCAAGAAAATGATGAAAAGTCAAAGGACAGAATAAAAGAAAGTATTTTTAATCATGTATATGAGGAGTACTTGCATCCAGAATATAATGAACTCGTAATTACATAATAGGCAAATTGCAATTATAACTTAAATTGGTATTTCTCTACAGAACATATAAATATGGCCAGTAATCAAACAAAAGGATGCCCAAGTTCATTTTACATCAGAAGTATGTAAATAAAAATTACAGTGAGATTACACTTCAAACAAAATATAACTAAAAGAGAAATTGGAGCCTGGTGCCAGTGGCTCATGCCTGTAATCCTAGCTACTCTGGAAACTGAGATCTGAGGATTGTGGTTTGAGACCAGACTGGGCAGGAAGAGCTCAAATAATAGAGTGCTAGCCTTGAGAAAAAGGAGTTTAGGCACAGCTCCCAGTCCCAGAGTTCAAGGCACTCTGCTGGAAAATGTGCAGAATGGAAAACGATGTAGCCTCTTTGGAAAACAGACTGATAGTTCCTCCAAAGGTTCAATGAGAATCAAATTATCTCTTCCTAGTAACCTTGCCAATGAATTGGAAAATGTCCATAGAAAAACTTATGCACAAATATTCCTAACAGTGTTGTACAGAGGAGCCTCTGATTGGAATCAATGCAAATGTTCATTGCTTGGAGAATGGACAGACCATGTGATATATTCATGCAACAGAATATAATGCAGCCATTAAAAGGAATCAAGTTTGGTATTGACGTGGGGCTGAGCCACGAGACCATAAAATACTTGAGTATGTTTATATTATAGGTCATTCTGTGGAGTCAGAAAGTAGATTAGGGATTGCCTAAGGCAAGGGGTTGGAGGGAGGATTGTGGACATAGGAGCCACTTCTGATGGTTTTTGGGCAGAATGGAAATGTTCTAAATTTCATGTGGCGATAATCACTTGAGTCCATGAATATGCGTAAAGGATTAAATCATACACTTTAAATGGGTAACTTAGTGACTTGTGTCTCATGAGGCTATAATAGTAAAAGAAGTCACAGGAAGACCATGGGCCACCTGCATGGAGCTCCTGGTGCATGGGGTCATCTGAGCCCTCAAAAGATGGTGCTGAATTGAAAGACAACACATATATACAAATGAACAAGCTTGTCATTAGACAAATGAAGACAAAGTAGCTCACTACGCACCACTGGAGGTTGCAGAGCACCAAACATTTTTTTTTAAAAGCTGGAAAGGAAAAGAGTTGGCTCATTCTGCTTACCTGAATGCATTGAATATTTATGCACTCAAATAGTTGATGAAAGAAAGTCCTCTTTTTTATGGAAAATTTTATTACACAAATCATGTTAAAATGGTTAGCAACAGCATTTTATTATTCATGAGACAATACACCACATATATATATATATATATATATATATATATATTTATCATATGAAAACCCAGGAAAGCAAAATGGATGTTGGTTTACGTTACAAAGTAATCTATGGAAAGCTATTGGGCTTAACATTTCTTCATGTTCTTAGGCATTATTTAATTTGATAATTGAGATAATGTTGGAGTTTTTTCTCCCTTTGGCCTATCACAAAGTGAAAAGATCTCAGGAAAGTCCATTTAAGGCAGAAAGAATTTACTCTGCAAAGAAAATCCGGTGCCTGAAATTTTAGTACTCTGACTCATTGACAGCTAAAAGATCAATCTATATTGATCACCAGTATTGGAAATGAATGAATATTCCTATTGGAGAAATCCTATGAAGATATGTCAGCTATGAGGTAAGTCATCAGCTCCCACCCTGGTCATTTCATAGCTTAGAAATTCCTTAGAATACATTACCTTTTCATTGGCACTTATGTCCTACAGAATGCAGTAGGTACTCTATAAGAGCTTGTGTATTGAGAGACGCATTGCAGGAGCTCTATGTTTGGAGGGAGCACTGTATGTACCTTTTCCATTTCTGTACATCTCTGAGCAGCACTGACTGCCTTTGTTATAAACTCTGTCTCAAAGATGTTTGTATAATTAACAGCCTTGGGGGAAAATATATATAAAAAAGATTAAGTACTTCCCTCTAGAGTCATGGACAAGCTTGTTTATTATTGAGTATAATGTTGAAAGGGATCCAGATACACTGAATTCATAGACTGCTTTTTTACTTGGCAACTCCTTTGTACAACTACGTAAAGATGAAGAAGAAGAAGAAGAAGAAGAAGATGATGATGATAAAGATATCTCCATTGGGAAGAAAGTCCAGGTAAATGGACTTCCTGTTACAGAAGACAGAATCTCTATGCCAAGGGTCCGTCTCCTGCAATAGAGCACATGGCATAAACAGGGATCATTTACCCTCTTGATAGCACACTCTAAGAACCCGGGCTTGGGAAACTGGCACAAATGGATGCTCTGATTATTGCTCTTGCTCTGAGCAATAAATTGTCCTTTGTCTCTGACCCAGGAGTCTCATTTCTTCTACCAGGACTCATTAGACTGTGGGAGGCTAATGCATTGCTTTGTAAGTAGGTTAAAATCTCAAGTCCTTCATGGTTCTTGATTCTTTATTCATGCTTCTTTCCTTTTTCTTTTTGGTATGAAAGTGCATAGTCTCAGGAAAACCTTGATGAAGTCAGAACAAGTAGCCATATCTGTTGGATCAGGAAAACAAATAAATAAGCAAAATAGCACCACAAATTCCAATTCCCTTAACATGCAAAATCAAGCCTACTTAATGAAGTAGGCACTGCGTTGCCATGGGAAAGGAGGAGACAGGTATTCCTTAAAGCTGGTTCTGCTAAAATGCACTGGTTCCCCCACTTGAGTATTCAAATGCCCAATGGGAAACCAAGACAAAGAGAGGAGCTTGGTTCTCTTCCACCATTTTGTGTCTGCATTTGCACTGAGCACTTCAGCCATTTGGAGCCCAGCAAGGACAGGAGAGATCAATAATGCCTGGTGACAAGAGTAAAGCCATCCTGTAGGCCACAGTGACCTTCTGTGGTGTTCAGTACCTGACCAGTCCTGAGATGATTTAGTAATTCTGCATCCCTTTAACCGCCTGCTACATACATGCCTTCTGGTCTGTACCCCATGGATGGGCTGTAGAACCTACTTTGCCTCTCCCTGTGACATACTCATGCTGTGGACTGAATCTTCCTTTTCTGCTCTGCTCCTCCTCCTCATTCCTTTATCTGGTGTCTTGGGGTAAGCTGTGGGAGCAGACATGTTGGAGTCCACAGCTGGAGCTCTCTGGTCTAGAAATCCTGTTTATGAAGGAGTCTAATGCGTAGTAAAAGTAGCAGATGGAGTCAATGACCGGCACTGGAAGAAAATGAAGAAACTAGAAGACAGTAGAATGTGGATGTGTGACTCTTTAGGAGAGGTTGATTCAGAAAGCTTCCAGAGAACGAATAAACAGGCTGTTCCTCGGTTGTGAGTCATCTTCATTTCTGGAAAGAACCACAGACTATCTCTCTGAGCGTTGCAGCTTCTGGATGCAGGATAGAAAGAGATGGATTTTGTGTATTTTGCATTTTGTACCACCAACAAGTAATATTTATTTGAACAACACATACAAAATTTAACTTAAAAGACTGATAATGAGTTTTGATGGAAGGGAGCATTGTTTTTTAAATATTAAAAATGACTTACATTGTAGAGAGAGATTTACTGAGGATATTGTTTCTTTCAGGATTGACAGCAGGCTGGTTTCAAGGAGGTAAACGTATCTTTACTTTTGGAACTGACTACAGTTGTTAAAGAAATTCTTCAGAATAGGCTCTTTCAGTCCAGGCATGTAAGATGAGAAAATTCCTCCCCTGCTTTCAAGTAGAAGTATAAAGTTACCTTGAGCCAGAAAGCATACATTGTATTTTATTAATAATGCCAATTATGTGTGTTGTTTTCACTTCTATAAGAGGAAGGAAATTTATACATAACAGCTAAAAGACATCAAAACAGGACTGTTAGTGCCTTGACCTGGGTTTAAGATGAAATCTGTATGAATCTGAGACCTTGCTTGTAGCTGTGTTTTGGGGGAAGTCAAAGGGATGTAATTTGTTCAGACTTTGAGAAATTCTTCTAGTACTCTTGTTCTAGGCATGAAGTGTAGCTTATTCTTGAACTTTTCTGGCCCATTACTGATTGGAAAACTACAGTAGCAAATTAATTTGGATGGTTGCAGTTACTCTGAGCAGCAAACTCTTGACATTGTTTGACTTTCTGAGGAGGATCAGACAGTAAAAACCACGAACGGATCCTTTAGGCTAAATAAATCGTGAAAGAATCCTGGGAATAAGACAGGGACTTTTTTTTAGAATTATAGATTGGGATGGACTTAAACTAGTACTGGACAGTCCTTCCTTTTGGGTATTCTAAATGTCTAATATTTCCTTTATAGATACAAATTCATCTTACAAATGGGAAGCCTTTCATTGTGATTCCTAGATCTACCTTTCTATGTCTGTTTGATGTTGCTCTAATGAATTCTACAGACTGAATAATTTATAAATTGGAGACATTAAGGTACACATAGAACAAAGGCACACAAGACAGAACACTAACGTCACCCTGTATGTCCCTCTTTTTTTTTTGGTCCGTTGAGGGTTTTGAACTCAGAGCCTGAGCACTGTCCTTGAGCTTTTCTGTTCAAGGTTAGTGCTCTACCGCTTTGAGCCACAGTGGCACTTCCAGTTTTCTGATGGTTCACTGGAGATAAAGAGTCTTATGGACTTTCCTGCCCGGGCTAGCTTTGAACCACAATCCTCAGATCTCAGCCTCCTGAGTATCTAGGATTACAGGCTTAAATCACCAGCACCTGACTTTTTTTTTTTTTTCAATAAAAGAAGGGTCAGGAAGCCCCATGAGTGATAGACATGTTTGCTGTCACAGCATTCACCTGTTCATGGGTGCGGCCCTTAAGACCTCATCGTGTTGTCTTCTCTGTCTCCCTCACCTCTCAGCTCTTCCAGTGTGTGGACGTGGGGATCTTTATTCATATCCCGTCTCAGCAGCCCACTGCTGGCTCTCAAATGCCGGTCCATTTCACCCACAGAATGCATTCATTCCATCGCAATGGTTCTCATGTACTAAATCACTAATCAGTTACTTCAGCAGCAACACAGAAATTCAGAGTTCAGAGTCTCGTGTGAGTTGGGTGTGGGAGGTCCAGGCAGGATTTGTCCTGAGGGAATTCCTCTTCCTTGTGAGCCTGCGAGATGAACAAGTTCCACCTTCTTAAATAAGAGAGGATCAGGCTGAGGACAGAAATCCTCATTTCAAAAGGGAGAAACATGCAGGAACAGAGAGATACTGGGTCCAGAAAGGTCTAAAGCCCAATAAAGAAGACACTAATAATTTAAGATTATTTGCCAACACTGGAGATTGAAGTCAAGGCCCATGCTTGTTATAGGCAGGTGCTTTACCACTTGAGCCACATATGCAGCTCCCTTTTGCACTATGCTCCCTTGACCTCTGCCTCCTATGTAGCTAGGATTATAGACTAGGATTATAGCCACTCAGTTGTTTTCAGTCAGCATAAATTAATTGTACAGAGGAATTTCATTGTGATGTTACATACTTTGATTAAATTCATACAGTCTAGATGACTCTTCTTTTTTTTTTTTTGGTCAGTTGTGGGGCTTGAACTCTGGGCCTGGGCACTGTCCCTCAGCTCTTCAGCTCAAGGCAAGCGCTCTACCACTTGATCCACGGTGCCACTTATGGTTTTCTAATGGTTTTATTGGAGATAAGAGTCTCATGGACATTCCTGCCCAGAGTGGCTTTGAACTGAGATCCTCAGATCTCAGCCTCCTGAGTAGCTAGGATTATAGGCGTGAGTCACTGGCGCCTGGCTAGATGACTCTTTCTTAACTGCCCTACACCTCCATCTTAAACAATATATATATATATATATTTGGTCCGGTCGTGGGGCCTGAACTCTAGGCCTAGGCGCTGTCCCTCAGCTCTTTAGCTCAAGGCTAGCACTCTACCACTAGAGCCACAGTGCCACTTCTGGCTTTTTTCTTTTTGCTAATGTGGTGCTGAGGAATCGAACCCAGGGCCTCGAGCATGCAAGGCAAGCGCTCTACCACTGAGCCACCTTCCCAGCCCCTTAAACAATATTTTTGATGGGTTTCATTATATGATTTTTTTGTACGAACATCCCTTGATTATGGAGTGCCTACCCATGGGCACATGTCTAGAATCTCAGCTCTCTGGATGCTAAGGGAGAGGATAGAGTTAGAGGTCAGTCTGGGATGTATGTCTGGGGCCAACCTGGACTACAGCCAACAAACAACAATGATGCCAGTGACTGCAAAAGACAACATATTCTGCACTCCCTCTGTCATATTTTAGGGGTGTCCTGAGCCCCATCCCATAGAACTGGTGAGTAGGTGGGTGTCAGGGAAAGGCGAGCTGAGAAGCATAAGGACTAAGAACACTCTGGGAGAGGAATCCATTCTGGGGATATGTTGCTGGGTAGAAAGGGTAACTTGTCCATACGAAATCTATGTGACTTAAATTTATTCCTTCAGGCCACCTGGCCCTCCTTCATCACATGTCTGGGTTTTACACGGAGAAGGAAAGAGAAGCAGAAGACGTTTCTCAATAAGAGGGAGTGGTTTCTAGTGCTGGCAAGATGGTCTAGAGCAAAGGGGAGGCAGTGCCATTCCAGCTGTGTGATTCAACATCTGTTTCTGACGTTGGAGAAGCAGAGATGGAGTCTACTGACAAGACCCCTCCAGGGAAGGCTTACACATGTCTAGGAGGCGCTTGGAGGATACAGATGGAAAAGCAACTAAAATGTTCATCGCATCACATTTAATGGAGTGTAGAGCATGGACAACCATCAGTTTGAGCATATGTTTTACTTGCAAGCCATCATTACATTGCTGGGGTTGTTTTGTAGCAACACAAAACCATCTCTTCTGTACAAACTGGCTCTGACTGAGTTCAGATCACCAAAATTAGTTACTATGCATTTTAAATAAGCAGATATTAATGTAGCTTAGTGATGGATGCACTTTAGCAAATATTAATTGGTTTTATAGAAGGATACAGAAGTATAACTCTACCAGACCGTAGAAGAATGTGTGAGATGAAAGAACTGTTCTTAGTATTGAAATTAAATTGCTTGCTATACCCAAATATTTCAAAAGTCCCTGGTGGGAAATTTGCCTATATTCTGGAACTCTACTTTATTGAAAAAAGATCCTCAATGTTATAAAACTTGAATATTTCAGGAAGCCAAAAGCATTTTCAAATATAAGTTGTTCAAGGAACATTAGGTCTTTTATTGCTTGGATCAATAGGAAAAAAAGCTTAATGGTTTTAAAAAAAGGTTTGAAGAAACCAAAAAGAGAATCTTTCTTTTCTCCCGGCGGTCAGCCTGAATGATATGAATAAGTACAGAGAAATGTGTAGTTGTTAAATTTTGAATTTATTTACACATTAAATTATAGAACAGAAAAGAAAACATCTCTCTACTCTTTTGATTTTTTTCCTACCATAAGGTTTGAATTTTCCCAGAGTCAGAAACAAATGAATATATTTTGCAATAAAATTTGCAGTAAGAGGAAGGACGAAACAAAGCTTCAGAGCAATTAAAATCTTTTTTTTTATAAAGAGTAAAATTAATTGTAAAATAGTCCCTGTTACCAATGCAGCCATAATTCTTACATAGCTAAGTTTAAGGAAAACGTCTTTGTAAAAAACAAAAGCCTCTGCTACCAGACACTTTCTGTTGGACATAGTACAAGGACGCTTTCTTCTTTCCTCTTTTGTGTTTGATCAAAGTAGGCAAGGTCGAGTGTGCAGATCTTTGACAACAGATATACAGCTGGAGAGAAAAGGTCAGGGAGAGATGAAGTGAGAGAGCTCAGAGAGGCTATATGGATGGATGCCCGACAAGACCGACGGATTCATGTGGAAACAGAGAAAGCTGAGATGCTCTTTCAGTTCAGAGTCAGGAATACAGTCAGCCTAGAAAAGGAGCTTTGTCCTAGGCCTTCCTTAGTTTCTTTCTAATAAATTACACTGGGCACAATGCTACACTGAAGAGGAACACACAAAATACTTTTGTGAAGCCATTGAGAGATTATGCATCATATAGAATGAACACACAGATCTGATTTTTCTCCTCATAATTTGAATCCCTTCCTCCCTTCCTCCCTGCTTCCCTCCCTCCCTCCTTCCTTCCTTCCTTCCTTTTCTTACCTTCCCCCTGTTCCTCCTCTTCCTCCTCCTCCTTCTTCTTCTTCCTCTTCTTCCTCTTCTGCTTTTGCTTCTGCTTCTCCTTCTTCTCCTTCTTCCTCCTCTTCTTCTCCTTCTTCCTCTTCTTTTTGTTCCTTTCCTCCCTCCCTTTCTCTGACTCCTTTCCTCCCTTCTTTCCTTCTTTCTTTTCTTCTTTCTCTCTTTCCTTTTTTGGTGTGTCAATACTGGGGCTTGAATTCAGGACTTTGGGTGTTGTCCCTGAGCTTTTTTGCTCAAGACTAGTACTCTACCATTTGAGCCACCGCTCCATTGCTGGCTTTTTGGTGATTATTTGGGTACTCGAGTCTTATGTCCTGAGAGGCTCTGAACCAAGATTTTTCATATCTCAACCTCCCAAGTAGCTAGGATTACAGATGTGAGCCTGGCCTTTTTTCTTTCTTTTTTAAAATCATGTGTACAGGGCAGGGATGTAGTTCAATGATAGAGGGCTAGGCTAGCATGCACAGGCCTTGGGTTCAGTCTCTTGTATAGCAGAGGGAAAGTGTAGTTTATTCTGAAGTAAAACATGAATCACAGGCATGGCTCATGGTGTTCTTTTCTTTTTTTTAATCCCCAAGTTCCTGATGGATAATCCACTCCAGGTATGAGGGGGTCTGCTTTAGCCTTGTGTTATCTGAGATCTGGGGTGGCTGACAGTGGCTGGTGTTCAATGAAGGACACTTTTATCAACATACCTTACCTCACTGCTCACCTGTCATCAAAACAAATTAGAATGCTTGTCACCTGTATGCTTCCATCGGATTGTCTATTATAACCTGAGTTCTTCAACAAGGCTATCTTTAATTAGTTAATTTTTATTTATTTATTTTTACTGGTACTGGGTGAGTTGAATTTAGGGCTCATACTCTCATTCAGCTTTTTAATTCATGGCTAACATTCTACCACTTGAGACATGCCTCAGGTTCTAGCTATTTTTTGTTAGTTAATTGGAAGTAAGTCTTGACAGTTTATCCATTGGGGCTGGCTCCGAACTGTGATGCTCAGATCTCAACTTCCCAAGTAGCTAGGATTACAGGTGTGAGCCACTGGCCCCTGGCAAATCGTACTTTCTTTTGGTGGGTGTATGCTGGTCATGAGGCTTGAACTCAGGACCTACATGGTGTCCATGAGCTTCTTTGTTCACGGCTAGCACTCTACCACTTGCGCCACAGTACCACTTTTGGCTTTTTAGAGGGTAGTTTATTTGATGTAAGAGTCTTATCGATTCAAAGCCAGCTTTGAATCACTATCCTCAGATCTCCACCTTCTGAGTAGCTGGGATTACCAGTTCTTAGCCAAATTGTGCTGATAAAGAGACTGTGTTGACTAGATGAACATGGTCTCTTCTTTAGTGGTTGTCTCCTGCTGTCCTTGTCCCCCTTTTCTGTGGTACTGGAGTTTGAACGTGGGGTCTTGCTCTTGCTAGGGTGTTCTACCCTTCAAACCAGTGCTGTTGTCTATTTTGGAGATGGAGTCTCATGGAGTTTTCTCGGCCTGGACTGGCTTTGAATTGTGATCTTGTGGGTCTCTGCCCCCTCGAGTAGCTAGAACTACTCAGTATGGGCAATTGGAACCTGGCTCATGTCTCTTTTAAGCCCAACAATCCAATCAAAAGGTCTCTGTCTTCAGGAATGAATTACCCACCACCCCAAGCTCCCACTTAATGTGGAGATTTGGGATTCAAAATTTGAACGTATAAACAGTGAGTGCCATATTGAGCCCACAGAAGGGACTTCTGTGCATGCAGTTACATTTGAATTGGCTTATAAATGATGAGGAAGTCTCTTAATTCCATCTGCAAAGAAATGTATAAAAATGACCCGAAGAAAAATCACATACTACTTGAGCAAAGCCAGTGTGCATCAGACGTAACCACAGCCAGTCCCCAAGCGAGCTGCAACTAGCCAACAACTGCTTGGAAAACATTATTTTCAATTTTATTAAATGGAAGTAAAGATGAATGATTCATAAGTGCAGCTGAATATATTTTATCAGCATTACCAAGGGCTCAGGCAATGAGGTGTTCTAAGCGATCTAAGTTTAGTGGTACATAAATCCATCCAGTGCCAACACGCTAGGGAGTGTAAAGAATGATAGGCTGGCATGCATCCTTAATGCGACTCAGGGTAATGTGTGAAGTCTGGTGAACACTTGCATGTGAATGGATGAAGATTCTAGGGGCCACACTCCTTTCAGTTTTACACTCAAGGTTGTTTCTTGTACAGCAGCAGTAAACTCTGGCATTAATATCCAGAAAGAAGGATTAAAAGCCATAGTTACATGTAGATCTGAGAGGGAAAAATAATACAAAACATGCTGTCAAGTTTCACTTTGACACCAGACAGATCTGTGTTTAAATGCTGTCAGGATGAACTTAAATTTTTTTCAGTTAAGGCTGGTGCTCTACCACTTGAGCCACAGCTCCATTTCCCATGTTTTGCTGATCGATTGGAAATAAGAGTCTCATAGACTTTCCTTCCTGGGATGAGATTCCTACCACTATCCTTAGATCTCAGCCTCTTGAGTAGCTGAGATTATAGGTGTGAGCCACTGGTGCTCCGTTTTGAATAAACTTTTTAATCCCCTCTGCTTGATTTTTTTTTCATCTATGAAGCCAGGGTAATAATACATGCTGAACAAGATTTCAGTAATTGCACTGAAGGTAATTAGTAGCGTGTTTGTACTTACAGATCCTCGGTCATCTTTCTGGCCCCAAACAGACACGAATCTTTAATTCATTTAGATTCCCTCTGTTCCCTCTTTCCTGTCCTCTCCTCTTCCTCAGAGGTCATTTAGGCAGGTGCAGTACACCTTTAAGAGATGAAATGATGAACGGTGGCTATCAGCCATGTTCCAGCAGGGGGCAGTGCGAATTAATTAGAGAGATAACTCATCAGAGGAGTTGGGAGAGAGCTGGTGGCTGGGAGGATGGGACCTCAGGGAAAAGGACCCTGCTGTGGGGAGGATCGCTGGGTCCTGGGTTCCTTCTGTATCTCAGTAGACACAAGGGTGTATTGGAATCCAGGTTTAATGACAAGCCAGCTAAGGTTCTGACCAGGGGAGTTACAGCTTCACAGGGAGTGTGTGAACCTTGTAAACTATTTTCCCCTCCATGGAAGAAGTAGTTACTAAAATCACTTAGAGTCACCTACTCCAGGGCTTCTGCAAGGTTAGTGGAAAATACCTAAGATGCGTGTATATGAAGAAGTTCCGGCTCTCACCCACAGACTCCAGCTTGCATTCTGGGGTGGAATCAGAGAAGCCAAACTCCAAAAACCATGTTGGAAATAAACTATATACAGCTTGGCGGGGAGGGATGCTGGGAGGGGAAAAACTGGGAGAGAACGAGGGAGGGGTGACACGGTTCAAAAGGAAATGTACTTTGTAGCTAGGTACTTAGTATCTGGGTTATGTAACTGTAAACCCTCTGTACATCACCTTTACAATAAAATTTTAAAAAATCTAAAAAAATAAAAAAAGTATCATTGTTCTTCTTTTTTATTTTTATTTTAGTTTTTTGTGATTTGGGCGATGAATGCCAGGCCCCCCCCCCCGTTTAAAAAAAAGTATTGAGCTACATTCCTAAATAGTCCAAAATAGACATGTCTTTAGCTTATTTAGATTCCCTCTGTCCCCTCCTTCCTTCCCTCTCCTCTTTCCCTGAGATTATTCAGGTAGGTTTAGTAGAGTTTCGAAATGGTGGTCAGGTGAAATGATCATATTGTGAAATGGGGTCTCTCTCCATGTAGCCCAGGCTGGCCTTGAACTTATGTTTTTGTGCTTTTGCTTCTGCCTCCTGAGTGCTAGGATTACAGGTGTATGCCACCATTCCTGGCTTTTACTTTGTTTTATTTTATTTGGCTGATAAATGAAGCTAGATTCAGGCTCTTCCATTTGATAGTTCCTCTTGGTGTATCCCTGTATTGATAATTTTATAGGACCTGTGAAAGATGTAAATATCCAAATGGCCATTGACAGAATAAAGCTTTTCTCATGCTTGACTGGTACGTGGTTTAAAAAAATTACTGTTATTATAAAGATGATGTACAGAGGATTATAATTTCATGAGTCAGGTGACGAGTATATTTCCTTTCATACAGTGTCTTCTCTTCCTTCACTCTTGCCCAGTCCCTCCCTCCCATCTCCACCCAAGAGTTGTGTAGTTCGATCTCATCAGTGTCCAGTGAGCTCCACCACCACACTTTCCCGCCCTTTTCCCCTTGAGTTCTGTGCCCTCTCCCCAATTCTCCAGAAGATGTACACATGAACATACCATACATAAATAAAATGACAGAACAATCAAAAACTAAAAAAATTTAAAAAATTAGAAAAAGAGAGAACTCTTGTTTCCATTATCTTGGAATTCATTTCAATATATGTTATTTTATATAAACATGAAGAGGCACATATGCATTGTGCCTATGTGTTTCTCACCTAAGAGTATCCTCTTTTGGTCTCACTGTGTTTGTATATCTAGAATCCTGTATGATTTATCATATCCCAGCGCATTTTAGATCTAACTTATGCATATTAGGGAGGACATGGGTGATTTGTCTCTCTGAACTTGGCTTATGTCACTTAACATGATCTGTCCTAACTCCAGCCATTGCCCTGCAAATGGCATTATTTTATTCTTTCTAATGGTTGTGTAAAATTCCATTGTGTATCGATACCACATTTTTTTGGATCTACTCATCTATTATGGGGCATCTGGATTGTTTCCAGTACTTTGTCATTCAGCTTGTAGTAGTTCACACGTCAGTTTGTTTAAAGAGTGCCTCAAGTGGTAGAGCACTTGTCTAGCAAGCGTTAGGCCCTGAGTTCAAACTCCAGTACTTCCAAAGAAGAAAAGAATAAAAAGCCTTCCCGAAGCATCCATTGTCATAAAGCCACACAATAATTCTCTACGACTTCACTTTATTTTAGTTTCTTCTTGATGTTTATTTGTGTCTTAGTAGCTGTTAATTACTTTTAGAACATATTAGATTTTGCCAGAAAACCATGCAGACATCCAGGTACAAAGAACAAAGAAAGGTTTATTGCTGGGAAAGGGACTGGCAAGACCCCTTCTAACAAGGGAAAAGTGAGAAGAATTGCCAGCTATTGTGTGAGGTGACCTATATAACCTATGGAGGCTAGAAGGGGCTAGGAGGCAGAGGCTCTGGTGTAGACGTGAGGGCCAGGGGCTTCATCATGGCAGACTAGGATGTATGGCTGCTGTCCAAGTAGTAGATAAGGGTCCTGCAGCTGCCCAGACCTGAAGGTCACTCTAAGGGGCTCTTGCTGCCTTGTTTGGTGGTAGCTGCCCCAGAGGAGTGCCATGCCAAGGTAAAGGGGTATAGAGGGCTGATTGTTTACTGCCTTTACTATATGGGCCTAGTGTTGCCTAGGAAGGGAGCATGCTAAGCTGTGGAAGGGGGAAGGAGCGTGCTAAGCTATGGGAAGGGGGCTCATTTGGCTAACAATTACTATTTATATATGTGTGTTTAATTTTTTGTTGCATTTTCCTTTAGGATATGAGCCCCACAGAACGGGGTAAATCTTTCTCCCTCTGTAGGACTAGCATGTTGAAGAGGTCTGGCACTTGGCAGGTTCTCATGAAGGCTACTGAATGAATAAATACATGCACTAATAAATGAATAAGTGTATAAATGTACTAGTGAATGGTCTGCAAAGGGGCTAGTGGTATTTCTCCCATTTGTTAGTCTTTGAGTCACATGTAGCACTTGTGGTTACCCCCAAATGACTGGAATGTCTTCTTAGAAATGCAACTAGCCAAGAATGAGCACATTTTGGTTAATTCTTAAGGGCCGGCAGGCTTACTAAGTAAATGAGGGTGGGAGTGGGGGTGGGGGTAGGGGAAATGTATGTGTGTGTTCACAAGTGTTGCGCATGTAGTTACTGTCCTGAATGAGGCCTTACTACAGCGTAGACAGGTCTGGTTACCCACATGCACCCCAGCAGTAGAGTCCAGTGCAGGGTCTACTTCAGAACCCTGTAATCTTAGTAAACAGGACAGCTGCTTTGACAGGCCAGTGCCCGCAAAGTCAGAGCAAGGACAGGAGTATTCCCACGACATTTGCATGTCATCAGATTTCAGGGCCTTTCTGAGAGTCTGAAGAAGTTACTGCTTCCTTTATCAAGGGAGCTCTTGCTTTTCATTGGGTAAGGGCAGATAGTGAAAGAAATGAAGAGGAGCCCCTCCCTTCCATCTCCTGACAAATGAGATTGAATTTTTCAATGTGCTGTCAGGAGAAAGTTTGCTGATAAGAGAACATCCGTAAGGTAGGAGATGATTACAGACATTGATTTATTCTATCTTCCATCAGGCCCTTTGCAATAAGATCCTAAGCATAGAAAGATCCTGTTCATAGCATTTAACTCAAGGAAATAAGAATATGAACAGACTTAAAATCATTTTTCCCTCCATGGTATTAAATCCATTTTTTGGTATCGATTTTTGAAATATGGAAGTCTGGGGCAAAGCATATAGAATCATTCTTAATTTTAGAGTTACTAAGTTTGTGAGATAAAGAAATAAAGCCATGAGATAAATAGAAAAAGGAAATTGTAAAAGGAGAATAAAACCTACTGGAATTACTTCAGGAAGAGTTACATAGTTTAGGGAACTTGAAATAATTAATCACCTTTCAGAGATGATATACAGGGAAGTTAAAGTTTTGTCTAGAATGTAAGAGATGTGGATAGTTGTATTCTGTGGTTTCTTTCATAACAGCTATTTGATCAGGAGAAGATATTTTTCCATTAAAATATGATATGCCTGTGATATTCTTCAGAGCCATTATGAATAATAATAAAAAATTTAATATGCATTTAGTTGCCTATGATAGAATTAGTGGAACATTCTATTTGTAGATCTATTGGTCATTTAATTTCTGCCCTCTCCCGTAAGGAATTTATAATTCATGAATAAAAATTAACTGCAGTGTTAAACTTGTCTTGAGGGTTTGTAGGACAAAAATTAATTTTTATATATGATATTCTTCCTATCATTATTCATGGAAGAAGCATTATGGTCATCTATTTGGATGCTAAATGCTACGTGCACTTTGAAATTTCATGAGAGAAACATTGTCATTTATTTTCTGTTTTGAAGAAGTCAGTTTTTTTTTCTAATCGCATCTGCTTGAAAAGAAAAAAAGAGAAAGAAATGCTCTGCTTTTAGGAGAACGAATTCAGGCAAATCATTAGCAGAAAGATTTTATCTAAAGACTTCTTTTTTCTCCTGTAGTTTTTATCTATTCATTTCCCATCATCCTGAAACCCACTGGCAGAAAGTTAAGAGAAAACTAATAAGTGTATTTCTGACTCTAAAAAAAAACAACGGTTAACTAAAAAGATACAAGGCATTATTTAATTAGGCCAAAAGCAGGAAAGAAGATACTCAATTCAAGGCGGATAATCCTTTATTCCATTTTCTTTATTGTTGAGTATAGCCTAGACACTTGACTGCTCTTTTCAATTTCAAGGATTTATGAGATATCAGGCCTGGGCCCTTGTTAAAAACGAAACTTTATTTTCATTTACCTACTGTACTAATATGACATTTACCATAATTTAGTCTCACTGGGTAGCTCATAAGATTTGGACTCTAAGTGCTTAGCACAATGTCCTTCCAAGTGTTTTAATTGACATTCTGCTATAATGAACCCCACAGACCATTACCTGGCTAATTGCTTGAGTTACAGTGCTTACACAATGCCATTCTTTGTCCTTGGCCTTTTGGGATATTAAGTAGCAAGTCTGTCCCCCCCCAGAGGAAATGACTGCTGTTTTTCAGGTGATGCATTAGCGTCTTGTAGTATTTTCAGAGACAGGGTCCCTTCTGTTCTTCTCCGGGCGGCGAGACCAAGCCAGAAATGGATCAGACGGCTGTTATTCGGCTATTCTCAACTCTTTCTAGGCCTCTGACCTCTAACAGTGTCCCCAAGCTACTGCTGCAGGCCGACCATTCCTGAATGGCCTCTCAAGTCCCACCGCAGGCCCGGAATGAGGGGATGTGACATTACTGAATTCGGAGTAGTCACCATTCGCTGGGAAAAGACTCTCCAGACTTCGGAACTAGAAAAGGGCACAAAATTTCAGCTCATCGTTGATGTGAGGATATTAAGCCTTGTGGGTAGACACTGATCTCATGTTCCCAGGCTCTCGGTTCCCTTTTATGAACTCAGGTCTTGATGAAGTCTTCAAGCCTGTTGCCAGTTATGGGGTTTGAACAGGGCAGTAAAGTCTAGGGCCCGCCCCAACCATGATTCCTGCCTGTTGTCCAAGATGGTCTGTGACGATGACTTCAGGAATGCTAAGCAAGGGTTAGACATTTGTAAAGAGCTTTCTGAGAACTAGAGGCAGGCTTAGAGCCAAACTCTGCTACCTGTAGATCTAGGCTGATTTTCTTCTGGTTAAAGTATTTCACTGACAGGATCTATATTTTTTTGTCGGTTGTAGGGCTTGAACTCAGGGCCTGGGTGCTGTCCCTGAGCCTCTTTGTGATCAAGGCAAGTGCTCTAGCACTTGATTCACAGCGCCACTTCAAGTGTTTGAGTGCTTAATTGGAGGTAAGAATCTCATGGGGACTTTTCTTCCCTGGCTGGCTTTGAACCATGATCCTTAGATCTCACCCTCCTGAATAGCTAGGATTATAGGCGTGAGCTACCGGCACCCGGCAGGGTCTGCTCTTACCTTGGTATGAGATGGTTAAATGTGTCTGAAAGTAGTTGAGATGCCAATGAGTGAGAGAAAAATTGATTTTATCATGGAAAAGTGTGTGTGTATGTGTGTGTGTGTGTGTGTGTGTGTGTGTGAAATATATAACCTGACTTAAATGATGTTTTGCCTAAGTTATTTCTGGGCCCAGGAATAGATCTTTTAATCTTTTAGGATTAAAAAAGAAAAGGTGGAGGGGATCCTTAATATTGCAGAATCGGAAGACAGATGGACGTTTGATCACTGGACGTCATTTTTATGAGAAAACATTCCTTTCGCATCATGTCCTTCATCTTTGCATTCCTAGCCGTGGGTGTGGGAGGAGGAAGCCCAGATCACCAGAAATCAGCTCGGACCTTCCCACCTCACGGAGCTTGGCAGATGGTGAGCTGCTGCTGGGGATGGAAATTCCAAATCCTCACCTTCTCCAAAAAAACAACAACAAAAGTCCTTTTCTTCAAAGACAAACTTTCAGCTGTCTTTCTTCAAAGCCGACTTCTTCAAAGCACAGCTGGCTGTTAGGCTGTGCATCCAGAAGCATCCCCAGGGCTTCCGCTTGGGGACCTTTGCTCCCTCTGGAGGGATGATGCAGCCTGCACCAGGCCTTCTGCTTAATGTCTTCCACTGAGAAGCAGCCTTGGGCTGGCATTCTGCTTTCTCTCCAGAAAAGGCAAAGAGGTCTGCTCAAATTTGGTTATACTTATGATAACTGTTATTAGTATGATGATGATGATGATGTGCCCATCCTGGGGTTTGAACGCAGGATCTGGGCACTGCCCCTTGAACTTTTTATTTGATGAAGGCTAGCACTCTAGCCACAGCTCCACTTCCAGCTTTTTGCTTGTTAATTGGAGATGAGTTCCCATGGATATTCCTAACTGGGCTGGTTTTGAACCATGATCCCAGATCTCAACTTCCTGAGTAGCTAGGATTACAGGCATGGGCCACCAATGCCAGACAGTTATTCTTATTGTAATGAATGTATAGATGTTCCTATCAAAGAAATAGAAAGTACTCAGTGACTCTACTTTATAGAGAATGTTTTTAACATGCACTCTGGTTCCATGTAAGTTCTGTCTGGTGGATACTGTGATGGGAAAGAAAGAATTTCTCTCGACCTGTGCGTGTGGTTAAGGGGAATGAGGAAGTCCCCCCCTTCCTCCCCCCCCCCCGCCCCGAGATGACCCCTTGGAGCTCCTGATTTTCTATCTTGGGTTTTTAATTGGAAAGAAAGCATGAGTTAGCTTGCACAACTATGTTTATTGCAGCATTATTGACCATAGCTAAGATATGGAACCAACCCAGATGCCCCTCAGTAGCTGCATGGATCAAGAAAATGTGGCATATATACACAATGGAATTCTGTGCCTCCATCAGAAAGAATGACATTGCCCCAAATGGAAAGACTTGGAAAAAATTCTATTAAGTGAAATAAGCTTGGGGCATTCTTTACAGATGGAGGTGCACATTCTAACAGCAGATGACAGGATATGAGGATGTAGAGAAGCCACAGCACAGGAAGGAGCACGCACTCACTGGATCAGGCTCTCAGAATCCTGGGTCTTGGCTCAGAAACAGGACAGGGCACACACTCTGGTGTCTTCCGCTGGCTTGCTCCTGGCGCACACTCTCTGCTTGCGCTGCCTGCACAGATTGGAGCTCTCACGGAGCTCCAGGGTTCCACAATCCAGAAGCAAAGCTTTTTTGTATATCAAAACTTAACAAAAATATATTATGGCAATGTGTAACCAGCAACTTGGATACATGATTAAAAGATGTCACAATCAACTCATAAATAAATAAGTAAATAAGGGAATAAATTAGTCAGCATAGTCAGGTCCTTTCTTTCTTTCTTTCTTTCTTTCTTTCTTTCTTTCTTTCTTTCTTTCTTTCTTTCTTCCTTTCTTTCTTTCTTCCTTTCTCCCTCCCTCCCTCCCTTCTGTCTTCCCTCCCTTCTTCCTTCCTTCCCTCTTTCCCCCCTTCCTTACTCCTCTTCCTTTCCCTTCCCTTTCTCGATTAATAGACCATATATATATGTGTGTATATATATATATATATATATATATATATTTTTTTTTTTTTTGTCAGTCATGGCTCTGAACTCTAGGCCTGGGCACTGTCCCTCAGCTCTTCAGCTAGTGCTCTACCACTTGAGCCACAGCACGACTTCTGGCTTTTTCTGCTTATGTGGTGCTGAGGAATTGAATCCAGGGCCTCATGCATACAAGGCAAGCACTCTACTACTAAGCCACCTTCCCAGCCCCTACACCTTATATTTATAGCAGCTTTTAGTTTACAGAAAATTAAGTGGGAAAGAAAAGAGAATTTTCACACACTACCTCCCAGGAACTCGTACCTCACTCTTGGTGCAATGTCCCCATTAGCACATTTTCTTTTTTTTTCTCTTTGTCTTTCTTCTCATTTTTTTTATTGTGAAAATACCGTACAGAGGGGTTACAATTACATGAGCAAAGTAATGAGTGCATTTCTTATGAAGCATTGTTGCTGCCTCCTTTGTTTCCCCTTATTATCCCTTTCCAACTCTTCCCCCATCCTCCCCCCACACCCCCCGCCAAAGTTGTAAAATTTGTTTTTCGACATAGCATCTTGTACTTCTCAGGGTCCACCTATATCCCTACTTAAACAATTTGTTTTTTCCCTTCCCCTCTACAAATTATAACAACATCAAATAGAGTGAAAACAGGGGTTATACTGTGGCTGAGGGACATACAAAGCAACAAAGAAATTATCTTATAAATAGGTTAGAAACATTCGCAAGAAAGAAAAACCATTTGAATCCTTATCTTGGGGTTCATTTCACCTAACATCAACTTATCTGGCTGTTTCTGCTTGTCTCAGACATATACTAGTTATTGCAAATAAGGGGAAACCATAGGACCTATGTTTCTTTGGGCCTGGCTTATTTCACTTAATATCATTTTTTCTAAGTCTTTCCATTTCCTAACAAACGGGGCAATGCCATTCTTTCTGATGGAAGCATAGAATTCCATTGTGTGTGTGTGTGTGTGTGTGTGTGTGTGTGTGTGTGTGTGTGTGTGTGTGTGTGTATCACATTTTCTTGATCCATTTATCTACTGAGAGGCATCTGGGTTGGTTCCATATCGTAGCTATGGTAAATAATGCTGCAATACACATAGTTGTGCTGGTAGCTTTAGTATGATCTTGTTTGTGATCATTTGGGTAAATGCCCAAAAGTGGGATTGCTGGGTCATAGGGGAGCTCTATGTGGAGTCTTTTGAAAAGTGGTGAACAAGTTTATACTCCCACCAACAATGAAATAGGGTTCCCTTCTGGCCACATCCCCTCCAGCATCTGTTGTTAATAGAGTTCTTGATTATAGTCATTCTAACTGGAGTGAAGTGGTATCTCAATGTTGTTTTGATTTGCATTTCTTTTATGGCTAGGGAGCTTGAGCATTCCTTCATGTGTCTATTGGCCATCCTTCTTTCCTCTTCAGAGAAGTTTCTCTTTAAGTCTTTAGACCACTTATTTATTGGGCAGTTGTTTCTTTGAGGATTTGTTGTTGGGGGATTTAATTTTTTGAGTTCAAGGTATATTTTAGATATGAGACCCTTGTCCGTTGTATGGCTAGTGAAGATCTTCTCCCAATCCGTGGGCTTTCTATTGATCTTGCTATGTCCTTTGCCATGCAGAAGCTCTGAAATTTCATGCTATCCTATTTGTCCAATCTTCCTTTGATTTGTTGTGTTTCTGGGTCTCTATTAAGAAAATGTCAGCCTGTGCCAAGGAGACCTAGGGTTTCTCCTATTCTGTCCTGTAATGTTTTCAGGGTGTCTGCTTTTACTCTGAGGTCTTTAATCCATTTGGAGTTGATTCTGGCCCATTAGCACATTTTCTTCAGGTGCACATTCATAGATTTATGCAACCTCTTCCCATCCTCTTTTGCTTCAAAAGAAAAGTAAGAAGGAGGGAAGAAAAAAGGAAGGAAGGAGGGGAAGAAGAAAGGAAGCCATTATACTAGTCAGAAGCACAATGTGAGGGAAATAATAACAATGAAATCATGTAGTAATACTTTCATTCCTGCTTTTACTGAATCTCATTTTTAAATGCTTTGATTTTTAGACTCTGGAGTCTTGTTTTTGTGCCTATAGTCAATCTGAATTTTTTTATCTCTCAGCTCATACATGAAGGTGATTTAATTTTTCCATCCAGCAGTCACCTGAATTATTACAACCATTATTATCATTACTACTGCTACTACAGTGTCCTGCCCCAGTTTGAGGACTCTCTCAAGAACATTTCCTCCTCCACACTTATCTCTATGATGTGGGTCTCCTCTACCACTTTCAATATTCAGCTTCCTCTGCTCCTACTTTGTTTTGATGTTGGGTGGGAAGAGAAGAGGAGTGACTAGAAAAAATGGCATGCCTCGAGGAGAAAAGGTACCTGTATTTGCAGATGGACTCTTCATTAGGTCATTCTCTGAACCAAGGCCAGTCTCTTTCCATCTGACAAAATTGCTGAGAGAATGTTTTTCTTAATTTTTACTGCATGCTTTTCAAACACAAGAAACACTTAACTTGGAATAATGGAATGTTATATTCAATGTGCTTAATAAAATTGCAATGGGATCATTTACTTCGACACTGGAAACAATCGTCTCCCACGGGACCCTAGAAATGATGGTGCTTTTGAGGTATCTATCAATACAGAGGGATGTGTGAAAAGCCCATCAGAGCTGATTGCAATTACTCTGGAATTGCTCTTAAAAATGAAATGGGAAGGCTGGGAATGGGGCTTGGTGTTGGAGTGCTTGCCTGGCATGCATGAAGACCTGGGTTCTATTCTTCAGTCAGTACCACATATACAGAAAAAGCCTGAAGTGGTACTGTGGCTTAAGTGGTAGAGTGCTAGCCTTGAGCAAAAGAAGCTCAGGGACAGTGCCCAGGCCCTGAGTTCAAGCCCCAGGACTGGCAAAAAAAATGAAATGGGAAACAGGAATCTGTAGACACAAAGCTTTTCCTCCTTTCTTTCGGTGTGAACGAAGTCAAGATCTGAACTCTAAAAGGCTGGCTTGTCTGAATTTACAGAAGAATCCAGGCAGGAGGGAATAGTTTCTCAGGAACTGTCTCTTGAACATGCAACTCCAGGAAACTTCTAAAGGAAGAAAAAGAAAGAAGGAAGGAAGGAAAGAGGGAAGGAAGGAAGGAAGGAAGAGTACAGTGTAAGATAGATTTAAATGCAACACTGTGAAAAATTAAAAACAGCTATTCAAATGGCAAAGGCTTGCTACAGACATAAAGGCTCACTGTATAATTCTTTATAACTGCACAGATTTGGAGATAAAAATGCTTGATATAAGAATAAAAAAATTTCACCATAAATGCAGTCCATGTAGCTATGCACACAGGTCCACACATCTCTGTGCATAAAATTATTTCAAAAGTCTTTAGAGGGGAGTTCACATCAAGAATATAATGGAAGTAAAATACTGATATGGATGATAAATTCTAAGACTCAGAACATTGTGGGAGGATCTTTTGCCAAAACTTTGTCAGTTGTCTAACAGATAATGATACAAATGGGTAAACAGTAGTTGAGTTAAAAGTAAAAAAGAGAATGTAGCCGGACATGGCAATGCATGCCTGTAATCCCAGCAGTCAATGGGGAGGCTAAGGAGATCATGAATTTAAGGCAGGTTTGGCTACATAACAAGACTCTGCCTCAAAAACATCCAGTAAATAAAGAAACAAAGAAAAGAGACCGTAGAATCGAGTACAGAAAAATCGAGTCAGGAAGAGGTAAGCAGACTTGGAGCTCAGAGGAGAGGTGGAGGCAAAATTAAATGGAGAAGAAGAAAATATGACAATAGGATAGTGCTTGATGGAAAGGGATTTAATATGGGAAGAAAGGATTTTATTCAATGAGGCCAAACACAGGTGGCTCCTATCTGTAATTCTAAGTACTCAGAAGGCTGAGATTTGAGGATTGAAGTTCAAAGTCAGCTTGGGCAGGAATGTTTGTGAGACTTATCTACAATCAGCCACTCACAAAAAAGGCCAGAAGTGGAGCTGTGACACAAGTGGTAGAGCACCAGCCTTGAGCAAAAATGCTCAGGGACAGCATCCTTGAGTTCAAGGCTGAGTACACACACACACACACACACACACACACACACACACACACACACACACACGGCTGAGTACACACACACACACACACCCAATGGGAAATGTGATGATTACTCTGCATGGTCTGTTTGAAGGCTTAGAAGACCGAGTATTCTAACAGATGGAGATGAGGATGGAGGAGGCGTGATTTAGAAGGAAGAGAACGTAGCAAAGGCAGATCTGCCATTTGCTGTCAGGTTTGCCTTCAGTCTGCCATCAGGGTATTGCTCCTGTCCTAAGGGTAGGACCTACAGGCTACTGCTGCTGGTACTGAGCGCCACCTACAGAAGCAAGGTGGTATTTCCTGTGGTTGTAGCAGAGGCCACTGGGAAACTTCCCATCAGCCAAAGCCCATGCCTTCACTGGCTATTTCCTGAAGGAGAAGAATGGCTTCTACTTTCTGTCCTACCAATCTTCCCATAAGTATGTTCTTATGGGCAGAAACCAAACTGGGACCCTAATTACATGAGATTCTGGAATATATAGGGCCCAGTCTTTTGCCTGCAGGTAAAATGGGAATAGTGGCAATTGGAAATGACAGAATAGGAAACATTTGTCATTACTTTAAAATACTATTTCTGCTGGGTGCCAGTGGCTCACGCCTGTAATCCTAGCTACTCAGGAGGCTGAGATCTGAGGCTCGTGGTTCAAAGCCAGCCCAGGCAGGAACATCTGTGAGACTCATCTCCACTTAACCACCAGAAAACTGGAAGTGGCACTGTGGCTTAAAGTGTTGGAGTGCTCGCCTTGAGTGAAAGAGCTTAGGGATAGCACTCAGGTCCTGAGTTCAAGCCCCACGACCAACTGACCAAAAGAAAAATGCTACTGCTAGTTAGTCTTGTGGATTACTCTGTACTCACACAAGCAGTGTTTCACTTGTGGTCTTCTGTCAACTCTCTGATTTCTCTCTATCTGAAGCACTTCTCATATTTATAGCTCAAAAAATCCTTAGGGAAGGGGTCAGTTTTACTTGTCTTTTGGTTCTAGGACATTACATAGAACTTCTTTTTTAAAAATTTTTAAATTAAAAAAAATTATTGTGAAAATATCGTACAAGGGGGTTACAATTACATGAGCAAGGTAATGAGTACATTTCTTATCAAGTATCGTTGTCTCCTCTTTTGTTTCCCCTTTCCATCCTTTCCCATCTCCTCCCTTACCCCCTCCTCCCCTGCGCCCCCCCAACCCTGCCTCCCTCAGCAGAAACGGTCAGATAAGTTGACGTTAGGTGAAATGAACCCTAAGATAAGGACTCAAATGGTTTTTCTTTCTTGCTTTTGTTTCTAACACATTTATAAGATGATTTCTTTGTTGCTTTGTATGTCCCCTTCCCATGGTATAACTCCTGTTTTCACTGTATTTGATGTTGGTATAATTTGTGGAAGGGAAGGGAAAAAACAAATTGCTTAAATAAGGGATACAGGTGGACCCATTGCAACAATGAGATGTACAAAACTTTAGGTTGAAAAATGAACATTACAACTTAGAACTTCTTAGATGGGCAAATAAATGTGTGTTGAACAAATGGACACTTTAGTGAGTGCAACTGTACAAATGAATGAAAGGTCTGTTATTTTATATTCAAATAATAGTCTGCTGTCAGTTTTTGCCAGGGTTGGGTTTAGCAGGAGGACACATGGGAACTCCATTTTGTGTGTTCACTTTTGAGTGGTGGATGTTGTGTGTGTGTGTGTGTGTGTGAGAGAGAGAGAGAGAGAGAGAGAGAGAGAAAGAGAGAGAGAGAAAGAGAGAGAAAAACAGAGAGAGAGAGAATGCTTTTCACATTTTCTTCTCTCATTCCTCTTTCGTAGCCTGTGTGGCATCCTGGCATATAATTTCTCACTGCTTGTGATACCTCAGATTCAGTTGAATGGCTGACAGTGGTAACAAAACTAACTCAAAGAAAAGCGAACAGTGCTGGGTTTTTCTGTGAATCTGCAGATGAAGTGTCCTATCTTTGTCTCTTCTCGGCGGTTCTGATTTATGTCTGTCTGCTCCGTATCTCACTTCCATTGAGCTTCCCTTGGGTTTGCTGTGCTGTGATTCCATTCTTGTGTGGAGTATGATTGGTAGGAAAGCGTTTAGACTTTGACATTAAGCAGCCCTTGCTTTAAGTCCTAAGTCCATATTTCTGTGGTCTTGGGCAAAGTATATAACCCTTTGGTTCAAAGGTGAGAAGTGTGATGTCAGCCTGGCACAGGCATTTTGAGAACCAATCGGATTGATAAAATAAGGAACCTATTGGAGGCAGGGGCTGTGCATGTGTGGGAAGGTTTTAGTTTCCTATCTTATTTTCATTCTCTGTATGATATTTATTGTTCATACTAATTTCTCCATCCTTGTATCTTAAAATACAAACCCAGAATCTTGCTAGCTGTTAGCAGTCACCCGAGGGCTGGGAGTTAATAGGGAATGGAATTCTGTGAATTGTCACAATTTTGCTTCATTAGGGATCATATTTTTTATTACCTCAGACATTGCTAAAAAAACCTTATTAAGGATCATCATACTTTGCCTCATTAAAATAATACTAAGATAAATGTGACTTTTTTCAGAATCATCGTAGTTTCCCCTCATTAAAATAATGCCAAGGAAAATGTGACTTTTTTTCCCCCCAGAAAATTTCCCTAAATTATAAAGCAAAGAGTTGGAGAATTAAGCAGTGTGCAAAGAATCTATGCACAGAGCAAAGATTCAAATTTATGATTTTTTTACTGTCTCCCTCTCCATTTATTATAATAGATCCTGAATGAGGGCTGTCCCACAGGAACATTAACCCTGGTAGATTTAAGGACTATTTCACCAGTATTTTCTCTAAAAATAATTGAGTTTGCTGGAATAAAGTATTTAGCTCGATATTTTTCATCTCCCTCTAATACAAATGTATTTGATTCCTATAAATCGGAGTGAGGTCAGTCAGGAAATTATACATATTTGTTTTCCACAGGGCATAGGAGCTATTAAGTCATGTTGCATTTATCATAGATCATGTTTGCTATTTGGCAAGATCATTGGAATGATTGAGAGCACCATTTTAGAGCATGTTACATGGAAAAAGCAAGCAGGAAGGAGAGCGGAAGCAAAGTGGTCCTTATAAGAAATACTTCAGGTATCTAAAATATTCGGTTAGGATTCAAGTACACACTTAACATTTAAAGTAACACCCACAGTATATCATTCTATATTATGCATCCTGTTCATGATTATGGTTTATTTATTTTTCTCATATAAGCATGCATTTATGCCATTTGGTGGTTTCATTAGGACCTCATGTAATTTGCGTGTATTTTCCTATTCTATCTTCCAGCATCGAAAATGTCTGTGTGTTCTTGGCTTTGCACCATTTTAATGGTTTTGGTTATTGCTGGATTGGACACGATCGCGAAGACCACACCACATGCCAAATTTATGAAGATATCTGAGGGAAAAGAGTTCCCCAAGGGCCCAAAGCCATCCAGGGGTCCTGCTCAGGGGGAAGAGGAACTCCCCCACACCAACCCTGCTGGAATGGCCGAGCCCACCATCTCTCCTTCCACCCTGGGCTCGCCCTGGGCCTCCACTATGCCCTTTCCCTTTGCAAACGTCACTCTGGACCCAGCTGATTTCCTCTGGAATTGCTGTCACTGCTGCTCACCTGTCACTGGGCAGAAAGGAGAACCCGGGAAGACTGGAAATCCAGGTATTTGAAAATATCCAGGGCCCTCTTTTCTCTCCTGTGCAGCCTTGGAGAGGTGGGTGGAGGGGTGGAACTGCTTCAAGGGTGTCATTGTCACGCTCATGACTGGGTATGGGCCCAGGTGACCCTTATGTGTGTTATTAATAAGTATTAAGATTAAAATAAATATGATAACATTTTGAACAATCACAGCCACAGTCCTAGAGGACAGTGGCTACAGGTATGCTGGTGGCGTCTGCCAAACGAGGGGGCACAGATATGAGTGGACGTGTCCATCACTGGTCAGTATGCGTTAGATTCCAAAGTCTGGGGCTACACACTCGACTCTGGTACTGTCCTTCCTCAAGATTCACACATTTATTATTAGTATAATATTTTCATTGAAGGCTGATTTAAAAAGGGTCACTTAAAAAAGGGTCTATTGCTTGGTAAAATAGATGCTAACTGATGGACTTTTATTTTTATTTTTTGAGTATATGTGGCTAGAATTACAAGTCTGTATGGTAGACAAGGAAGTCTTGGATAGAGTTTACACCTCATTGAAATTCTGGGTTAAAATGGTGCCTTTGTCCTGCAGTTATCTCTATTGATTGCTGTGGTTATATAGTTCACAAAAGTCAGATGTCAAGCTGGGTGCAGGTGGCTCATATCTGTAACCCTCACTACTCAGGAGGCTGAGATCTGAGGATTATGGTTCAAAGCCAGCCCAGACAGGAAAGTCTGTGAGTCTCTTATCTCTAATGAACCACCAAAAAGTTGGAAGTAGAGCCGTGGCTCAAGTGGTAGAATGCTAGCTTTGAACAAAAGAGCTCAGGGACAGCACCCAGGCTCTTAGTCCAAGCTCCAGACTGGCACATCTGCACACAAGAATTCAGATGTCTTTAATGCATATATAATGAATCTACTCTGTTTTATTTCAAATTTTTGACTTTTGCATGTCATCTAGTAGAGCAGTCAAAATAAAAATTAGAATGTAATTTTCAAATTTACCATCCTAAGTGCGCGCGCGTGCGTACACACACACATGCTTGCTGTGTCTTGTCTGATGAATTTAGTCATAAGATCAGTAATTAGGCATTGTTACTAATCGTTTGATTCATCTCATCCCACTGCAGGATCCTTTGAGAAATTCGCTCAGCATTTATGCAGAATTGGATTAAGGCATAAAAAGAATGCACAGTGGCCTGGGGCATTAGATTTCAGGGTTGCTAACATAATACTGAAACTGTAATGAGATGGGAAAAGTCATTTTGACCAGAGCTTCGCTCAGTTTTATTGTCTGGCAAGCTGTGTGGGGCTGAAAAACCCAGAGGCCTTGTCCACGACACCCAGCTGCTCATTCAACTCTCTCCTAAGGCTGTGGAGTCTCAAACACCCAGACGTTGGTTGAACCCAGTGGTAGATTTGCCGCAGTGGTTGATCTTTATACAAATGATAAACATATGGAGTTCAGCCTCTCCTCTGTGACAAATGTTTTGAGACTTGCTGGGGAGTTCATGGGTCTTAGTCTGAGTGGTTCTTTCTTGGAGCAGCATGTTCCAGAGCAAAGAACATTGGATCTATTACTATTACTAGCTTAGGGAAAGCTTCATTACTTCTTTCATTCTCATTTTCTAACACGGTAAATGATATCTACTTCATAGAACTGCTAATGCAATAGTTCCTACAAGAACTCGATGTGCTGACTGAACAAATGGTCAGTTATATATATATATAATCTATCTATCTATCTATCTATCTATCTATCTATCTATCTATCTATCTATCTATCTATCTATCTATCTATATGTCTGTCTGTCTGTCTGTCTGTCTGTCTATTGTCTCATCCTGAGGCTTGAATTCAGGACCTAAGTGCTGTCCCTGAGCTTTTTTTGCTCAAAGCTAGTGTTCTACCACTTAAACTATAGCTCTACTTCTGGCTTTTTGGTGGTTACTTGGAGTCTCATGAACTTTCCTACTTGGGCTGGCTTTGAACTGGGTTCTTTGGTTCTCAGCCTCCTTAGTTGCTAGGATTACAGGCATGAGCCACCAGTGCCCGGCTTCAATAAACTACTTTTATGTTTTCACGTACCCATAGTAGGAGAGTGGGCCTATCTTCTAGGATATGCTGAGCCTGAAATGACAGGACATTGTTTTTGGTATTCATAGAGAGATTTGTTCCAGATTTACTAGTACAT
>NW_012267246.1:5012246-5064464 GCF_000151885.1 Dipodomys ordii
CTTCTTCTTCTTCTTCTTCTTCTTCTTCTTCTTCTTCTTCTTCTTCTTCTCCTCTCCTTCTTCTCCTTCTCTCCTTCTTCTCCAAATGTAACATTAAATTCATTATAATTCATGTTTTTAGATATAAATCTGTGTAGTCTAATTCATTTTTCTCTAATATATTGTGTTGAAAAACATAGTGTACACACACACACACACGCAAACATAGCAGTGATTTTCCCCCTATATATTTTAGGTTTTTCTTTATTTCTTAGAAATAAAGTATCTCTTGTCTCCTTTTCTCCATCTCATTTCCTATATTTATAGTATCCAGCCTCAGAAACAGGAGAAAATGTGATTGAGAGAAAGAAAAAGTTTTAATTTCTGTTTGAATAGCTAAATGCATGCATTAGTTCCTTCTGAGGGTATGGATGAATCCACACCTAGGTATTGGTTTATTTATTTACTGAACTGAGTATCTTGCTAGGTAACCCCTTTAACAGTAATTTTTCCTATGTTTGTGAATACATGATGATTGCACAAAGGAAATTTACCGTGATATTTCCAGACGGGCTACCCTCCCTTTCATGAAATTCCCCCTTTCAGACGTGGGCCTTCTGTTATCTGAGTCTGCCTACAACCTCAGCCTCCATATCAAGCACCTAATTAAAGGTTCTCTTTCAAATAAATACAGCATGCTTGCAAAGAGGAATTCTGGTGGATGTAATTTTCTCCATTCCATCCATCTTAGTTGTAATAATTAAGACTGAAGTTTCGAATTTCATCTAGCGTGTTTACAGGTATGGTTAACTTTCAATGAAACTAGCCTAAAATTGTTCCAACTGGGAAGTAATTCTTATGTTCCAAATAGGGCTGGGGGTTGAAGAAAGAATTATTGTCTTAGTTTAGGGTCCCTGTGGGGCCCCACGTGGACTGGCAGGAAGTTGGATTGCTTGAATGAACAAGAATGCCCAAGTGTGTCCCTCCTCCTTCCCTTGGGCCCCCCTCCACCCCCTCAGTTCCAGCCTGCCTCATGGTTTCCTCTAGTTGTTTAAAAACACCCTGGTCTATTCTACACTCATCTTTCTGGGTGTCATTGCTTATTCATTTCTTGCTTCAGGAACTCTCAGGTCATTTATTAAGGCTTTGCCTAGTGCTACATTCTTGGAGAGTATCTTCTGATTCGATACATATACATTAGTTAAGATTTTAACCGTAACTCACCATGCAGGTTTTCCTGTTGTCCTTTGAATCATTCACTAGAGCCTGGTCCTGGGGTTATTTGTTGAATGTTGACCATCAGTAGACTCTTAGCTCCTGGGGCAGGGGTTGCTGACAGGCTGACAGCTGCCTCCCTGTACCTGGCTGGTTGGCATGGTGCACAGGAGCTCTCAGAAGAGAGTCTCCGAATCAGTGAATCAGCTAGCCATCGGGAAATCTAAAAGCGTTAAGTAGTGTGCTTTGACTTCCAAGCCGAAAGGCTGGCTCCTAGGTGAGGAAGTGTCAGATAATCATTTTCTTCTTGTTTGATGTAGTGCCTCTCCCCAAATCACTGGATCTCTGCTACGAACACAGTGACAAGTACTAATGGCCTCAACTTATCTCCTCAGGTACTACAGCACTGCGGATCAGGCGAAAATATTGCCCTTACAACTGTGGGAGAGTGTATCCTCACCAGGTTTTATCATTAGGACCTTGACAGCTGGAGGTGACAATGAAATGACTGCTGTGAACTAATGAATTTCAAAAGATGATTTTTTTTCTAATCTGATGGTTTTTAAAACCCATTTTTAGGCTCTAAAGGGGAAGCAGGTAATACGGGGATCGCAGGACCACCAGGAATCGGTGGGCCCCAAGGCTCAAAAGGCCAGAAAGGAGAGAAGGGTAGGTAATTCATCTCATGTCCATGCTTAAGGGATTTCTACACTATCAGTGTGTGTGTGTGTGTGTGTGTGTGCACATGTACCAGTCTTGGGGCTTGAATTCAGGGCTTGGGCGCTGTCTCTCAGCTTTTTAGCTCAGGGGTTACTCTTTACCACCTGAGCTGCAGCTCTACTTCTGGCTTTAAAAAATAATTTTGTGATTAATTGGAGATAAGAGTCTCATGGACTTTCATGCCCTGGCTGGCTTTGACCCTTGATCTTCAGATCTTAGCCTCCTCAGTAACTAGGATTACAGGCATGAGCTACTAGTGCCTGGTATATATAATCATTTTTAAGGAGAGTGATTTGCTAAGTAAATACCTAGATTCTCAAAAATAAGTCCATCTTTAAAAACTAGAAAGAATTGACCAAAGCATATTAGGAGTTGATTTCATATAAATGATTAACTTTATAAGTGCCAATTGGGAAAATTAAACAGCGATGGGCCCCTCTCCCTCCCTCCCTCCCTCCCTCCCTCTCTCTCTCTCACACACACACACATACACAAGTTAATCATATTATACCTTGGAAAAATTGATTCCCAGGAAGGCTGTATGCAGTCACATTCATGTACAAGTTAAATATTTTTCTTTCTTTTTTTTTTTTGGGTCCAGTCATGGGGCCTGAACTCTGGGCCTGGGCACTGTCCCTCAGCTCTTCAGCTCAAGGCTAGCACTCTACCACTTGAGCCACAGTGCCACTTCCAGCTTTTTTCTTTTTTCTTATGTGGTGCTGAGGAATTGAACCCAGGGCCTCATGCATGCAAGGCAAGCACTCTACCACTGAGCCACCTTCCCAGCCCAAGTTAAATATTTTTCATACTTCAATTTATTCTGTGATTAAAAAGTAACGATAATACTGCCAGCCTGTCAGGTGTGAGTGACTCGTGCCTGTAATCTTAACTACTCAGGAGACTGAGATCTTAGAACTGAGGTTCAAAGCCAGCCTGCGCAGGAAGATTTATGGACTCTTACGTCCAATTACTCACCCAAAAGCCAGAAGTGGAGCTGTGTCTCAAGTGGCAGGGATCTAGCTTTGAGCAAAAAAGTCCGGGGACAGTGCCTAGGCCCTGAGTGCAAACCCCAGGACCAGCACAACAAATCAAAACAAAAATATAAAGAACAAACATTTGGAAGGGGAGGGGGTGATAAAAGTTGCTAAATTCAAATGTTCCAATTGATGAAATACGCTGTTATATGAGCTTCCTTGCTATCTAACTGTTGGTATTAACATCAAGTGCAAATTTTATTAAATACCAACTACACTAAAAATGTTAAGATATTGGGAAAATACCGTGTGCACAGTAAATTCTAAATACAATGAGCTATTGTTATTATTGCTACTGCCACTGACAATTAAGTCTGCAACAGGACAGCTGCTTTGTCACAGGATTAGCTTTTAGTCAAGCTCGATTTAAGAATCCATTTAATGGAAATATAGCAAATAAGTGAAATTCCAGTGCTTTCATTGTTTTTCAAATACAATTTCTCACAGTGCTATAATTCGTCCGAGCAGAGTACGAAAAAAATGTTCCAACATGTAATGCAAATTGACTTTCCTTTGATGCTCTTATGCCAAGGAAATTTTTCCATTCCTAGATGAGTTTTAATGACTAGTTTCAGCCAATTGGGATTTTATCTCAATTGTAGAATGTTATATTCGGTGTTTAAATTTGTATCGTGTATGGCATTATTTTTCGGGCACGTGGGGCATATGAAAAAAAAGGAAGACATTGCAACTACCATCGAAATTCGTAATAGTAAAAACATAAGTGCTCACACACCCAGCATACGAGGTGCTGTGAACTCTGTGAGTGCTGTGAGTAGCCACAGGCAGAGACAGAAGGATTGGCATTCTTTCCAAATCTCCTTGAAATGGTTTACCATGAGTAAGAATGAAATACTCTTGACTCTCTATGAATCCATTTTGCGCACTATTTTCTTTCCTTTTTAATTTTTTTTATTGTAAAGGTACTGTACAGAGGCACAGTATTTTCTTTTTTGAAATAACTTGGGTAAAAGAAACACCGGAATGTGCCATGGATGTGGGAAGGGTTAGCTATGTCCTAACGGAGACAAGCGGTAAAAACATGGATCTCGCTACCATTTTAGGACTAAAAGGAGAACGTGGGGACCCAGGAGCAAGCGGAGTTCCAGGATACCCAGGAAAGCCTGGGGAACAAGGTAACACACCGAACACATGCACTGTGCGCGGTGGCGCTGCGGCAAATCTTTCTATCCTCTTCCTGCTTGCACGGTGAGATGGAGAGAGAAAGCCCCACGATTCCTTAAGTAGCTAGTGGACAACACAAGTGGGTCTAGTTGTTCAGAGATCAGGCAACGATTCTTCTTTGACCCAGATGTTCAGGCGACAAGGCCTGAATATTTCCACTCTTCAACTTCGGTACCCATAGGGCTTTGAATTTGCGCAGACCATAGTCCTCATAACCCTGGGTGGATGGATGGATTGGCGGCACTGGGGGTTGGATGTAGAGGACCCAAGTTCACCAGGCTGGCTCTCTACACCCCCAGCCTTCTAATATTCTTCATCATCTTAAAATTTAACAAAAAGAGGAGCACTGAATAGATGGGTTCTGAATACGAGATCTTGTTTTCGTGGAAGCATCAACTTTACCCCTTTTGAGATGATGACAGGTTATCAATTGCTAATTGCGTTTAATGGCAGGGTGTCTGGGTCCTAGTTAGTAGTTTCTGTATCATCATCATCATCATCATAATGATCATCATCATCATCGTCAGTATCATTGCTATTGGTAGTACTGGGTTTTGGACTCAGGGTTTTGGGCTTTTTAGGAATGTACTTCGCAGCTGATCCATGCCCCCCCTCGCCCCTTTTGGTGCGGGTCACTGAGGCTCCATTTATGGAGCTGGGGTCAGGGTCGCAGGCCGGGCCGTGAGCTGGCGGCGGCGGCTGCCTGGTCCACAGTGTGCAGCGCCCTGAGCCCTGGTTTTCTCCTTCCCGGCAGGTGCACCCGGCCCCCGAGGAGAGAAGGGCAGCGCGGGGCCGGCCGGAGAGAGAGGACAGCCGGGCATCCCGGGGGCCGCGCGTGGGGACGGCACCAAGGGCGACCCGGGGCCCCCGGGCGCGGGTGGCGCCCCCGGGCAGAGCGGGGGGCCGGGACAGCAGGGCGAGCCGGGGACCCGAGGAGAGAAGGGGAGCAAAGGAGACGCGGGACTCCCAGGCCAAAGAGGCCCAGCCGGCCGGCCCGGGGCTGCGGGTCCAACGGGCGCCAAGGGCGACCGAGGCGAGCTGGGCTCCCCGGGCGCCAGGGGACCCGCGGGGCCCAAGGGTGAGCCTGGGATCAAAGGGGTCCGGGGCCCCCCCGGGAAGAAGGGGGCGCGGGGCTTCAAGGGCTCCATGGGCGAGCGGACCCCCGCGCCCCGGTCTGCGTTCAGCGCGGTTTTATCCAAGCCGTTCCCTCCCGCCAACGTCCCCATCAGATTCGACGGGGTCCTCCACAACGATCCCGGGGACTACAGTCCGGCCACCGGCAGGTTCAACTGCAGCGTGCCTGGGGTCTACGTCTTCTCCTACCCCGTGGCCGTGCGCGGCCGGCCTGCCTGCGTCCGCCTGGTGGCCCGCAGGGCCGGGCCGGCCGCGTCCAGACCGGCAGCCCAGGGCCAGGGCCTCCAGCGGGCCTCGCTCCTCACGCTGCTGAGCCTGGGCGCCGGGGACCAGGTGTGGCTGGAAGGGACCGGTGTCCACTGCAGCGCGGACGACAACAGCGTCTTCACCGGCTTCCTGCTGTACCCGCGCGGGGCTCCAGGAATGGCGCCCTGACCTGGGCAAGTGCACCGCGCCCTGAGCGCAGGGAAAAGGCTGGGCGACCCGGACTGAGCACAGGGCTTGGGTCGCTTGGCTCCGGTGGAAACAGCTGCCTTTGGAAATAGTTAGATGCACTCGGGAATGAGGCCTGCTAGTCTAGCTGGTGATGTTCGTGTATTGTCCTCTCGTCATGGCTGATGCCATTGAAGAGATTAGGAATAATCACAGGGAAAAATAGGAGTGGGATTTAATAGAATAAATATATTCTTCTAATTATCTCTCTCTCTCATCTCATCTACCTGTGTGTCACTCCTTCCTGTGTGTATCACTCCTGTGTGTGTGTGACACACACACACACGAGTATCACTCCTACCTACAGGAATTCCAAGCCACTGGATGAAAAACTATGCTTCGAGGTGTTTCTTAAAAGTCCCTGCTCCTCTAAGAAGGGTTGCATCTCAATAGGATGGAACTATTTTTCCATGTTAGCCAAACTCAGGGCAAATACACATGCGGAAAGGGTGGCAAAGACCAACTCGTGAATCTTCAAAACTTAGGCACATGCCAAGCTTTCCTCATAAAACCTGGGCTTCGTGGAGTAGAGGATTGGGCAAACTGTGAACAGAAAGTTGATAAAGATATTGCTCAGTCGTCCCAAAGATACACAACTATGCGTCGCGTTATTGTTGTTGGAAGAACGGAGTGTTCCTGAAAGATTCAAGAATAAAATTAAATCGTTATTGATCTAAATTCCAGCCCTTTCTTCACGAGAGAACATTTAATTAGGATAAATTCATTGGCACCATTATCATCATCTCTGGGATAATTAATTCTAGTTATTCTGTGATAACATTGCCGGAAAAGGTGGGGGCCTGGGAATTCATTGGCAATCTGAATGTTTAATAACCACGACTATTGGATAATACAGTGGCTTCACTTTTTTTTTTAACGAAGGCAAAAAAAAACCCTCTTGTTTCCATTTCCTGGAGTTCATTTAGATAGATATTATTTTATATGATCAGAGACACATAGGCATTATTATGCCTTTGTGTTCTTCCCCTAAGAATGTCTCCTTTACTTTCATGACTCCCTTCTTTTTCTTTTTCTAAAGTGAATCCAAATTGAATTCTGTTTTATGAAGGTATATTTATGCAGATGTGAAAAATCTTGCTGTGTCAAGCCAGGGAGTGGTGTTGGGGGACTCTTCTGTTGGTATTCTGCCAGCTTTGACAAGCATCCACGTTCGAGGTTCTCATCCACATGTATATCAGAAGAGAGCACCCACAAAGGTGCTCACAAGAATGCAATTTCTAGTTGTGGTCATTATGAATTGCTATGAGAAGTGTAGGCTCCACATAAAACGAACGCCAGGATTGCCATAGTTGACACCTACTGCTCGATGATTCATCAAACACCCTGGTGTTGTCTCTGTCCATTCAAATGTCATTTCATTTTGTTTTATTCAGTAATTCCCAGCATAGAATTCATCAAGTAGCAATCTACAGCATACAAATGCATTTTCTGTAATAGGATGTGAAGTCTGCAAATGGATGAATGTTGGCTGAGTGGAGGTAAAGTTCACTGGTGACATTTTCCCCTGTCTTGGGTGCTTCTTTCTGATTGAGATCATTAATATTGGTTTAGTCATGGCTCTGCTTGTGTTTATCAGAGGAAGAAGACGTTAATATACAAGAGGTTAAAAGAGTGGTGCTTGCATTTGAATTTTCTTTTTGAATTTGAAGTTTATATTAATGCAAGCATTCTGGATCTTAGAGTTTTATCCCTTGTTTGTATGTTCCCATGGTTTTTCCCATGTTTATGTCATCTCTACCAATGGGATGGTACAGAATTGGAAAGAATGATTGCAGGAAAGCATTCACCATAAAGGCAATCGATCAGAGAACCGACAAGGGAGCAACACATGGCATGTAGATTTTAGTTCAGGGTTAGTAGCCAGGATTGATAATTATAAACTTCTACCACTGCTCCACCTCTCCCCCGCCCGGGGTTTACCCCTACTTTGGGGAAAATTTATACAGCTGAGTTAGCAAGAAGTCTTGGCCATGAACCTGGAATTTTATGTATCATGTTTAAAGATTGGAGTGGAAGGTTAGATAATTCTCATGGGGTCGCCATTTTGGTATCACTGAAGACAATGCTTTACAACCTAGACCCATCATGGATTTTTTTTTCTGTCTAAACGTACATAAATGTAATTTTGAGTGATGTGAATTAATGATGGATAATATCTTTTAGTTATTAAGTGTCCATTTTTTAAATGCCGCCCAGTTGATGGGTATTTCAAGAAAGATGAAGAAGGGCAAGAAAAGATTCAAGAAGATGAGTTCCCAGCCGCAGTGAGGTACAGTGCTTTGTTATCTGTGGCAGTCATGCTTTTTAGAGGAAAGGATTGATGTTGTATTCTTCTTAATTAAATATCCTCCAAAGCAGCGGCCGTACCTACAGCTACAGAAGCCAAACCGCCGCTCTTGATGACATTTAAAGAAGGTCAACTTTTGTTTGATGCACTTTAAAAGGCAAGAATATGTTCCCAGGACATCTGAAAAGTGCATGCGACGGAGCATGCATCGAACCCTGCATATTAGGCTGTGAAATAATTGAGTCCTGATTTCTTAAATCCAAGTTTTACAGTACTTTATATCAATACAGCCAAAGACATTTAAATATGTCCTTGTATTATGGAGAACCCTCTCAAGCATAAGGGCAGAGGTCACCCTCTCCCCCACGTCTAAGGGAAGTTAAACTTATTTCTTCTCTGGACTCTTTTCAATCAAACAAATCCTGTTAAATAGAAGTTGGCTCATCTCACTTGTTTGCTGAAAGCCTCTTGGAAGCCTGCATCTCATTTGGAGAGAAACCAAATCATTACTCTGACCAGAAAGGCCTGCTGTGGTCTGACCCCTGTGTCTCCTCTGTCTCCATCGCTTCCATCACTTCCAATATCAGCCTGAATATTGTTCCCAATGCTTCCAAGTCACTAGGCATCTTGGCACTTAGGGGTTTGCCAGTGTCATTTGTCGAGATGACTTTGGCTGCAGGTAACTATGGTTGGTTCTTTCTCTCTCAGAACTTTATTCTGATATCACTTTTTTTTTTTGAGTTGTTCTTGGACCATTCAAATGTCCTTATGCCCTGACTTAGCGCTGCTTTGCTTTTTCTCCATTTCCATTCATCATCCTTGGATATATTATGTGTTTCGTGTGTTGATCTTGTTTATTTGCTTTTTTTAGCCTCACAAAGGAAGTGGCTTGAAGCCGAGGATTTTTGCCTGTGTATTGCTGTATTTCCACTGTCATTGAATAAAAGCTGTTCGGTGAACAAAGATTGAGAGCTTCCAAACTGATAGGGTGGTTGCAGATCTGTCCACAAGGTGGCACTCACAGATTAATTATCTTTATTTAGCTTCCATCTTTATTTTTTAACAGAACCAGACCAATCTCTCCACCACCCAAACCTTAATCTGTTGTTGCAAGGCAAATAAGAGGGGTGACTTAGGTTCCGCCATGAAGAACTTGCTCTGTGTTTTATTGTGTTTCAGAGAAACACAATGAATTTTTCCCCTCGGTTGGGAAATAGAGTAATTGGGCAAGTTTGTGGGTTTCAGTGAGGAATTTACAGCCTGTGCTTCTGTGGAGAGGCTCAGCCATTCTTAAAAAAATTAACAGGAAAAGGTTTAAATTATCTTCAAAAAGTTGTACAAATGTGTTTCAATGGAACGTGCAGACTTATGTGTACAATGCATCTCCATCAAGCCTCAAACCTCCCAGTTCCATGATCATATCTGTACAAGGGAGTATTATGGCTGTCCTCACCCACCACTCCTCTCCCCATTCTCCCTTAACCCCTACAAGCAAAACACATTTTAGCCTTCTCATATTCATTTTGTGAAATGATCAGCCAGTTGTTCCAAGGAGGTACAGTATGGGAATGCACCCCTGAATAAACCATACTTGAATCAGTTTGATCATATACATACACATACGTGTAGCCCACTGTATGTTTTTATGTTTATATTTCAGTTCTAACTCCACATAGGAGAATAAATATGTTCACCTTGTCTCTCTGAGCTCAACTTACTTCACTTCACATAATTACAGATCTACCCCTTCCTTGTAAAGATTATTCTTTCTGATGGATAAATAAAACTTTCAGTGTGCATAGAATACCATATTTTCTGGACCTGCTGATTAGTTGTAGGACATTTGGGCTGTTGTATAACAGCCTATGTCCTGATTTGTAATCATTTGAATAAATGCCTATAGGAGGTACTGCTAGATACAGGATAGTTCTTTTTTTTTTTTTTTTTGGTTGGTTGTGGGTCTTGAACTCTGGGCCTGGATGTCCCTGGGCTCTTCAGCTCATGACAAGTGCTCTACCCTTGAGCCACAGCACCACTTTCAGTCTTCTGGTGGTTAAATTGGAAGATAAGAGTCTCACAGACTTTCCTGCCCTGGTTGGCTTTGAACCATGATCCTCAGATCTCAGCCTCCTGAGTAGCTAGGATTACAGGTGTGAGCCACTGGTGCCTGGCTGGATAGTTCTTTTTTTTAAATAAGTTTTTTATTGTGAAAATACTGTACAGAGGGGTTACAGTTACACGAGCAAGGTAATGAGTCCATTTCTTATCAAGCATTGTTGCCTCTGCCTTTGTTTTCCCCGTACCATCCCTTCCCTCCCATAGTTCTTATATTTTGTTTTTAAGAGGAATCTCCATACTGACTTCCATCATGAATGTACATTTTCACCAACAGGAACTGTTAATTAGAGGCAGAGGAAACATATTTACTACAGCAGTAGCAGCAAACTTCTCAAACCTTGAAAAAGGAAAGCCTAATCAGATACAAAGTCACCTGGAACATCCAACAAAACAAAACTCCAGATCAGAAAAAGCTCTCTTTGACAGACTACACTTAAAAAAGACATACAGAAACCAAGGAAAGATGATTGGAAGCTATATGGGAAGAAGGATGTACCGTGTGCAAAAGAAGGTGCAATGGAAGAACAGAATGTTTCTTAACAGAAACCTTACAAGCAAGGAGAACTTAGAACCATGGTTTTCAAGTCTTGACTCAACAATTGCCAAGCCAAGATTCTTTACCTAGTAAAGCTATTATTCACAACTGAAGAGCAAATAAAACTATTCTGTGGTAAGCAAGAGCTAAAACAATCATTCCCAGTCAACCAGTACTGCAGAAGATACTCAATACATTCTTACCTTATACCCAGCACCTAGGTCATTCTGAATACTGGGGGATGTTTTATAGGCATAAGCCCACTTTCAAAAAGCTTAAGGAAAAAGCCAGAAGGCCACAGCTAAGGACTTATTGAAAGGGAGCATTTGAGAGCAACATAGCCCTGACAAAGGTGGGAGAGAGGGGCTGGGAATCCGAGAGGAATAACAATTGCTATTTCCTGGTCCTCACAAGGTACCCGACGCAGCACTTTACCTGAGACATATAACACGAACCATATAACAGGTGAAGAGATGGATGCAAGGAGCTTTCAAGCCATATGCCCCAGGATGCCCATGTGAGAGAATAGTGGGAGGTCATGAATCCAGGCAATGTGGATCTAGGGCTCACATTCACGCTGAACCAACAGAGGAGGGCAGAACAAAGATTGGCTGGCAAATGACAGAGAGAGAAAGAGAGAGAGAGAGAGAGAAAGAGAGAGAGAGAGAGAGAGAGAGAGAGAGAGAGAGAGGAGTGACTATAACTTGTTCTCAAGGCTACACCCCAGTGGGAAGGGAATAGGACGAGACCAAGCATCCACTGGAAGCTTAGCAAGGAAAGCTAACATGGGATTCATGTGACCCTATGGTTAATGCCAAGGAGATTCGCCACTAGGAGAGACTGTAGGTACACACGACATGTATCATCCTAGCGTATGGTCCAAGTGAATTTGGTGGGAAGACTTAGGAATATTTGATTGTTCCAGAAACTATAGTGTAAGAATTATGTCAAGTCTAATGGAGAGCCCGAAGGCTCAGGATGTTCAGTGTTCATAATGCATTTTTTTTTGAGATGGGAAATACATAAGAGGATATCCCTCTGGATCTGAGCTTGTGGAAGACATTGAAGTTTTAAAAGCCTTGGTTTCTTGCTCTGTCTGTATAGTCATTAATTTGACTCAATTAATTAGTTAATTAATTAATATGTACCAGGCTGTGCTCTTGGTACTAAGGAGAAATCAACTGAGACAAACAGGGGAAGATAAACCCTGAAAGGGAAAGATCAAGATGTCTACAAGGTTTTGATGGCTTCTGAGAAGATGATAAGTGCTCCAGAGAAAGATGAAGTGAGAGGAAAGGCCTGGAAATGGGGAGCCGTAGGGGTAGAGAGTAGGGGTCAATATTTCATTGAGGAGGCAGTTTGAGGACAGATACACAGCGGGAAAGGTGTAAGCGGCTACTGAAGAGAAGAAGGGGACACACAAGGATGGCCCTGGAGATGGGATCTGGGCTTTGCCCAGCTTGTCTGGCTGTGTGGTCAAGGGTGCTGGAAGTTTCCCTGAGGTCTGAGAAGCGACTGTACAGGAATTTTAGGCTGTTGTTAAGATCTGACCGTTTACCCCACGTGTTGAAGATATGGAGTTGAGCTCCATGATCCCCTGCAAGGAAAGTAAGATAAGGACCTCATCTCTTACCCAACACAAGGACTGTACTTGGCAGACAGGCTCCAGCTGTGGAGCCTCAGTTTACCTCAGCTGCAGAGCTGACTCCCTTGTTGTTTGGGCCTTCTCAGAGCAGCAGCCCAGTTCAGGCAAACTCAGTAAGCTAGGTATAGAACATCCTGGCATTATTGGATTGTCAAGAGAGCTCTCTGTCTATTGGCCAAGAGTGTGTTGGGACTTAGCATAATTCAACTTCCTTTTGGCTCCAATCTGTCTCTTTTGTCTTCTCTTATGTCTTCCTTAGTTTATTCCTAATGGACATCTTGTACCCCAAACTCTGCCTCCATATCTACTTCTGGAGACTCAAGAGGTAATGATGAGATGCAAAGAGTTAGAAAAAGTAATAGCACATGTTGTAGACCATTCCTTCATCCATTCTCCCCCATTCTCTGCCTCTCTTTTGTTCTAAGAGCCAGGGCTGAAAGAGTAAATAAGTGAACAAATTAATTTGTTCTTGGATATTCTTGGAAGCTTTTGGCCTGACATTTAGCCCAAGGAGCCTCAGCTTTGATTATGGTGGGAAAGAGCAGAAACTCTGGGATCAGAAGGTCTGGGTGAGAATTTCTTTGACTAACAATACAGCCTTGGGCAAGACACAAGTCTGTCTGAGCGTTGGGCTTTTCTACAAAAAATGAGGTAGTAGTTTGTTTTGTGAAGCTTTCTAGAACTATAGTATAGAAGGCATAGTAAGTATGAAATGTTTCTTAACTGAGAGGAGGCTCAGCTCTACTGGAGTCCAATACCAGAGAGAATGCATTTTGCATATGAAGCATCCTCAAGTCTGTCTGGATAGGGGCGAGGGGAAGATAGAATCAGGACTGGTTTGGTGACGGGGTTGGTGCAATTGTTGCTGCAGATGTCATCGTAAGACCTCTGGATTGTATGTCTAGACATACAGCCCTGGGGTTTATTAAAGATATATGCAAATAAGGCGCTCCTCCTTGGAAATTGAGATTCCTTCTTGCTCAGAACCTCTATGAACGGAGCTGCCCGGGGGAGGCGCAGATGGAGAGTCTGCCTTCTTGCGTGGGCAGCCAGGGTCACTCTGGTGAGCAATCACGCTGTCCGCGTGCTACCTGCACACTTCACCAGGTTGCACGATGGGGCTCCCCCCTCCACCTCGTCCCCCCAGAGATGGATGTTCCGCTGATCTGAGTGGTAATGACGGTGACAAACGAGGCCTCCCAGCAGGAAATCACATTCGCGCAGTGGCAGGGTGGTGGCCTTGGTCTGGCTGCTGTCTCATCTGTGACCCATCGCCCATCTCCCAGGGCGACGGGGCTGAGACAGGTCCACCTCGCCTGAGAACACAATCCACTCCTCTGCTTTCTTCACCCCAGGATGAAGGAGCCAGGAGGAAGTTGGCACATCCAGATTATTCAATGTCACAGCATTGCCAAAGCAGCACGCCCACTCTCCTTGGAAGGGGAATGCAAGTGAAAATTGCCTCTGGCGAGAGGTTTCTCGAAGGTCTGAGGCATTCATTTTAATTCAAGAGAAATTAATGAGCACCTACTATGGACCAGGCAAAGGCACCCGGACCAAGGATACCAAGATGGATGAGATAATTTCTTGTCTTCAAGGAAGTCACAGTTGAATGGAAGAGCAATGAAGTAAAGGCAATGGTTGTTGTTTTTTTTTTGTTTTTTGTTTTTTTCTGGGTTTTAGGGGTTTCCAAAGAGCTAAACACCAAGGCTATTATTATTGGAGAAATTGAGAAAGCACTCGATCCCGCAAGCGGCTTGATGGATGCTCTCAGTTAGCAATCTCAAAGAATATGAGGTGAGCCATTTATTTCAAAAGGTTCAGCCCCAGCAAGAAAAAAATAATATTACACACACACACAAAAACCCATGAACAACATCTTCACAACTGAGTATTACCTCGTGGGAGGCTAAATCATCTGGCTAAGAGCATGGATTGATAAGGAGAGAAAAGACTAAAAACCGGACAGGGGAAATGAGAACAAGAGAGTTGACAGAATTAAGGACCAGAAGAGAGGAGGCATTATTGTGGGTCTCAACAGAGCCTGGGAAAAGCTTAACAATCGACTTACTAGCTCCTCTTTAAGACAAACGGGGTCAAAGCCTGGATTCTAACCGTGTAGATCATGCAGTTACCTTGTAGCTTTCACAACCCAACCAAAGACTACTGATTGAACAAAGAAAAAATATTGGCATGAGATATGCTACAGAAAAAGAACACGTATATCATAGGCATAACTGGGTGACATCAAATGCACTGCTCCACTTAGAAAGCAAATACCCTGTGGAAAATTTTTATTAACTAGGGAGTTTCCTTGTACCTATACCTGGTCCTCTCCCTCCACCCTACTGCTCTGAACGTTAGAACCACAGATCCTTTGTCCACATTCCTGAGTTTCATGTAAATGGAGGCATGTTTGTTTATTTTTCCCCTTGACTTTCCGTCTAGGAGATGGTACTTCAGAAGTTGCCTTTCTGAATGGATATGCCGAACAGCCATTTCCATATCCTCTTCTTTGAAATAGAGACTTGATTTTATTTAATTTTTTGGCCAAATTTTTATAGGATTTGTCTTTTTCTTAGGGATTTATAGGAGTTCTTCAGACTGCCTGCATTCAATACACCTAAATTTAATCTACTTCTTAAAAAAATATTTTGTGGTATTGGAGTTGGAACTCAGGGCCTTCTACTTGCTAGGCAAGTACTCCACCACTTAAACCATACCCCTAACCATTGTTTGCTTGTGTTATATTTGAATAGAGTCTTATATTTTGCAAGTACTGGTTTAATCTTTGATCCTTCTGTTCATAGTTCCTCACTAGCTGGAGTGGCCACCCTGTCAGCTATTTCTTTCTTTTTCTAATTGGTTAAGATGAATTCTCACCAGCTCTTGCTCAAATTGGCTTCAGAGTGCAATTCTCCCTACCCTTAGCTTCCTGAGCAGTTGGGATTACAGTCTGACCCACCAGGGCTGATTCTGATCTACTTTTCCTGAGTAGGCCATTTGTTTTCTGAGTCCTGTCTTCCCCCAAATCCTGATGAGGTTCTGTCTTGGTCAGATGAAAAGTTATGTGTCTAGAAAAAAAAAGATTATATGTGACTGAAAAGCGTATGTTATACCAGCCCTGGATATTTATCTCTCAGGAAATGAAGCTGACAGACAGAAAATCTGATGAGTGTATTTTAGGAATCAGAAACTAATGTAGAATAATGTGAGGGAAAATGGTGTGTTAGAATGGCTGAAGACAACTGGGTGCTGATGGCTCACACCTGTAATACGAGCTACTCAGGAGGCCAAGATTTGAGGATTGTGGTTCACAACCAGCCCAGGCAGGAAAAGTCTGTGAGACTCTTATTTCCAATTAACTACCAGAAAATTGGAAGTGCAGCTGTGGCTCAAAGTGGTAGAGTGCTAGCCTTGAGTGAAAAAACTTAAGGACAGCACCCAGGCCCTGAGTTCAAACCCCATGACTGACCAAAAAAAAAAAAAAAAAAACAGGAGCATGTGCATCAAGCTCTAAGCATTTCCTATTTGTAAGTTGAGAGTGTTCCAGAAAAGAAAGTATAATTCTCAGATGTCCGTCTTAAGCAAATTGGACTTCTAACTCAAAAAAACAGTCCTCAGATTTGTGACTACCAATCTTTTTGTGTCACAAATAATTGTACCCCACCAATATTCACTGGCTACTTGCTAACTCTCATGTACTGCAAATACTTCACAGCACTTATTAATTAGGATGGAACAAAGGAGATATTGAAAGCAACCTTGGAGGAAGTGGGGGAGCTTTAATATTAATTTATTCATCCATCGATTAACTATTTATGAATGCCTACCTCAGGCCAGGCAGCATGCCAGGTGCTGAAGACACAGCTGTCAACAAGAAAGACATGCATTTACCTTCACAGAACTGGAAGCTTAGTGGGCAGATGCCCACTGAACATTAAACAATGTCTGGAAGGAGTCATGAAGCACTTCTGTGAAAAACAAGCAAATAAGGAAACCACTCCCAGAAGAGACTTCTGTAGGGAGAACTTGAGTTTTGTTTTGTCTGTTGTGGGGCTTGAACTTGGGGAGCTTTTTCACTCAGGACTACTTCTCTACCACTTGAGCTATAGTGCCATTTCTTGTTTTCTGCTGGTTTATTGGAGATAAGAGTCTCATGGACTTTCCTGCTCAGGGTGGCTTTGAAATATGATGATCAGATCTCAGCCACCTGAGTAGCTAGGATTACAGGTGTGAGCCACCAGTGCCTGGCTAAGAAGAATTTTGAAAGAGGTTGGCAGATTTGGAAAACCACAAATAGTAGAATGTGGCTAGAAACACGTGGAGTCCATTTGATGAGAATTAAAAATGTTGCAGAAGCAGGGCACTGGTATGGCCCAAGTGGTAGAGCACTAGTCCTGAGCACAAAGAGGCTCAGGGACAGTGCCCAGGCCCAGGAAAAAAAGGAGAAAAAGGGGGAAAAAAAACAAAGAAAAAATGCTGCAGCTGCTGGGTGCTGATAGCTCACACCTGTGATCCTAGCTATGCAGGAAGCTGAGCTCTGAGGATCACTGTTGGAAGCCAGCTAGGCAGGAAGTACATGTGACATGCATCCTCAGTTAACTACCAAAAACCTGGAAGTGGAGCTGTGGGTCAAGTGGTGGAATGCTAGCTTTTGAGCAAAATAAAGCTCAGGGACAGTGCCCAGGCCCTGAATTCAAGCCCCAGGACTGGCACCAAAACAACAACTATGCTGCCGTCCTAATCTTCTATGGTGGGCTAGGCTAACCTCCCTGGCCTGTCTTCCTTCCCTCTGTCCATGGTGGTGACGAACTCTGGGATGATTCGTATGGAGGTGAATACAATGAAGTATGTATCCTTTTATAACAGAATAAAGGACTATCACATCCAAATAGCACGAATATGAGGGAAGCTGAAAGCTGGAATAAAATGGAAGGTAGGATTTTGAACTTTGCCTTAGCGATTTCTCACCTCTTATTTTCAGGTGTTCAAAGACTTACACCACCGTTTTGGGCTTCTTTACTTAGAAGAGTCTGAGGAGGAAAAGAAAAAAAAAAGACAATCCTGGAAGAGTGTCAAGAGAAAATTGCCTCTTTGAGATTCCAATGCAATGGAATGTTTTCTGGTCAAGTGACTTAACTGTCAGGCTCGAGTTTCTCATGTCGTCTTCCATGCTGTTCTGAAACATCCGCTACATGTTACGTAGTGACACAAAGCCATTAGCCTTCAATGACTGGCACAGTGACACAACTATTTCTCGTTGCCTTTGGAGGAGCTTGGTTGTGCCTTGTGCTGGCTTTGCAGTTTCTCCTGCACTGGAGAGGCGGAACAGGTGCAGACACAGCTTCTATTCACTCGAATTCCCTTTCCTGAACAGGCCATGTAACAGAGTTCCTACCTGGACTGAGGAGTAGCTGGCCCTCCGGATTGTATATTCCTGGAGCCAACCACACGAGCAAAGCAAGCTAGTTTATTAGATTGAAAGCATTAGAAAATTGAAACTATTAGATAAAAGATCTGAGTCTGTAACAAATGTGTGGGAAAGATTGCCTGTCAACATGCCCGAACGATGCAGCATAGAATCATGTACACAACTACATCATAATGAACATCAGTTATATAATAGTAATTTACATTGGATTAGTTCTTGTAAGAAACCTAGAGAAGATTTTAAGGTAAAAAGGAAGACGTGTTGGTTTTATGCGAACATGATGCCACTTTCTGTAAAAGACTTGGCCAATCGCAGATTTTAATGTTGGGGGTACTGGGAGGAGTAGCCCATGGACAGTGTGGGGTAATGGTACCCCGTGGGGCAAGTATGGGAAAAAAGTTGTGTGAGTATTTGCCAATAAGTACAGTGTCTTACTATGAATGGAAAGACATTTATGTTTACAGAATATTTCAGCAGATAAATGTAAGTACCCCCAGAAATGTGACCAGAAGCTATTAGGGAATGCTACATTTCAGAAGACATGTTCTTTCCAGGATTCTCTTTCAAGTTGTTCTAGAAGAGATACTTGAAAGAGATGCATAGCAATGATCTGAAATACTTGACTTGGTGTGAGCTTTTTGTGGGAGAAATTAAAATCTGACTGTAATTTGGCATTGTCCAAACTCAAGCAGGTAGGGTGCTGTATGGGTCTTCAAATATGGGACTGTATTTCTGTTTTGACAGTGGTAGGAAGGACTGGAAAAGTGGTGAATACTTTCAGTAGACATACATATACTCTACATACAAGACATACATACACACATATACACATTATTATACATATTATATGCATGCATACACAATACGTATTTGTCTATATACATTATATCTTTATGTCTATATATGTGCATGTGCTATATTATGTAATGTCTCTGTTTTGTTTGCTGTTTCTTACACTGCAAAGTCGAGTGCTCTATTAACACGACTTCCACTCCACGCTGACCAGACCCTTGGTTATTTTCTCCTACATGAGGGAAAAGCATAAATCAGTCTTTGTAATGGGACAGTAAACAGGGCTCTGGCTGAAGAATGGACTGTGAGTTAACTTGGTAGATTAAGTTGAAAATAAACAGCAGCTGATTTCCCCTGAACATTTAGAAGGCTATATAGCATGAGGAAAGCATTGCACTTTCAGTTCTTATACTTTTATTTTGTGTGTGTGTGTGTGTGTGTGTGTGTGTGTGTGTGTGCTGATATTAGGTGTTGATCTTAGTGGGCAATGATGCTGATTATAGATTGTTCACACTTCTGCAGCTTCAGTGAACACCACTTAAAACGGAGCCATTGAGCAATTTCAATAGGCTTAGAAATCACAATGAGCCTCTCTAATTAAGAAATATCACTGTGTGCCTGGCTCCGGCAGACTTGCACTTCAGTGCAAGGCAGTGTACCCTGCTAACTTGCTTCAGACCAGCTCTGTTTTCAAATACAGGTGATGCGAAACACTCCTATGAAAAGCTACTCACCAGTATTGCCATTGGGTAGTTCGAGGGCAAACAGGCAAAGGAATTTGACTGTCTCATGAGAGAATTAAAAATACTGTCTGCTAGGTTGTTATGAGGCTATTGAAGTCTAAGGTACTTTTTCCTTTCCCTCCTCTTTCTGATTGGTTTTTGCATTTTCTGCTAGTGAGGGTCCTTTTAGCCATAAGCAATGACAATCCTAATTCAGCCAATGAGAAAAATCTAGCATTATGTGTAACAGGTAGTTTTGAGGCAGGCTGCTTTTTTTTTCCCTTCTCTCTCTGTCTCTCTAATGCAATAATGCAATATATCTCATTGCTCTGGCATTTGATGAAGTATGTTTCCTTCCTCCAATATGTCAGATACTTCATTGTTATCTACTCTCTCTTGCTCCATACCAATCGCGGATTAGTAGAAGGCAAAGATTCCAGTGGGAGGTGGTGAGACCCCTTCCAGCTTACACTGCATTTGAACAGCCAAGAGATGTCAATGTTACTAGTGGGTTGGGATGGAAATGCTGGGTTCAAGTTTTGGCTAAATTCTGGAAGGGAAAGACAGTATTTTGCCCTCTTCGGTTCCCACTGGAACCATGCTTTGTCCTCCAGAAGAAAGTCTGGTGAGGAAAAGAGGGGAGTAAAAACAGAAAGTAGCAGTGTTGTGCCCAGGTCGCAGGACCCCCACCAAGAAGACCACTGAGAGTCAGACTTTACAGCTGTTTTAAGGTTTTATTTAGACTGGCTGCAGCTCGGGCCTCGTCCTACACTCCCGACACAGTGGAGCCTAAGAGGAGAGCCCCGAGCTAATGATTTGCAGGGCTTATAAAGGCACACAACCAACCAGGTGTTTGGATTACCACCACGTGTTGCTCTGCTAGACAGAATTCTTAGGTTTAGTTTAAACCCTTCAGCAGGAATTGGGATGTGTGAGCAATTTACACTCATGAAGAAGCTGCCTTATCTGCTTCCATCTTGTGAGAGAATAATAAACAACCATTTCCGGTTTCACCTACAGAACAGATAAAGTGTCCATGGTTCTATAACTAAAGTGTGGATGGCAAAGACTGGAGGTGTCTCTGATAATAAGCTGGTGATTTCAGTCCAACATAAGACAGCACGCTCCAAAATTACACCTTAGATGTACTTAGATGCCTATGTTCATGGTGAGTTTTGTCTTTAGGAGGCTCCCAATGAGTGGGCAGATGATCATTTATCAGTGACGTGATTGATGGTTTCATACACAGTGCATGGTTAGACAAGGTAACTGCTAAACTGTCACCCACTTTTGAGAAGCTCTGTATCTTTAATTCCTACTCTTGTCACCAGAAACATATCCTTCATCTGAATTTGATCTATCAATAAGCCAGCATGTACCGTTTGTTGGAAAAGCTACTTTTAAAAACTAATCATTCAAAGACAAAGCTTAATCACCCTGGGGCTATGGTTATTGAAGCAAGCATGAAAAGAACCATAATATGACAGTAAAAAGCAAATAAAAATTGATGAGGCCAGTGAAAGGTAAACACCGTCCTTTGGAAAGAATTTAAAAAAATTCATGCATTTACCTTTATTCAGTGCAAAAACAAGGCAATTATAAGACTTTTGACTTTTTAATTATATTGTTGCCACATATTTTAACTTTAATGTTTTGAAGAGTCTTGGATGAAATTGTTTTAATTGAGGCCAACTCAATTTTTGGTTATTATTTATAATTAGGTAGAATTTCCCCTTAATGTAATTTTGTTGAAGCCTTCAAAACATCTAAAAGAAAGGCTAGCAGTATATGCAATCAGCAGTTATTTATAAACCTCTATTTTCTCATCTAATGAGCTTTGCAACAAAAAAATAAAAGGGAAGAAGAGAGCTAATATTTATTGTGCCATCACTTTTTACCAAATGCAGACTCTTATTTAACATCTAAGTAGCTTGGGAAGATAGACATATGGCACACATTTTTAGATATCACCTTTCCCTGCGCTTTAGAAATAGTACCTGTTTTGTCTGTGGTCACTAAGCCAATATATCCTGGAATCAGGATGTTGACTTGGACTGTACAGTTACTGTAAAGTGGACACCATCTCCCTTCGAGCTCAATGCATACATTTGAGGAGGCAGAGGTAGCACTGAGTCTTAGAGGTGGGAGGGAGGGAGACAAACTAGGTGTGATTGGGGGAGGAAGGTGTCTAATTTTGCCTCAGGGCATTTAAACTCTGTTTAAAGAAGTCATTTCGCAGCTAAACACACTCATCTCCTAACCCAATCAGGTATGCGTGCTAACAGTTTGCAACCTTGGAATGCTATTAAATTCCCATGCGATTATAACTTCCAGATTGAAGAAATAATGTGAGAGACACTATTAAAATGCAATTTTGCTACTCTCTCCCCTCCTGACTCCCCTGAAATTTTATGTAGTGGGAGGTACATTGCTTTTTTTTTTTTCTCCCCCTAGCCTCGGGATAAAAAAGCAGGGGAGTTCACACTTCACTAGGGGACTAATTCACTATGAATTTAGGTCACCAACGATTTCATTGAGCCTTCACTCTGCCACGAATCAAAATGTCACAATTGGCCATCCTTCCTTTGGGCCAGGCCCTGACAGTGAATGACAGGGTCCTAATCTTCCTTCTGTGGTTTGTTCTCATCTTTTCTCTGCTCATATGGCTCAATGGACTTCATAGGGGTAAAGGAGAGAGAGAAGAGAGACCAAGGGAGGAAGGGAGAAGTAGAGTTTCTGCCTGAAAAGTACACACACACACACACACACACACACACACACACACACACACACACACACACAGAGGCACAAATGGAACTTCGCTCACAGCTTCTTTCTCAGGAGTTGGCAGAGAGGATGCATCAGTCTCTGTGGGCCTAGGATTTCTGCACTGCACTTCCAACTTGGTGTGGTTGTATGCATTTACTTAGCTGTATTTTTCATTGATCCTTAAGAAGTTGCACAAAGGGGTGGATTCTTTCTCGGGACCTGGCACGGGCAGGGAATAACTCAAGAGTGTCTCAATTATAGGGACGCACACTCACGTCCTCTACCCTCCTAACTCTGGAAGCACAGGGCAAGTTCAATGAGCAGCTATCCCAGTAGCCATTCCAGATTCTCCCAGGGTCCCCACTTTTGCTTACCAGACAGAGGGTGAAGGAACACAACATTTACGGCTGAGACCATGGTTTTGCGCAAAGGAGAACTCCTTTCCTCGATCGCTTTGATCCCAGAGGGAACGAATCAGGGCTCATCATTTTTTTTCTTTATAGATTCAGCATTTTAATCATCTCCTGATGCTTCAATTGCAATGTTCATTTTAATGTGATGTTACACCCCACTGTCACCCCAGGTTAGACCGAAGAAGACCAAGAATAGGGTATATGTTGTTTGGGAGTTGCCATTTTATGAGAACCACTGAGCACAGAGGTTTGGAGACTCAAGACAGGTCCCTGGTGGACTTCGTAGAATATGGAAACTACCTGGGGAGGTGTGCACAATTACAGTGTGCACAAGTGCATGTGTGCAGCGCACATGCACTGGATAGGGGTTTGTGAGGCAAACAAGTGAGGGATCTCTGGAAAAAATACAGGGTTTGTACACAATTGTGTTGTTCTTTCTCTTTGTCTTTCTTTCGGTACTAGGTATGAATGCAAGGCCTGGTCCTGTCTAGGCAGGTGCTTTGTTCTATCATTTTGTTCTATCATTTTGTGCCATGTCCTTTTCTTGCTTTAGTTATTTTTCAAGTGGAGTCTTACATCTTTGCTGAGGGTCAGCCTCAGATCATGATCCTCATACCTCTAGCCTCCCAGGAACTGGGATCATAGCCATGTACCACCATGCCCAGTCTAGTGGTTGCCTTGTTTATTCAAGATTTGCTTGATTTCAGCAAAGTCAGGGAATCCAGAAATGTCAAGGATCTTTCAATCTCACTCTCTCTCTCTCTTTTTGTTCCTGCACAACTTAAGACTTTTGATTGCAAGATTGTGGGAGTTAAACTAGTTCCTAAATCATTTATTTTCATTTCCCTCATGCAATTTTATAGAAAATATGGCAGCAACAGGGCTGGGAGAGTTAAATCACATTTTTTGAAAAAAAAAGCCATTATCTCTTATATATGTATTTCTAGTTAAATCCATTTTCTTGGCTACTTTATTCTCAAAGTGATACTAAAGGAATTTACAACTCTAGAAATCTTTTTAATGCAGTTCAGGGTAGAATCTATTAAGGCAGCAAAAATAGAATTAGGAAAAAAACCCACATGAAGTAATGGAGCAGCTAAGATGTTCTAATTAAAGTTATAATTGTAACTTGAATGCGTGAAGATAATTTAAATTTTTTTTTCATCTGGGCATCTTTTTTCATGGTCTATGTTTTAATTTGTTATATCTCATGCTTAAATTTCTGTCTTACTGAGTCTATGCCAAACCCTAAATAACAGGTAACTTTACAAATGAAACTTTTCAGAAGTACCAAGAATCAAAATAATAATGGAAGTCTTTACTCCTCAAATAGTTCTCTGCTTCCCCTTCAAGTGGCTTTTCAGCGATGTCAGACATAATTTCCCCCCTAAGATGAGTAACAACACATCACCAGACAATTTGGGGTTCCTTGCTGCTACTCTCAATTTCCTCACACGTGTATGTGGTATTTCACACACTCTTGGTCCTGTCTCCACTTTGCTTCCTTCACTCTGCAGGTAACTTGAATGCAATGTCCTTAAACAAGCCAAGACTTTCAGCCAGCACCTTCCTCTCCTTCTTGCTTTTCTCTGTGAAAGATACATACACGAACACCTCATCTTTTCTTCCTGTTCCCAGAGGGAGAGATGTCTGTTTTCTTTTCCTTTTAGTTGAGCTCCTATTTGCTTTTGGCCTTCTGTCTTTTCTTGTCTTTTCTTGCTGACTTTCTATCTGATTTCCTGTCTCTCATATCTCCATCTTTTCCAGTTTTTTTTTTTTCTTGTGGAGCCTGCAAACATGGTCTTGTATTCTTCATGCCCCAAAGGACTGTATGGCCATGCCCAAGTCTCCTTATTTATTCCTTCTCCTTTTCTCAATTTATATTTATCCCCCATTCCCTTGATGCTGCTGACTACAGACATGGTGCTTGAAAGCTCTTCTGTCTATCAGTCTTTCTATCTATTCATTTATATTTAGTGCCGGTCTTGGAGCTTGAATTCAGGGTCTGGGCATTGTCCCTGAGCTTTTGGTCTTGAGGCTAGCCTCTTGAGTCACAGATCCATGTCTGGCCTTTTACTGGTTAATTGAAGATAAGAATCTTATAGACTTTACTGCCCAGGCTGGCTTTGAACCATGGTCCTCAGATTTCAGCTTCCTGAGTAACTAGGATGACAGGCATGGGCCACCAGCGCTAGGCAAGAGACTAAAGGAAGTAAAAAACAAACAAAAACCACTCTTAGACATGGCATTCTAAAAAGTCTTTGACCATATATATGCATATGCATACAATCTGTCTTTATAGTACCTCACAATTCTGTATCTTGCTCTTCTTCCCCGAGCATTATGCCCGGTGCATTTAGGTTCCTTAATGAATGAACTCAGTGGATGAATCCTTACAATTTTCTATTGCCACATAAATGCTGTGTAGCAAGAAACTACAAAAGCACTGTGATGTGCGAGAGTGAATCTCTCAGCCAGGCGCTGATGCCTCATGCCTGTAATCCTAGCTACTCAGGTGGGTGAGATCTGAAGATCCCAGTTCAAAGCCAGCCTAGGCAGGAAAGTCTGTGAGACTCTTATCTCCAAGCAACCAGCAAAAACCTGGAAGTGGAGGTATGGTTCACCTGGTAGAGGTTATTGAGTGACAAAGCTAAGGGAAAACTTGAGGCCTTGAATTCAAGCCCTGATACCTGCACAAGCACACACACACACACAGACACACAGACACACAGACACACACACAGACACACACACACAGACACAAACACAGAGTAAATATCTGCTTAGTTCATAGTCTTTTTTTTTGGGGGGGGGGTCCGGTCATGGGGCTTGAACTCTGGGCCTGGGCGCTGTCCTTCAGCTCTTCAGCTCAAGGCTAGCGCTCTACCACTTGAGCCACAGCACCACTTCCGGCTTTTTTCTTTTTGCTTATGTGGTGCTGAGGAATCGAACCCAGGGCCTCACGCATGCAAGGCAAGCACTCTACCACTGAGCCAACTTCCCAGCCCCTAGTTTATACAGTCTTTAGAGTTGGCCTTCCTGGGCTGGCCTGGTTATTGTTATCTGGTTGCCTCTTAGCTCTGGCTGTTGAGGCAGTTGTGTTGATCTTGGTTGGACTCCTTCATGTGTCTGCAGAAGGCTGTTTGGTTTCCAGATGTTAGAATGGCTTCTGGCCAGTCATGGGGAAGACTCAGCCATGCCACTCAAGCTTGATAGAAAGACAGGCTAGCAAACAAATCATGCCCCCATCTCTTCTTGTTTTCATCTTATTTTTCAGATAAACTCTCACTTTTGCCTGGAGCTAACCTTGGACCATAATCCTCCTATCTATTCTTCTCCTGAAGCTGGGATTACAGACATGAGCTACTACAGCAGCTTTTTTGTAACCTTAGAAGGGAACATCTTTTTTTTTTTTAAAATGGGCATATATTAGTTGTACAAGGAGAGTTTCATTGTGACATTTCTGTACATGTGTACAATGTAGCCCATCCAGCTTCCTTCCTCCATTTCTCTCCCAGATCATTTCATAAATGTCTATAAATGATTTACTGCAACCACACCCACCTTCCTTCACTGTCTCCATTGACCTCTTCCTTTCCAGTGGTACCTCCTCTCAATGGAGCCTGTTTAACTTGTCTATTATTATTATTATTTAAAACATATTGCTTGTTAAGCTTTTCCTGGGCCAGCCTTAAACTATGATGCTCCTGATGTCCATCTTCTGAGTAGCTGGGATTACAGAAGTGAGCCGTTGTGCCCAAGCCTTTATTTTCATCTGTTAAGAATAGACATCATGAATACAATCAATCTACCACACTCAGACCTCTAGATTTACCATTGCAATGTGGTGATGATCTTGAGGCGTTTGTCGGGCACCTTTTAGAAACACTCATCACCCGGTTCTGCGAGTTTTCTTTGTGGATGTTGCTTATGTATCTGTGGCGTCTTCTTAGGCTACGTCCACTTCCATCACTGACTTTTACATCCCTACTTACCTCCCTCCGAAAGAGTCAGGGAGGAATCGTACAAACGGTTAAGTCACACAAAAAGAAGATTATTAAGAAATAGGCACTGCAGGAGACTAAAAATAAAGCATAATTGACTTCGGAATCAATTAAAGCCATTAAAAAAGGTGTCTGTGCGAGATTTCCTTCTTTGAATTAATTAAAGGTAAATTGAAGAGTATATTGCAGTCACTAACAGTAATAACACCCAAGGCAGGTTATCAAACTGAAGTTTCAGAGAGAAATAAGTCATGTATGCTATGGGATTCTGTATTTTAAGGATACTTTTGAAATTAGGATCAACTTTACTGAACAACATGTTTGTAAACTGAGTGTTTCTCAGGATGCACACTTTTCATTATAACATTTTATTAATTGTGTTATTTTGTGAAATCACTTAATTTTTATGGATGTCAGTTTCTATCTATAAAAGGAGCCAATAATATTGAACCTGAATAGCTTATGAAGGTGTTACAATCATTATCTGAAAAGGAAATAATGAGGTCAAAAGGAAGTAGTAATCTAACAACACATTTAACTTTTCAAGGCTTGGTTTGTGTAGTTGATTTTTAAATAATTGAAGACAGAAGTACCTTCACTACAGTTAAAAATAAAGTGATTTATTTATCTATATGTAGCTGCTCTAGGGGACAGTCAGACTGAATTACATAGTTTGGTAATATGAAAAGGGAAAGCTTTGACTCTAATATTAACTATAACCCGAACCTTCTGGACACTCACTTGATTTGGCTTTAAGTAAGAACCACAACATCCAGTACCTAGATCCCCTCTGATTCCATTTAGACGCTGATATTTTTCTTTCTTTTGCCTTTAGTGATCTCAGACTTCATCAGTAGATTGGTGGATATGCATCTGTAGAAATGATGTTTGTGGTAGTTTGGTTAATAAGTATAAACATCTTTGGCGAGGCCTTCACAGAAGCCCAGAGGGCAGCATACACCTGTAATCCTAGCAACTTGGGAGGCAGATACAAGAAGATCCTGATGTGGAGGCCATCTTATAGGAAGGTGGGGGGAGGGTCTTATCTCAACAAAGCACCACCAGCAAAGTATAATTTAAGTGGTGCAACTCACGTGGCAAGCTTGAGGCCTGGATTCAATCCTTAGACCTGAAAATAAACCAACAAAGCCAACCAATACAAACATAAAAAACTATCTACCTAAGCTTGTTGTCTAGGCAGAGATCTTTAATTCTGCTATAATTTTCTCAAGAGCAATTTCTATGTTTGTTATTTAAATGACAAGAAGTCCATGTTTAGAAGCTGTGTGTGTGCGTGTGTGTGTGAGACAGAGAGAGAGAGAGAGAGAAAGAGAGAGAGAGAGAAAGAGAGAGAGAGAGAAAGAGAGAGAGAGAGCGAGAGCAAGAGCGAGAGAGAGAGAGAGAGAGAGAGAGAGAGAGAGAGAGAGACAGTCCTGGGGTTTGAACTCGGGCCTGGACACTGTCCCTGAACTTTTTTAGCTTAAGTCTAGTGCTCTAGCACTTGAATCACTGGACCACTTCTGGCTTTTTCTGAGTAGTTCATTGGTGATAAACATCTCATGGACTTTTCTCCCCCATCTGGCTTTGAACTGCAATCCTCAGATCTCAGTCTCCTGAATAGCTAGAATTACAGGTGTGATCTACCAAATGTTCAGCTAATCATAGACATTCTGAGATATATCTCATCTTTTCCATACTTTCTCAGCATGAGTTGGTGTCCAGGTTGTTCAGTGTCCTATGCCTCATTGAAAGGGGAGGCCAGCAGATTTGAGAGTGGGGAAATATTGGTGAATGCCATGGTTGGAGGTGAATGTGCCAGGTGATAACTGGAACACCACAAGTCACAATTTGTAGAGTCTTGCTTTTAAAGGTTATCATAATTACAGCAGGTCAGTTGCTTTTAGTTGAACAAATGCATAAAATCTTAACTAGAATTCTGGTTTAGACAGCAACAGTCATCACTGTAGAAATAAACACTAAAGTGATAAATAATCCACTCACAGTAAGATGATATAATTCACCATCTACTGCCAAACCATACAGTAATAGTACACTGTTTTAACATTAGGGACAGTGTTATTAGTTTCATCGACATACTATATTGTTTATAAGCATAGCTACCATTCTCCTTATTTCTCTCTATCAACTTTTATATTAAAGAAAAGCAGTTTTCATGAAGTTAAATTGAAATCATTTAAATTTATTGCATGTTCCCATGTCTTCAGTATAGTCCACTAAATATCAGATAAACAAGGCTCTGCAAAAGAAAGATTGGATTTTGTTATAGAGTGAGACAGGACTGATTAAAGAAATACTGGTTTTTATTTTAGATGGATTAAAGGAAAATTGCAAAGTTTTATAGTGTCATTGGAGTATTATTCTGACATTTCTAGTGATCTCCATAAACTTTCATTACCCTATAACAGTTTAGTAAGCTACAGGGTCTTCATAAATATGCAAATTAGCTTAATAAGATTGTCACCATCATTGCTGAAGTATTTGATATTGAAAGAGCACCCACCCTGCTGATAGAAATGACTGATAGTGGGATGGTCATTCATAATCTCAAATTCATAATCTCAAAGCTTATTTCCCTGAAAGAGGGCCATAGCTGTTAAAATAATAGAACCACATTATTCCTAGAGGAGGGATGCCTATTTTGTTCATTAAGCTTTATAACTTTTGTGTAGCTACCTCTCACAAACCTGTAAACAGTCTTTATAGATGTAAATTTCCCTCCTGGTAATTTTTATCTCTTTGCACAGGCATTTATTATTTGGGAGATGAATTATTGAAAAATTAGGAGGACACCAAATGTTCTTGAACTAAAATGCATGTTTATAGAAGAAAGCATAGAAGGAAGAACTTACTCAGGCTAAATACCCACCTTTCTTTTGGGAGACATGTATATTAATACTTGAAAAATGGGCTGGGAAGGTGGCTCAGTGGTAGAGCGCTTGCCTTGCATGCCTGAGGCCCTGGGTTCGATTTCTCAGCACCACATAAGCAAAAAGAAAAAGCCAGAAGTGGTGCTATGGCTCAAGTGGTAGAGCGCTAGCCTTGTGCTGAAGAGCTGAGGGACAGCGCCCAGGCCCAGAGTTCAGACCCCATGATCGGACCCAAAAAAAAATATTTGAAAAAAATCAAAGAGCTTTCAATAGGAAGCCATCTTTAACTTTCAATTTGAACTAATTATGGATTCACGAAAGGTTACAAAGAAATGTACAGGGAAGTTTCCATGTCTTCTTAATACTCAACGCCACATTCTATATGGCCACAGAATAATATCAAGATTCTGATATAACAGAGTGCTGGTGACTCACATCTGTAATCCTAGCTACTCAGGAGGCTGAGACCTGAGAACTGCGCTTCAAAGCCAACAAGGGCAGGCAGTCCATGAGATTCATCTCCAATTAACCACCAGAGAGTACTGGTCTTGAGCAAAAGAGCTCAGGGACAGTGCCAAGTCCTAAGTTCAAGCCCCACAGATGCCCCCCCCCAAAGATTATATTATCAAACTCTATGGGGTTTTTCTAAATGTCTCCAGTTATCATTATCATTATTATTATTATTGACAATAATACTAATTTGTGATACCATGCAAAAATAATATTTGTTTAACTTGTATGTTGCATGTGTCAGAAGTGCTGTCCTTTTTTATTTTTTATTTTATTTTATTTTATTTTTTTTTGCTGTCCTTTTTTTAAAGCCACATAATTGTTTATATCATGGGATTTCCCTCTCCATCTTTTAGTGTCTTCTTCAATTTCCTTCTGCAGTATATTGCAATTTTCATTGTCAAAGTCCCTTAACATTTTTAAACATATATCTTGATATCTCTACTGTGAATGGGATTTTCTGGGTTTCTTTTTCAACAAGTTAATTATTGGAGTATAAGCTATCTTCCAGGAGTTTTATGCCATTTATTCTCTTATCAGGTATATGAAGAAACTAGCATTCAGATAAGAAGATCTTCATAAATCCATGTAAGAACAGGGCGGCGCTAGGGTGCTGCTGTTGGATCTGAGGCATCCCCAAAGGCTCATGACTCGGTTCTTAGCATTGCTGGAGGTTGGGCGGAGCCCCTGGGGGCTTTTAGGCCACTGCGATGTGGGACCCTGGGCACACTCTCTCTGCTTCCTGGCTGTCGCCAGGTGAGCAGCTCACCCTCTTCTGCACCCTCCCTGCCCCTCCAGGCCATGATACATTGTCTCACTGAAGCCCCAGAGCCATGGGGCCAGCCAAGCAGGGATTTAAATGTTGCCCATAACTGTGACAGAGTTCTCCCATTCTCCCAAACCCTTCCAAAGCCGCAGAGCACACAGCTTCAGTTTCCTCGAGTTCTTAAAGGTCAGTCATCTTTGCAGGACGTTCTGTCTTACTCAGTGGTTTATTCAGTCATTCAGTTTTTCTTTTAGAAAGCATGGTATGAAAACATTGCTGCCCAGAATACATCCCAGGAATCTATATTTTATTTTTCACTTCTATTGTAGATAATCGGGTTACATGTACGCTGCATACAGCAAAGCATCTCCCTCTAGGAATGGAAGGGTTACTTACAGGCGTTTTAAAGGTCCAGCTCTTGGTGTAAATGACAATTAAATGGGAATAGACCTGGTCCAGGGACGCGGCCCCCAGCCCAGCGTCCAGCCAGTGCTCCCAGGGACTGCTGTCAGCTCCAGGGGGCGGCAGGTGACTCTGTAGCCAGGGCGGAGGTGCTACCTCTCAGCCATTCAGGAAAGTCTAACTTAGGTAGGAGTTCTCTTCATGACATTTTTCTCGGGGCTAGAGGCTGACAGTTCATCATTCTTGATTTGCTGGAGATTTCTGTCCTCTCGCTTTTAGCTGGAAATCTCTTAGCCTCGCTTTCTCGAGGTGAAACTTTTCTGTTTTCTGTAGAGAGAGGTTGGCCCCGGGCGGCTCAGGGAAATGTACATTTCCCATTGGAGGGAGAAAAGGGGAAAGTGTGGCTTCTATGTCTGTTCCTTTCCATCGAAGAATAAACAAGAGATCAGGTGTATGTACTGACCCCACTTTCTCATTGAGTCACCCTGGGGCTAGAGTGTCTGCACACGTGTTTTGGGGGGACAAAGGCCTTTCAGTCCATAGCATTGATGACTCTTGCCATTTTCATCTGGCTATGAAATCTATTTCTTTTTCTCTCCCCAAAGACAAGCAATTGATGAGTGATCACCTCCGTGGAAGATAGAAGAGTCTTGGGGGGAAAAATACTTACTTAATTCTTTAAAAAGCGGTTTACAAATGTGAGGGGTAGAGCTTTCCAGACAAAGGCAGGAAAATGCTAACACAGCAGGCAAGATGCACATTGTCTCCTCTTAAGTAGCCGAATGATCTCTGGCAGGCTGTGACAATTCCCCCTTTTTAGTCATTACGTGAGGCTAAGAATACTCATTCCACTAATACCTTAAGCTTTGATTTTCAAAAGGATCATAGGAGCTAAGTACTGGTGGTGGCTCAAGCTGATAATTCTACCTGCTCAGGAGACTGAGATCTAGAGGATCATGGTTCAAAGCCAGTCTGGGCAGAAAAGTGTGAGACCCTTCAGTTTCCAATTAAGAAGCAAAAAAGCTGGGCTTGAGGAATAAAGTAAGACCTGTTAGCAGGAAATCTCAGAGAGCTTGAGGCTGCTAGTTCAAACCCTGATACTGGAAAAGAACAAGAGTGGATCAAAAGAAAAGATTCTGCAGAGCAATTCTTTTTTTTTGGATTTATTATTATCTTTATTGTAATGATGATGTACAGAGGGGTTACAGTTACATAGGTCAAGTAATGAGTACATTTCTTTTAAACAGTGATCCTCAAATCTCAGCCTCCTGAATAGCTAGGATTGCAGGCAGAGCAATTCTGAAAGTAATCACAAAGTATTGAGAGGGAAAGTACGTGAATTAACTTTTTGTACTGTTATGAATGATAACTAGGTTGAGCTGACACATTTGTGATTCACGTTAGAGGGTTGTTTTAGAAAACAATCATTTAATAATGCTCAGGGCAGACAGCTGGAAATAAGTTCTAGGATCCATTATGTTTGGAGGTGAAAAAGATTCAGTAGTGAGATACTAGTGGCCAGCTCATGCCCATAATCCAAGCTACATAGGAGGGTGAGGTTTGAGGATCATAGTTTGAAACCAGCCCAGGTAGGAAAGTCTATGAGTCTATTATCTCTAGTAAACCATTCAGAAAAAGCCAGAAGTGGAGTTGTGGCTCAAGTGGTTTATGCTAGCCTTGAGCAACAAAGCTCAGGGACAGTGCCCAGGCCTTGAGTTCAAGCCCCAGGACAGGCACAACAACAATGACAAAAAAATTTGACTTTTCTACTTCAAAATCAGTAAATATATTTCCTTTAGAGGTTCTTTGTAGAGACCTAAAAGGTCCAGATCACTTTCCTTTTTAAAAATAATGTTATCTTAGTATAAAAATTATTAAAAACGTGAAGCAAAATATGCTCAAAGAAACTTAATTAATACTTTTATGTATCGAAGTTAGTTTTGAATCATTAGTCTTACCTACCCACAGTTTTCAGCAACTATGGTAATACCAAGAATACATCTTTATGGTCTGTATGTTTACTTGACATTATACTATTTTTTGGTATTTTATTGATCTTTAATTATTATTGGCCTGCAATTTATTTTCTCTTATTCCACTGCTGGTGAGCAGTGTGCCCAGCCTGCTCTGGACTGGATCATCTAATTCCTTCTTCATCCAGAACCCCTGGACTCAGCAGCTGAAGCATTTCTCCAGCAGCCACCTGCCACTCAGTAGTGAAGAATGCATCCAACCCTCCCTTACCATGGCTGGCCTGTGTTTCTATGCTGCGTGTGCTCCAAGGCCTGCTTCAGGTCAGCCATAGGCATCAGTCTTAGGAGGCATTTGTGGGTGAGGTAAAGAATGCCGGCCCTCATGGAGACAACCAGTAAATAGTAAACAGCAAAAATGTGGCTGACTGGGTGTAAGAGAACAGAAGACAAGGAAAAGGGGGTTGAGCGTATTAGGGATTGGGGCCGGTGAGTTGAATTTTAATTTAGAGCTTGAGATTGGCCTCATTAGGAAGAGGAGGGTGAAATAAGATGGATTGGATAGTCCTGCTTTATATGAGCATCTGAAAAGAGAATAAAAAAAAACATTTCTTTTGTTTCAGGCTGGGCATCGTGGAGCACATCCATAATCTCAACTATAGGGCAGGAGGAGGTGTTCTGGGCTTTGACCTCTTCAGAATTAAGTTATGGCTTGTAGTGGGAATCTGGCTTTTATTTGTCAGTCAGTTTTGTGTCAACATTAGTTATGATTGTGTGTGTGTGTGTGTGTGTGAACGTAGTAGGCAGGATGATGGCCTTCCATAAACATCCAGAGTCAAATCTTTAAAAACTTTGAATCCTATTTTACCTTATAGAGCTGAAGAGATTTTGCAGGTAGAATTGTTAAGGATTTTGACATGGAAAGGTTATCCAGGCAGGTTAAAGGTAAATCACAAAGTGTCTCATAGAGCAAGAGGCTTAGAATCAGTGAGGAAAAGAAGAGGACAAACAATGAGGTCTGACCACAAACCACATACCTGGATGATGATGGCATCCAAATCTGGCAATTCTACTTTTCTACCTATCTGTCTACCTACCCATCTTTCTGTCTGTCTGTCTGTTTATCTATCTGTATTATTTGTATAGAAGTAAGATTAATGGAGTTTAGGAGATGTACAGTTGTAATTTTAATTAGATTTTCCAAATTTGATACAGGAATTCACATTTTTACTAAAATGTCATACACAGTCACTATTGGCACAGATACACAACGGAGTTTTACACATATTCTTTAAAAAGAATATTATGTCATTTTCACGGAAATGGATAGACCTCAAAATCATGTTAAGTGAGGTAAGCCAAGCCCAGAGAGACAAACAACACATGTTTTCTCTCACATGTGGAAGATCTAAAATACACTGGGCCATGATAAATTATATAGGACTCTAGGTTTCACACACAGTGAGGACAAAGGAAGATGCTCCTAGGAGAGGATCACAGAGGCTCAATGCCTATGTGCCTCTCATCATATAAAATAATAGTTATTGAAATGAACTCAGGAAATGGAAATGAGAGAGTTAAAAAATTTGTTGCTGTTTTTCTTTTCTTTTTTTGTCTTGTTTGTTTGTCCTTGGGAGGGTGGGGGTGGGGGACACAGAAATGGAGGGACAAAGGGAACAAATGCAGCAATGGTACTCACTAGACATTAGGTTGGAAATGACCTATACAACTTGTGAGTGGAAATGCGGGGTTTAGAGGGGGAACTGGGAGCGAGACCAAGGAAAGGGGAGACATTGTCTAAAAATAAATGTAATCTTTAACCAACCTACATAATTGTATCACCCCTTTACATCTTCTTTATAATAACAATAAAAAATTAAAAAAATGAAACAGTTCACACTGACAGGTGAAGAAAATGGCACCTCACTTGAGCTTTAATTTGCATATCTGAAATCTAGTAAAACTGAGCATCTTTGCAAGTGTGTATGGGTTATTTGAAATAATGGGTCAATGTGTCAATTTCTAATATTTTTCTGTTTTTTTTCTTTTACTCATTCTTTTTAGGGCTTGGGCACTGTCCCTGATCTTTTTTGCTCAAGGTGAGCATTCTACCACTTGAACTACAGTTCCATTTCTGGCCTTTTGGTAGTTTGTTGGAAATAAAAGTCTCATATCCTTTCCTGTCCAAACTGTTTTCTACTTTTCTAATTGCCATCCTCAGATCTCAGCCTCCTGACTAGCTAGCATTACAGGTATAAGCCACTAGCACCTGGCTCTTATTCATCCTTAAAAATATAAATTTGTAGGAACTCTTTGAATCTTATGTATAGCTCTTAGTCTATTGTCTGTGCAGCAAATAATTTTCTCTATTTCTCTTCTTTTAATATTGTTTTTGGACTTTCTTCAAGAAAATGTTTTTAATTTTGATGTATTAAAATTTCTGTCTTTTATGATTTATTGGTGTTGTCTCCTGTTTTTAGTGTAACATAGATAAGATTCATTTTTCTTAAGGACCGTTCTGGGTTAGAGCTGTTCATTCAAAACTAATTCTTGGCTGAGAAAAGCAATGGCAGCATGTTGAAAAAGAAATCTTGTTAAGTTAATATGAAGAGTAAAGATTCTGTCGCTATTTTCATTTTGTCTCTCAGTCCTATCTATGTTTTACAGCCCTGGGAGGACATATCTGACATTGAATTTAAAACAATTGCTCCCATGAGCAACTGAGATCAATGCTGAAGTGTTTTAGGAAGCTCAAATTATCGCCATTTTTCTTCTTTTGTGTAGATGGATCTTTGTCCCAGTCTTTACTGTCTTTGTTGCTCAAACCAGTTAGATGCTAGAAAACACACAACAGACTTTTGGTATACCTATTGCTATAACTTTTTATTGTGCTAATTCCGTTTCTTTGCTTTGGTATCACTGGTGAAATCACTTAAACCAGTAAGATGGATCTTCAAGGAAAGATGGATTTGATGGTGTCTGTTGGGGAAAGTTGACACATGTTGGAGAATAGGAATAAGTCTTCCATGTACATTTTGTTGGGACCCTTTTGAAGACGGCTGTGTCTATAGAAACAGATGCCATTGTGGTGAGGAGATGATTTCTTTTCTTTTTTTTGTGATCTTTTTTTTTATTGTGAAAATACTGAGGAGATGATTTCTATCGAATACACACTGAAAGTAGGACACTCATGCTACTGGGTGCTGACTACAAACTCTTTGTGAAGTGCATTTGACAGTTAGACTTTGATTTTGATTTGGGTTGAGATTTTCATCTCAAATTACAGACAAAACTGGAAGCTGGGCACTGGTGGCTCATATCTGTAATTCTAACTACTCAAGAGATTGACATTTGAGGATCACAGTTCAAAGCCAGGCAAGGCAACAAAGTCTATGAGATGCTTATCTCCAATTAACCAGCAAACTAAGCTCAAAGTGGTGGTGTGGCTCAGGTGGTAAAACACCAGAAAAAAAGTGAAAACATTCAGGGACAGCATCCAGGCCCCAAATTCAATTCAAAGCCCAGGACTGGTACATGCGTGCGCATGTACACACACACACACACACACACACACAATTCATTCAAGTTACAGAGCAAACTGGATAAAATTCCCTCATTCTCATGTGACTGTGAGAAATTTACTTAACTGATCCTAGCTTCCATTTCCTCCCATATATATGACTATACATATGACTATATACAGTATATTTGTATAGCACACACACACACACACACACACACACACACACACACACACACACATATATGATTGCTTATTTTTGGCCTTATCTTACAGAACTGGTGTAAAGAGCAAGCAGAAAAATGCATGCAGATTTTTTAATGACTTATATTACCCAGGGTTGTATTTGACTCTTCTGAATTAATTACTGATGTCTTTTTTCTTGGGTCAAGATAGATGTAGCGTTTTCAGAGGAATAAAACTCACATTAGAATGTGACTTAGAATGTTTTTTCCTTGATGTCTGTAGAGAAATAACCCCAGGCTGTCTGTTATGGGAGTAAGTGGTTGCATCATCTACCATAAGTGGTGTGTATGTGATATACCACAATTGATGTATATGTCAATAGACATGTGTGTCAATATGTAATGATGTTGTCAGTTACGACACTCATCAATCACTTATAAAGAGTCACTTACTCTTTGAAGCATTTAGCATAACATAATCTTCTAAATCCTGCAATAGTGCTTAGAGTAGAATGTTTTCCTTGTTCCCATTTTACAGATGTTGGAGCACAGAGCTGTGAAATAACGTCTCCAAATCCTCACAACACTATGGAGAATGGAACCAATCAATACTATAGGCAGGGGCTGGCTGTGACTCTACCTTAACTCTGTGCTCCTAACCACTACCCTGCACTTGGTTAATTTATTTTCTTTTCTCCCTGACAACTCTGCTGGATCGGTTTCAATTTCTTTACCATTAGAAAGGAGAAAAGTTTTGGCTCAGCGTTTTCAGACATTTTCTCTATTCAGCCATGGAAAGTAATTTGAAGTTCTTCTTGTGGCAATAGATGTGAGAATTGGGCTGGATTTTGCCTTGCATAAGCTGTGTGTGTAATTAAGGAATCTTTCAGACACAGAGGTTCTACAAGTAAGCGGCAGTCAGATTGCTACTGCCAGTGGATGGGAGAAAAGATAATTAATTCCAATGTGGCTAGTTTTGCTGCTTTTATTTGATGGGAAAAAAATGAGAGCTATTAAAATCATTTTTAACTGATTTTGTTTCAGGAGAGGGAAATAAATAACAGTGATGATGATTTCAGCCTTTATTAGAAGACATTTGAATAGCACAGATTTGAAGACACCTCTCTGCAATGAGTTTCCATTAGAACAGTATAAAATAATGGCCAGGTGCATTCGCTAAGTGTGGCAAGCTATCCCTTTGCTTTGGCCGGTGGGTTTTCCCCTCTTTCCCCCAGCTTCCTTTCTTCTGTTTTGAGAACACATGTTCAGGTAGGACAGAATGCTCTGGAGGACCGTCTGTCCCCTGGAGCAGCAGGACAGATGGCTCAACACCACTGTTGCCTGCGCTCATTCCTCCAACCCTCTGTTTAGGTATAGGCAATTTGTTTACATGATCCGCAGTCCCATCTTTCTTTACATTTCTTTAAATTACATTATTTTGTTATGACAGATTTTAAACTTAACAGCTAAATTGCAACCATCGAAGAGCTTCTTTCCCTTGAGCCATCCTCTACCTGGGCATCTGGGTTGATTGCCCGAGTGAGTGCCGATCTTTCTTGAAGCACAGTAGAATCGTCGGTGTCAGGCTGCTGGTATGGGTGTATCTCTCCGGCCTCTCTTCCCACCTCACTCCACATTTGCCAACTGTCTCTAGGATGTTCCTTCAACAGGAGGATGTGGTTTATGATTCTACGTTGCTGGTAGACATCGTCTGCTTTCTTCTAGAATCCTGTCTGTCTTTGACCTTGACTTGCCTTTATAAGGTCACGGGTAGTTTTTCTTTTTCTTCTTCCTTTTTTTAATCCCTCATCTAGATTTGTCTGATGTTTCTTTATGAGGGAATTTAGCTCGTGTAATTTGAGCAGGGTTATTGAAGGAACACGAATCTTTTCTCCTTGCATCCTGTCCAATGAGATATAAATTCTGCTTGCTCTTGAGCCAGTCATGTTAATGTAGTCTTTCCGTTGAGGTTTGTTTTTCAGGTTTATCCACTGCAGAGTCACTCTTATTCTGTACTCAATATCTATTTTGTAGGTTCTGTTAGAGACTTTGGAATCCCCCAGTAAGAGAGTTTATTAAATCTCACCTACCTGCTCATTAAATCTTGCCTACCAGTTTAGCGTCCAATGATGGTTAGTTAATACTTAAATTGGTTATTACAATGATAGTTGGCAGCTGGGAAGGTGGCTCAGTGGTAGAGTGTTTGCTTTCCATGCATCAGGCCCTGGGTTCGATTCCTCAGCACCACATAAGCAGAAAAAGCTGGAAGTGGCACTGTGGCTCAAGTGGTAGAGTGCTAGCTTTGAGCTGAAGAGTTGAGGGACAGTGCCCAGGCCCAGAGTTCAAGCCCCACGACCAACATAAAAAAAAACAAAACCAATGATAGTTGGTGTGTAATGCTTTTTTACCCCCTACTTCTATTATTCCTTCTCTTTACTTTTTCTTGTTAGTCTATGGTAAAATGTGTTCCCTTCTCTACACTTGTTTATTTACTAGTAGAGTCTCTGAGTTCCAGTGTTTTATAACGAGTTCCATTCTATTGCTATTATTGTGTATTTTGGTGCTCAGATTAACCCAGATTTAGCTTGGGAACTCCTTCAAGCTTTTTCTATTTGAACTTATCTCTAATAATTTTCAAACCTTTTCCCATTTTACACACACACACACACACACACACACACAACATGCAGTGAAAAAACTACACTTGTACTTTACTTGCCCTACCTAATTCTTTTTTTTAATTGTGAAAATACTGTACAGAGGGGTGACAATTACATGGGCAAGATAATGAGTACATTTCTTATCAAGCATTGTAGCCTCCTCTTTTGTTTCCCCTTCCCATCCTCCCCCCACCCCCCCACCCAATCCTCCCCACCCTACCTAATTCTTGAAAAGGTTCCACTTCTTTCTGGTGAAGAATATTTCGAAACCAAGTTCTGCCAGGAGCTGTGCTCACTGCTCCTGGGTTGCCTGGCTCTTGGGTGTTTTCATTGTCTACAGCTATGAGATAGGTGTTCACGTTCCTGTCAACATGTGTATTTACTTGAATGTCTGTTGCTGTGATTGGAAGCCATCATCTGACATTATAAGACATTCTGGTTCTGTCTCCTTCCATATTTGTGACTCGCTTCTCCAACTGTGAGCAACTGGGTTCCCATTATTCTCAATATAGATTTCAATTGATTCACTCCCCTGTATATAATTGTCATTCCAACAGCTCTGCTGATGACACAATATTCTCTCCCTCCTCCTCCTCTATCCCTCTCTCTTCCTCCTCCTCCCCTTTTCCTTCCCCTCCTCTCTCTCTCTCCCCCCACCTCCTCTTTTTCCTCCTCTTATCTTGGTTTGGCCTCAAACTCATAATCCTGAAGCTTTAGCCTCTCACATACTGGGATTACAGGTATGCCACCATGTCCAGTCTATCAATATCTGCATTCCCCACCTACATAACTGCCCCATGTACTAGTTTTTGGACTGGGAAGGAAAGAAGGCTGTTACATCTTTTTGATATTTACACTTGATTGCTAAGAGAGAGGAATTATTGTCACCTTTTAAAGAGATAAGGACAGCTTATCCTGGGCTTCAGCAATAATGGAGCAGCTAGTAATTTTCTTGTTCCTTAAAGAAGCCCATCAGAGGTGAAAAGCCATAGATTGTCTCATCAGATGGCTCAGAACAGCAGAATTATTTGTATGACCCAGAGGCAGAGGTACCCTCTGGTCTGGAGAGCAAAGCTTTAGGAAACCAGGGACAACTCCTTGGAGGCCATGAGGACATGTGAAGGAAGTGATTGGGTCTTATTTAGATGCTACGGGACATGGATGATGACGAGACACAAGGGCTATACCAGAATGCTTTGCTGAAAGCAACACAGACAGTCTTAGAATGGAGTTCAACCACAGGGTGAGAAGGAATCCTCTCTGAGCTGCCATAGAAGTGAAGTCCAGTTACAGAGCACTGAAGTCCCAGCTTATGCCGCCTTGGGCTGGAGATTGCCATTCTTCTTTCTGTGTTTGCTACTAATGCGTGCATGGACTCCAGGAATGCTAATTTTTCTTTCCAAGATGGCCCCGGGTAAGCTACCCATGTGTGAAAGAGGTCGTTTGGACTCAGTGGTGCTAAGCACTCCAAGATACTTAAGGCAGGAAGACACTTTTGAACTTGACTGTTTTGCAAGTGACAGTGACTTGGGGGAAATATAATTATCCAGGACGGTTGTACCCACATCTAGCATCTGTTTTGCATGCAGTTCCTACTGCTTGAATACCGTTTGGTAGCAGGCTTAGCAGAGGCACAAAGGAATCAAGGGGCTTGACCGGGCCACGCAGAGGGGTGGCTGGTCGGTCCACCTGGAGTTCTGAGACCTTTCTGGCATTCAATGATGTGCTGTAAACACTAGGTCTTCCTGCAGCTGCAGTCTCTTGCTGAACAACTTTGCCTCCGTTCACTTAGAAGGCATAATTAAGAACACAGCTGCAAATGGGCTTCTCTCAACAATTTTCCCTGCTGTCCCATAAAAATGTGGGGAAAAAAATACAGGCCAGTGCATTGATTAGACAGACTCTTTGGATTGAATTGTGTGTAATCTACCCGCTTCTGGCACTTGGCAATAAGTTTTTGCTCTCCCAGTGGAATTTAAAGAAGTGAATGGAAAATAATGTTGGCACCAGATGGATATGTCTTGATGGGAAATGTCGTGGACCTAGAGTGGAGAGATAATCTTTGTGCACGTTCTCATGCATGTGCTACATGTACACACATGTGGACACACATAAACAGAGGCTTCTTGACAATGGAACGCAGTGCCTTTTTTCCTTGCCTTTCCACTCACTGTTGGTGCTTTACTACTTGAGTCACACCTCCACATCTGGCTTTTTCCATTATTTGAGTCTCATAACTCAAATAAGAATCTCATGACTTTTCTTTCTGGGTTGGCTTCAAACCTCAAACTTCAGATCCTAGTCTTCTGAGTAGCGATAATCTAGACATGAACCCCAGGGCCCAGCACTCTGAAGTGCATTCTGTCATAGCAAAAACAAATGTGTCTTTCTCTATCCCTTCTCTGAATATTTTGATGGGAGTCCTTTATGAAGGCCTACTCATTTATTTTGGAGCCACCCATCTGTGTGATAAAAGCTGTAGTTCAGTGTAGCGTTCTTCCAAATGGACTCTTCTTTCTACTTTTGTGGGTTGTAGGGTGAGCTATTACTAGTACTATACACACGGGGGTCAGACAACCTGGGTTCAAGTTCCACACCCATGGTTTGTTCTGAGAAGTGAAAAACAATTAACAACCCCTAAGAGCCTCAGTTTCCCCAATGTAAGGTTGGCGTGATCACCAAATGTGGCTGCAAATTTGTGCCATCTGGTACAGTGCTTGTTGGTTCTATGGGCTTAATAGTGAGCTTACCTAAAGAATTCATTGAGACATAAACTTGATAAAAGAAGGAAAGAAGGAAATTCAGTTTTATCTTCACTGAATCTCCATAACATACCAAATGTGGTGGTACTTGGATTTGAACTCATCGATGGGTGGAGAAGGGATTCTGTGAGCTTTTATTCTGCTTAGGCTGGCCTCAAACTGTGATCTTCTATTCTGAGCTTCCCAAGTATATAAGATTATAGGTGCTAGACATTGGTGCCCAGCTACGTTACACACACACACACACACACACACACACACACACACACACACACACACCCCTCTATCTCTAGCTCCATCTGTTTAGATGGAGATCATCAAATTCAAGGAAATAATGGGGAATGTGCTATAATGTAAGTTCTCTGAACAAACTGTACTCAAGAAGAAAAGAACTCCAACAATGAAACCCCTTGTAACCTAATTCTAAAAGGCAAAAGAAAGAAATAGTCCTGTGGCAGTGACTTTGAAAGCAAGCCGCCGACAGGCGCAAGGCAAAGAGAAGGCCCCGTAAGGACACGGGCTACATTTTGCTCAGTCTTTATTCGCTTTACTCTGGTTCTTAGCCAAATAATGAGCTCAGGAGAGACTCTGGGTGGCTTCACAGCACGCTCCCAACTGAATCATCCCACTCTCGTCTTCTTGTTAGCTGCCGACAATGCACAGCAGCCTCCTCTGGGGACCAGCCTGGTTAATGTCTAGGCCTCTCTGGTACGTGTGGCCCCAGATCAGGGGATGAAGCAGTCATAGGAAGGGTGCTTGGATTTTACGTGGTTCTCCAAAGCAGAGGATGAAACGCAGGTAGATCACAGCAACCTCCATGGATGGAGGACCACAGACTTCCTTCAGGGCTTGCTGTCCTACTTTAGCCTGCCTAGGAGATCCAGCTAGAAGAAAAGCCAAGCATCCGCGCCTTGCACAGGCGCAGTTGATGCACCCGTGTGCTCCCTGCTGATGTGGAGTGAGATTTTAAAACCACGGAGGACATCTCAAATCAGAAACTAATGCATCCCATTAAGAGTCCCCTCCTCCCACCCAGCCTTTCTGTCCTCTTCCAACCACCTCCCTCTCCCTCCAGTCAGGCTTAGCACATTTACTCACAAAGAAGCCAGCTGAGGAAATAAAAGGACATACACAGAAATAACCTAACAGCCATGAGAATCTCCTAATGAAGAAGATTACATCTATCTGAAGTAACCACCTGGAAAGCAAGCGACCAGAAACAGCTTTGAAAATGTGAACAAGCACAGATTCTCTGTAGAAAATAATAATAGTAAAAATAATGTAATAAGCATTATTACATGATACATATAATAATAACAGAAAATAAACATGTAACACAACTAGATAACTATTTAAAATATATAAATATATAATTTTATAGTAAATAAATAAATAACCACATATCCTGGATTTGTCATGCCCTGGGGAAGTACTACTCCACAATTTAAGTCTCCACTGATGCCAATCAAAGCCACAGTGCATATACTGGAGACACAGGAGTCCAGGACCGGAGGATGGCTGGCTAGGGGTGGTGCCGTTTAACCTTTGATGTCTGCATCCACGGGAGTAGACAACACCTCTATTTTCAACGTTTCTTTTGAATGATTTCCTGCTTGGTTGATTGACAGGCACTCTGATTATCTGCCTAAGGAAAATGAAGGGATAAATGGCCCTGAGATGAAGATGGATGGAAAGGAGTGTGTGTGTGTGTGTGTGTGTGTGTGTGTGTGTGTTAAACACTCCTGGACAGAGAAGAGTATAAGAAAGGGACACGTACAGACATGGCAGATTAATACCTAAATATATTTTGAAGAGAAACACAGTATTTTTTTCCCAAATGGTCTTTACTTGAACAGTATGGATTCTAGCTTGTCACGGACACAAGTCTAGAGATTTATCTGGGGAAGATAAATGTCTCTTTGTTTTTTCTGTTTTTGTTTTTTTTCCATCTAGAACAGTATTCTGTATGGGAAGTTTTGAGGCTTCCCCCTCATTTGTCTGGCAGGGTGGACAGAGGCCAAGGATCTTTATTGGAAAACTTTCTTTTTTTGTTATTGTTGTTTGATTGGCATTGCTAGGCTTGAACTTGGGGTCTGGATACTGTTCCTTACCTTCTTCCCTCATGGCTGGTGCTCTACTACTTGAGCTACACATCCAACTTTTGGTAGTTGATTGGAGATAAAAGGCTCAGGGACTTTTCTGCACAGGCTGGCTTTGAACTTCTGTCTTCAGATCTCAGCTACCTGAGCAGCTACAGGGGTGAGTCCCCGAGGCCTAGTGAAAATTTTCTCTTGATGAGTGAATCTTATGAAAACCAGTAAGAAACAAATATAATACCCCCCTCCCCCCCGATGATTTATGCCAGACTTTCTATTCTATGTGAGAAATCAAGACTGGATTCCTTCAACCCTATTCACTAAGGTTTTCATATTGGCCTTGCATCTGGGCCAGAGAGGCTGAAGGATGCCTGCTTGAATCTTGTGCTTGATTTTTTCATACCCTAAATTGTCATTCTCCCAGTTCTCCATCTTCTCAAACTTAAACCAACTTTGAATGTTTTTCTTACAGGGATATCATGTAGCTGAATATTATTCTGTACTCTTGATATGTATCCAGTTGACCAAGGGAAGGTGAGAATCTAGAGAAAGGTAAGGTAAGATTAGCAACAGAAGATGACTTCCAAGCCAGCTGCCAGTGTTTAGCTGTTGCATGCTGCCTCCTGTGTCCCATGTATTGAAGACTGGCTACCCTGGGCCGGAGCATTTGGAGATGCTGTGAACTTGAAGAGCCGAGGGTGGGTGGGAGGTCCTTAGGCCTCTGGGGACATGTCTTTGAAGGTGATTATGAGACCTTCTGCGTCTCCTTGCTCTGCTTTAGAATGTGAGCAGTTTGCTCTATCATTTCCCCTGTCACTGGCAGCCTTCACTATAGTTCCAAGCTAATGGGACTCTCAGATTAGATCTTGGACTCGAACATCCAGAACCATGAACTAGTTATGTTCCCCTCTTTACTCCATAAGCAGCTTACCTCAAGCAGGTTGTGGCTGTAACGTCAAGCTGGCTGACCACAGCAGTGTTGTAGTTCCAGCAGACACTTTGCAGTGGTATAAGATCGACTTGTGTCATCTTGAAAAGAATTGTACAGTGTATTTTCAAATGTCATTTTACTGCTTTTGAAGGGATAAGTGGAGAAGAGAGCCCAGAGACGAAATATGATGGTTGAGGGAAACAGAAAAGAACAGAAAGAAGAAAAAAAAAGAAAGCAATCCATTGTAGTGTAACATCCATGCTTATCTGTTCTGTTTTAATCTCACCGAATTCAATGATGTGGTGGGTTGCAGAGGAGTTTTCTAAGGGAGTGAAGAAACATCTCTGCATTATCTCCCTGTCTTGGAATTAGAGAACAGAACCATGAGCTAGGCTATTGTTATGGCCATTCGGCCATGTAACCTGTGTGTTGCTCCCTATTTTGAGATCCCGGTGTGACAGGAAGCTCAGCTGTGGCCTGGACAAATGGGGTCAGTAGGCCTTACAGGCACCGCCTTGATCCTTGTGCGCTCATGCTGCAGGGGCAGGGCATCATTCCTGCCATTAAGAGGATGAATATCTGCTGTGTGTCTGTGTGCATTTTCCCAGATCACTTCAACTTTGGTTTTTGCAGATTAAAACCCCGAGTCTTTGCTAAATGCATCTGAAAAATGCTCTGAGTAGATGTTGCTTCAGACTCTGCCACACAGCTGTGTTTGTCTCTAGCCAAGTGTTACTGCGCCCACCCCCATCCCCCTAACTTCAGGCTGGGGGAGAACTAGATGAGCTTGAGGCCCAAGGAAGCACAGGTCTCAAGCTCCCTGTCCCAGGACTTGGCATCCAAGTCAGCACGATGTCTTCTCACCTTGTCTGAAAGGGCTACACGGCCCTGGTTGTCTGGTGGTCAAGTCCGTGGTCATGCGCAGCCGCATGCACTGGTCTGTGTTGGAAAGGATTGAGGGGTGAGGGGCGAGGCCACCCTCTGTCCAGCCACAGGAACCTGGACCCATGCACCGCTCTGGATTCCTAGAACGCGGAGGACGTTCCCCGATGCCCCACGTCTCCTTCTCAGCCCCATCTCTTGCTCTCAGAAGAGGGAACACCCCAGGAAGCTGGCTGCGGTGACTTGGCTGGTTCATTACATCCCTGGTGGAGGCCGGTGCGGGCCTGAGCCACACGTCGCGGGGTTCCTGGGTCAGCAGTGCGTTCGTGGTGCGGCCCTGTGTGGCTCGGGTAGCTGCAGTACCCATCCTGCTGTCCGTCCATCCCCAGGTACATTTCTTCCTGGGGCATGAGCTCGCTTCCATGCTGTGGGGTCCTCTTACCCAGCGCACGACGGATCTTCTAGCAAACACCTCCGGCGTGCAGGGGTAGAAAAATCACCTCCCAGGCCTAAGGACCACCCACAGCCGGCCGTGTGGGCTGTGTCCTGCAAGTGGATGCAGATTTGTCAGCATAATTCTCTCCCCAGCTGCCACTGCCGAAAATCTATGCGGCACGTTCTCTAGCTCATTTGCAACGCTATCAGTGCAGGCACTATTGATGCCTCCTCATTTTGCAGATGAGTCCGCTCTGAAGCCTGGGATGGTAAACGAGAGTGAGTTGATCAGGCCGCAGCAAGGAAGGCGGCTGGGACGTTCAGGGTAGATGTCACGCAGCTGGCTGGCACCGTCTATGCTGTGAGTCCTGTACTCAGCCGACTCAGATCTGGAGCAGAGATCTGCTTTCCCTTCCCTCCTCTTCTTCCTTCTGTCCTCCCTGGCGCATTTCCTTAAATAGGCCCTCCAATCTTACTTGGTTGTGATGCTGGTGGAGTTGCATCCTGGCGAGAGGGAGAAAGTCTCAGCCAGGCCTTTCTCTTAGTGCTTTTTGCCCAACGAAGGAGCCATTGTCACCTGTGCTTATTGAAATGCAGTTTCCACCAGGGAGGAGCTGAATATTAAAACCGTTCATTTCGGTTAGTCTAAATTTAAATTTACAACAGGAACTGTAACTATTGGATACTGCGATGGAGACAGATTTATCCGGCAACCCCTTCATGTCTACAGCTGGAATGTAAAACCCAGGGGTTCCCCTCCCCACCCCCCCAAATACATTCTAAGGAGTTGACTCAAGACCCCTAAAAGATTAGCCAGTTCCTGGGGATTAGTAAAATAGGATTTTTTTTTTAGATCTTGGCATAATTTTTAAAGATGTATTTTATTGGCACATATTATCACACAAAATAATGGGTTTCACTGTGACAATCTCAAATATTCATTCACCCCACAGTAGCTGTCTCCCCTTCCCCCTCCTCCCCTTTACTTTTGTTTTAGATTCCACACGTGAGAGAAGACATTAGCATCATGAGAAGATCTTAAACACTTATGCCCTTAAAATATTAAACAAAAGAATGCTAAAATGCTGTAGTAGTAGGTGTGTGTGTGTGTGTGTGTGTGTGTGTACCAAGTTAACCCAGCCCACCCAGCTGCCTTGTACAGGAAAGAGCCCTCACCAAGCCCAAGTGAGGGCAGTCTGTTATTCCACAGCAGGCCCTAGGTGGCGCTGCTGCATAACTTCAGAGGCTGGAACAAAACAATTCCCCCACCCAGTAAACGCTGTGTCTGCTCTGTCCACTTCCGACCATTTATTCTTTTAAGTCCAGATCTTTGAATATTTTGCCTCCCAGTAGAAAGAGAAATAAAATCCTCTCCGTGGGTCTACAAAAATAGAATTTCATATGGGCAAGGGAGAAGCCTGAAGTGCTGCTCTGTTTTTAAAATGCATTGAGGAGAGACTGCATAGACTTGAAGATGCCCTAGCTCAGTCCCCATGCCCAGACCTTAGTTCAGGCTGTCCCCAAGCCCATGCCCTGGGGTCCTGTTCAGAACACATCCTTAAACGATTGGTCATGATGAGCCTTGGTCCTTTCTTGGGGAATCTAGGACAGCACACAGCTGCAAACGTGTTTGACATGTGAGGGGCTGGGGTGTCGTGTGCAGTTTCTGAACTCCAGGGAAGGGGCTGTGAAGAGTATTGGTAATGCACCGGCTCTCCTGGAGAGTGCTCTCTACGCAGACATTCAATACTGCTGGGTGCCTTGTAATTCCCTCCCAAGTTAATGAACGTGCTAGAATTAATGTTCATAAACGTTGATTAATTGCAGTTTGCCTTGGTGTGTTGGAAGAACAGAGCCACCGCACAGCATTTGACAGACTGTTCCTCAGCTGCTGTGGAAGAAGCTCCCGGGAGATGGCACACTTGCTCTGCACAGGATCCTGCCTTGAGATCGGGTGTGAACATTCCCACACCATCTTCTAGCCAAACTCCACCAGGAGAGCCACCTCCCCCCATCTCTCTCTCTCTCTCTCTCTCTCTCTCTCTCTCTCTCTCTCACACACACACACACACACACACACACGGAAGAGCCACAAGAACATCCGAAAGAAGAATATTCATTCACACTGTTGAGAATTCAAAACATGGGAATCTTTTTATTTAAAAAAATATTTTGTAGTTCAGTTTAATCCATTTTGTTTGCTTTGGTGCAGAATTACATAATGAAGAACAGAATTTCAAGCAACCGTTTGTTCTCTCTCTCTCTGTGCTGTGTGGGTAGGAGGTAATGAAAATAGAAGAGAAGAGGCACAAATGATACTATGACATGCTGTGCACACACACATCTCCATCCATCTCCATCCATCTCTCCACACTGTACAAATTCCATATGGATTCCATAGCTTGCTCCAAATTGCTGGGGGAAAAGGTGAAAAATCACTCATGATGGGTGCACAGAGGCAGAAGACCTCAGTGGAACATTTTGTTGTCTAGGGAATAATGAGGCGACTGGTCTCCCAGGGTTAGTCTCAGCTCTCACACAAAGAAGTGTGTGAATATCTTCACACGTTTCGAGTTTCCATGATGGATTGCTGTCCTTCCAGTCACACCAGCGTGGGCGAGGTCATGGAGCTGGAGGACTCTTTTCAATGTCATATCTTATTTGGCCTTTGGCTGCTATTTAACAAGAGTCCTGTCCAAATGGCACGGGAGGATGACCAAAGTAATTAGGGAGATTGATCTGGCGTGCATGATTTCATTCCTGCTTCGACAGAGAGAGATGAAGATGCTAGCAGGGCCCAGGATAACCACAGTTGAGTTTTTTTTTTTTTGCCCAAATTAAGACATTAATTTTTCATATTATTTTCATGCTATCACAACACTCAACTTTTGATGTTGAGTGTTATTTTTTTAAAAGGTGTTTCAGAAAGAGGGTTTTCAAAATTGTATGAAATTTATTCGTCCTTTCTAAAGGTCTTTGCGTGCCTTTTATGATATTTTATGCTTTACAAAGATTAAAAAAAACCCTCCAGTGGCATTCCAAATAATTCTATGGTCTTTTTTTTTATTTTGGCGCTTCTTTGTGTATTTTGTAATATGTCATATCAATCTGTTCACTGAAGTTAGTTGCCTCATTTTCTTGGTATTATTTTAATATCATACGAAGGTATTAAAATACCACAGCATATTCACCTTGAGTAAAATAATAAAAAAAGCGTGGCTAAAACATCTCTGATATGTTTCTGAATGTTGATTCCCTGGCTGGGTTAGAATCTCCCTTGGAAAGAATTCCAAGAACGTGACCTCTGACCCATGACCCACGGTGGGCTTGGAGCGGGTCCTGGTGGCCATGGGTGATGTTCATTCATTCAGCAAGCTCTGATGAAGGGTTCTTGGTGGCAACAGTCCAGTGCCTGGTGGCAGCGGCAGGGAGGGCAGACGGGACCGGGTAGCGTGTGTCCTGTGCTCTGTCCCCATGTTGTGTGGACTTCGGGCTACCCCACAGCCTCACTGGTGTCTGCACAGCCCTGCAACAGGAAGGAAGGTGTGCATTTCACTCCACCGCCCTCCCCTCAGCACTGGGAACTGAACCCCCAACCTCAAACGCCAGGCAAACACTCTGCCCACGAGCTGCATGTCCAGAGACCTTGAACTGTTTCTTCCAAAAACAGATTAATTTGTTAGTTTTGCATTCTTACAATTAATTTAAATTCTTACAGTACATTAAAAAAACATTCTTTCCTTTCTTCCATCTCTTCTTCCCTCCCTCCCTTCTTTTTCCCTCTCTTCTTCTTTTTCTTTTCTCTTTTTGAACTCAGGGCTTGGGGCTGTCATTTTCTGCTCAGAGCTGGCACTCTGAGCACTTGAGCCACACCTCCACTTCTGGCTTTTTGCTGGTTCATTGGGGCTTAGAGTCTTTTGGACTTGTCTGCCTGGGCTGGCTTTGAATCTTTGACCGTCACATCTCAGCCTTCTGAGTAGCTAGGCTTATAGGCCTGAGCCATTCCAGCCTGGCTTCTCTGCTTGCAGAGTTATTGCAAGTGATGGCAAGCCAAGTTGCCCTGTAAGCTGAGTTGACATGCTTTGCTGTGCTCTCCTGTAGATCCATCCTCATGCCCTCCTTCTGGAAGTTATCTGGGTCTTAGCTACCTTGCAAATGGAAGTCAGGGCCAAACATGCAACATTTGGCAAGTCCTTAGGTGCCGAGCATTATTTAATGCTCACAACAGACCATTCATTATACGAATGGTGTTTAGTTGTGGATACATCGAATTGCAAAAGCAGGAGTTTTATCCAGTTGTCTGAAAAGTCTGAAGTGCATATTGCAAATGCCACCACATTGGAGCATCCCACCAGAAGACACCTTCAGCCTATGAATGACAGGTCAGCTGACCTGCTCTCCACAATGCCAGACAAGTATCAGCATTTGTTTTATGAATGAGGTGAGAAAGCCTTACTGTTACTTACCATCTCCATCCATCCTCTTGTCGCTTAAGACTTACAGATCTGCTTCTTTCTTGGCAAGACTAATGCACATTTGCAAATTTCATTTTTTGCAAAGGAGCAGTAGCAGGGCTTTTCCCATGCAGCATTAATTCCCTTGTTCTTTACCTATTTATGGAGGCTGTTGGCGCATTGCCATTGCTGGATCAATAAAGACAAACTGGCCGTCCCCAGGGAGGTCCCAGTTGAAGAAAGGAGATAGATAAGAGGGTTGCCTGTAACTTGTCACGTCTGTACTCTTAAATAGGTTTTCAGGAAGTTAATTTGATTTAAAAATGAAAGCTTAAAGTTGAAGCTTAGAGGTGAATTTCTTTTCAAAAGAGGAAAAAAAAATCTCTATAGATCCAGTCTTGGTGATATAGAGAATAGAGTTAATCTAGAGTTTACTTCATCACTAGAAATAGCAATCCAATAGAAATGGTCTTTGTAATAATTGCAGTAGAATAAAATGAAACGAGACCCAATAGGGTTGCTTACTCATGCTATAATTATCAAAGAATTCAACATGAACAGTGCAGTTGCATTCTAACAATGGCTTGTTAATAAATAGGTGACTTCTAATATTCCATGAATCTAATTGTGTCAGTGTGTGTGTGTGTGTGTGTGTGTGTGTGTGTGCCAGTACTAGGGCTTGAGCTTGGGGCTCTGAGCTCTCATTTGGCTCATTTGCTCGAGGCTGGTGTTCTATTACTTGAGCCACATCTCTACTGCGGGCTTTGTTACTGGTTAAATGGAGATAAGAATCCAGGGATTTTTCTGTTTCTTCTGCCTATGAAATGAAATCCTCAGAACTCAGCCTCTTGAATAGATAGGATTATAGCTTGAACCACCAACATCTAGTAATTGAGTCCTTTGTTGCATAACAAATCAGTTACTGTGGTATGTATATTGTTGCAAGGACAAGGCCAGTAGAGTTGCCACATGGGTCCACTATCCTTTCCTGATAGACAAAGTATCTTAGCCTCTAAAGTCCATTTACAAGCCTGCATTTTTTTAATTTTATTTTATTTGTGAACATACTGTACAGAGGAGTTACAATTACATGGGCAGGAAAATGCATACATTTCTTACCAAGCATTGCAGCCTCCTCCTTTGTTTACCCTTCACATCCCTTCCCAGCCTCCCCCCTCCCCCCCAATCCCAATCCTTCTCCTTCTCCCCCCTTCCCCCCCCCACCGACGTTGTAAAGCTTGTTTTGGACATGACAACT
>NW_012267246.1:5066564-5070256 GCF_000151885.1 Dipodomys ordii
TCACCATTGAGTATAATGCTGGCTGTAGGTTTGTCATATACAGCCTTTATTGTATTGAGGAATGTTCCATGGATTCCTAATTTTTCCAAAACCTGCAAGCCTGCATTTTTTTCATTAGCAGACACATTTTGGCATTTTCAAGACATGGGAAGGAGTTTGGATACCTTGGGGGAAGGGGCAAAAGACCTGTAGAACGTATATTGGCAATGAAATACTCTGTAGGAAAAAAAAGTTTTGCCAGAGTACAAAGTTGTTGATAAAAATGTTCCCATTTGCGTAAGTTGGATTTTGATGTCGCATTTGACATTAATTTTTTTCTGAAATAAGCCCAGAAATTAATAGTAGCCTTGACCAGTAAAATTTTATATTGGCTCTATCATATGACTCTAGAATTTTAGGTTATTGCTTACTACAGGCCCGAGTTTGCTCGTAATTGTGAATATGGATTTACAGAAGTGATACTCATTTTTGTGTGGAAGCAACAGAGCTACCTAAAAAGAGGCTTTATGATAACTTGAAGTAGATATTTCCTATTGGGCTCTAATATATATTTTCATACATATGTTTCATACATATATTTTCATACATGAAAGGCAAGAGGCATCTATTCATTTTATTTTATTTTTTTCCTCTATAACTATAGGTATGGGGCCTGGACTCTTTTGCTCAAGGCTAGTGCTTTACCACTTTGAACCACAGCACCACTTTCGGTTCTCTGGTGTTTAGTTGGAGATAAGAGTCTCACAGACTTTCCTGCCCAGGTTGGCACTGAACTGTGATCCTCACATCTCAGCCTTCTGAGTAGCTAGGATGACAGGTGTGAGCCATCAGTGCCTGGCTATCACCATATATTTTTGCAGATACTTATCAAGCCACAGCTAATGATTCTATAATTTATAAAATGATTTCATGTGTATTCTATTCTTTATTTTAATATTCTAGATGCTTATGTTTATGAACTAGTAATGAAGACCAATGATTTCTCCCTCAAAGCACACAGTTAATTAAATGCTATTTGGCTTAATTTTCCATCTTATTTCTAGCAGTTTTGCTTCCTCATGGTTTATCTGCAGTGTGGTGAGTGTCCACATCAGAATTACTGCAGAGATGCATATTGGATATGGGAGTGGTAAGATGGAGAGTGGCTATTTAAGGATTGCTATAAAAATAAATAGCTTTTTTTTTTTCTCAAGAAGAGGATTAGGATTTTGCTTGGAGAAAACTGGTATTTTCTCAGTCAGTGATCACACTGGTGAACTTTAGAAGGCAATTCTAGCCTCTTGAATCCCTTTCTAAAACCTTACCATGTAATTCCCATTGTCAGGAGAGGAGGATTCTTGGGGGTTTGGGTGGACCCCATGGGTGAAGCTCTGATGAGCACTTCAAAGAAGGAAGAATGCAGCTGGGCGCTGGTGGCTCATGCCTGTAATCCTAGCTACTAAAGAGACTGAGATCTGAGGATCGAGGTTCAAAGCCAACCTGGGCAGGAACATCTGTGAGAATCCTATCGCCAATAAACCACTAGAAAACTGGAAGTGGCACTGTGGCTCAAGTGGTAGAGTGCTTGCCTTGAGCTGAAGAGCTGAGGGACAGCGCCCAGGCCCAGAGCTCAAGCCTCACGACCAACAAAACAAACAAACGAACAAACAAAAACAACCAAAGAGAGTAGAGCACTAGCTGTGTTTAGAGCACTTACACCAGGTGTCCACAAAAACAAGGCCAAAGACCAATAGACACATGAAGAAATGTTCAACATCCCTAGCCATAAAAGAAATGCAAATCAAAACAACATTGAGATATCACCTCACTCCAGTTAGAACGGCAAAAATCAAGAACTCTAACAACAACAGATGCTGAAAAAAATATGGAAAGGTAATTTCTTCTAAATAGGAGTGTCATGATAAGATTTGCTATTGCAAGAGGAAAAGAGGAAAAGATGTTGGACAGCTGGCAGTTAGGCTCTTTAGGCTTTACTATGCTCAGATAGGGTATTTCTGTATTTCTTTAAGAAACTGGCAGATTTCAGTTATGTGGGATGGGAAAATTCTTTGTTACATTTCCATACATGTTTACATTGTATTCCAATCTATTTCACCCATCCATCACAACCCTTCACCCTTCCCTCTAAGAAGTTGCACGCTTCCAACAAGCTTCTCTGTTCCATGTTCTTAGTTGCAAATAGTCTATGTTGACAATATTCAATCTTCTTTATTGTACTCTGGAGCACATACCCCTCCTTTTGGTCCCCACCTGTCCACAAAGTCTGTTATCCTGGATAAAGAAATATATTTATATGAAGTGGTATAGAAGATATATAAAATAGAATTGTTTTCAAAGCATATATTGGATTCTGGAAAGATTTTTTTATTTGCTTCTCAAGTTAAGCAATATACCAATGCTCCTCGGGCCATCTCTAGTGACTGTTAACTTCTGAGAAAAAACTAAGTTGAAGCATCTTTTTCAATGGAGGGGAGGGAAAATGAGAACCCTACATATTTTGCAAACTCTCTAGCAGCTTAGCACAATGAAATAATTCACTACTGAAGAGTTCTGATTTCTAGGCTAAGAAGCACATGCAGTTACTAGAATAAAAGCATTTGAAATTATCTGCTACAAGTTAATTGAAAGAAAAAATTCTAGAACTTAGGGCCTTTCATTTGGGTGCTTGTGCTCAGAGCTGATGCTTTACTACTTGAGCCATCCTCACAGTTCTGGGTTTTTGCTGGTTAATTGGAGTTAATAGTCTCAAAGAGTTGTCTGTCTAGACTGGCTTCAAGCTTGGAACTTCAGATCTAACCTCCACAGTAGGAAGGATTGTAAGAGTGAGCTTCCATTGCCTGGGCTAGAAATAGGGTATTTTTTTTTAAAAATAAGAATTGTTTACTATATGCTTTTCTTTTCCTTAAATTAACCATATGATTTAACAATAAATAGAATGTCTGCTTACATGTGAACAGACAAGAGGAGATCCTGGGATAGGATATTATAACCTTAATTGGTAATTGCGACAAATGATTCTGACTCATCCAATAAGAGGAACTGATCCTTACACAACAAACTGTCTTAGAAGAACAGCATCGTATTTGAACAATCATAGCTACTCTTAATCTATTGTTTTCTTATAGCAGCAGACTTTTACTAAGAAACAATTTAACTTTTTGGTACATCAAGTTCATGTCCCAATAAATACTATCTATAGATGTTATTAGATACAGTCAGACTCACTGAACGTGACGCTAAATCTTGATTTTTAATTTGACCTGAGCTTGGTTTTCACAACAGAAGATGCTGGGTGAAGTCTAATTAAGAAATAGCAGTAAATAAAAAAGACGATGCAGATTAATCACATCTGGATAAGCAGTAGGAAATATGAAGGGTGGTTTTAGCTTACAGATTCCAGGAAAATTAGAACTGGAACTAGTGCTATAGCAGAAAGGGAATTTTTAGTATTGTTAATTAAAATGATGAGATGCACACACACACCTGTCTTATTTTGGCAGGCACGTTTTGTGGCAGTGTGGAGTACAAAAGGCAGCTTTTCCTAGTCTTCTGAATAGCAGAATTTTTCTAAAAAATTTTATTCATTTTTTATTGTGAAAATACTGTACAGAGGAGTTACAATTACATGGGCAAGATAATGAGTACATTTCTTATCAAGCATTGTAGCCTCCTCCTTTGTTTCCCCTTCCCAT
>NW_012267246.1:5072971-5101806 GCF_000151885.1 Dipodomys ordii
TATTTTATTTGTGAAGATACTGTACAGAGGAGTTACAATTACATGGGCAGGATAATGCGTACATTTCTTACCAAGCATTGCAGCCTCCTCCTTTGTATAGATATTTCTGAGGACACTGACTAAATACCACTGACTGAGAACACCAGCACAGCAGGCTACAGTAGACTGTTGAATGGAGAAATAAGTAGAAGGAAGCCCTCAGCATGTTTAGCAAATATACTTTGCTATGTGAGCATAATTTGGGAGAAGTAAAAGGGAAGATTCCTATTGGTAGGGAAGTCAGGGCAATGGTGGAGTAGAGACAATAGAGGGAAGTTCTGTCCTACTGTAGTGATTCTAAAGGGACAGCTGTTAGGTTCTTCAGGTGTTAATCCTCAAGGTGACCCCAACATACTGGCACTGGGACCTGAGGAGCAGAGTGTGAAATCCTCCCAGCAGCAAGTGGTGTCACTTGATCTCTCTTGAATATAAGCCTCTGTTTTTAATTAGTTTGTCTCAGCAATTATCTTTTAGCACAATTTTACACTGATATCAACTCAAGATCAATTGGAAAAAAAATCACTAAATGATTCCTTCATCACTGATCAATTGAGAAACACAACGTTAGAGGACTTGAGCTCTGAACACGTTTTTTTTTTTTTTGCAATTTCTCCAAATGACTCAACAACAGACACTCAAGAAACCTATATTTGAAAATGCAATTCTTCTATTTTGAAATGACACAAACTATCTTCCAAGATATGTTTTGTTCTCTTGGAGCCTCAAGAGTCCATCCTGTCCATCCTTTGGCTGGCCTCACTGGACAGCAGGTGGACAGGAGAAGGTTTTCAAGTGACTGATACCTGGGCTGGCTGTGCAGAGACTGGAGAGACAATCCAATCCATGCGATTTCTGTTCTCTGTGTAACCAGAACATGGCTTGGCTTCTTTTGCATGACGGTCATCTATGCAGGGCCCATGGTGGGGGTGTGGGTGTGTGAATTCTTGGTCCTAAGTAATATGAGTCCCAGGGAAGAGAGGTAACAAATGGAGGCAAACATAATTTAACATGAAGTGATCGGCTTTTTGTAATTTTCAGCTCAGAGCTGAATCGTCTGGGCTGGAGAGGTTCCTTAGCTTGTGCTGTCAGATGGGATAAATCTTTGTGCTTACAAAAATGAGCAGTGTGGGGTTTATGTGAGCATCAGCCGTCTCAAAGCTGGCACACCCATTCCACACTTCTAATTCTCTGAGAGCTTTCATTGATTGTAATAAGGATGTCCAGAGACAGTCTGTCATACCTGGTCAAGAACTGACCACATACAGGGTGCCTGACGCAGGTGAATTTTTGCAGCTGGTAGGGTAACAGCAATCACCTTTAGGGGAGTAATTGGCTTAAATCTTGCTGTTGGTCATTAATCATCTCTTCTGAAATGAGATGATTTGGTGAGTCTGTCCCATAGTTCTGTAATCTCATCTGACTTTAGCTGGCCAGAGACCCAAAGTGATTTTTGAGTTCTTTATTCTTCTCAAAATATAACCAGCTATGAAACTGTATATAAGTGTTCATGGCGGGTGTCGGGGGGTGTCTAACAAATGCAGTGTTGAGGGCTCAGTAAGTCATTTGTGCATATTCTCTGCAGAGTGGGTTTTGAAATATGTTATTTATTTATTTTTGTTTTATAGGACTGTGACATTCATGGTGACTTATTTCTCGTGGGCTTCTGCAGTTCTCACCTTTGGATTCACCTGATCTCACCTGCAAAGCTAACTAGTCAGACCTCGCAAGTCTCTTAGCCAGTCCCTGGCTTCCTGCTTAGTTCATTATTATTTTTTAATGGTAGTTGTAGATGACATGAAAGAAAAATCACTGGAAGATGTTATATTAAGTTTAGCACTGATGGGGGTGATTTAAGACAGGAGTCTTTCATGAACAAAATTCATGACAACTGATATCAGAAGGCATCAGGAAGCATCAGCGGGGGAAAGTACTGTCCTATTATCTAAAATACGCATGATGGTCTGTCTTTAAGCATGTCTAAAGTTAAAGCATTTCCTTCAACAAGAAAACCTGAAGGTTGCTATTTTAATATCTGCAATTTTGGGGGTTCTATTTCTCTTAGATATTCTTTACTTTTTAAAAATTTGCTACAATACCAGGCTTTTTCTGTAACAAGAAAAAGCAATTATTGCTCTGTTCATTTTTTTAAACTAGCCTTTTTTTACTTTTAATACACGTCCCAAATAATCAAATACAGAATTATTTTCTGTATCAGAAATCTGGTATATTATTTTTTGGAAAACAAAAGTCAGTGTAATTATTAAGATGTAAATTTCTTTTCATTTTCTGGAGGTGAGTAAACTTCTGGTTTTTGAGAAAGAGAATTTATAAAGCCTATTGATTGCCTAGAATAGTGACTTGTATTGAAGATGCTAGATTACGCAACAAACTTTGTTTTGTTTTAGACCTTTTAACTGTGGATTGAAATTCTATCCAGGCTCCAAGAAGGCAATTTTCTTATATTTTTAAAAACTCATTGGAAGAAGCTTAAAGATTCTCCTCTATGGGACTGCAATTTATAAAACATTTTTAATGTTACATTTATTAATTAGCCATAGATTAGGGTATTTTTGTGTGTGGAGGTTTCTTTAAATAGGAAGGTAATTTACATAGTATTCTGGTTGAAAACAAGCATTCTCTTCGCTTATTTTAAACCAAATCTATTCTAAATAATTCAGTTTCAACCTTAGGTCTTCTCTATGTGTATTTCTTCAGTGTTTTGCCCAGTTAGGGCTTGTTACTACATAGGAAATTTGATTAGAAAAATGGATATAAAGTCCAGTTCTTAGTGGGGAAAAATGTTCCTATATATCAAGAAAGTTACAATGATTTACCACATTGAATAGAACAATAAACAAGCTTTGTTTCAGTAAGTTCTGGTGTAAAGATATCGTTGCAATTATTAAAATATATAACTTGTCCTCTCTTTTCCTTCCCTACAGGAAAAATGAAAACAGTCCAAACAAATGGTGAAATATTAAGTTGAGATGATTTTTTTTCTATTCCAATTTTAAATGTGCTCAAGGAAAATTAAATGATGCGGAGTGCAGTTCCCAGTTCCCATTGTGCTGCGGTGCTAAATAATAAAAATGAAATATATTTTTATAACCCCATAGTGCAACAGAGCAGTCGTTGGCTGGACCACATATAAAAAAAAGCCTTGTTTTGCTGGATTTTGCTGAAGATGCTGTCTCTATTTATAACCCCAGTGAAGCCTTTTGGGGAAATCACTCCTTGGTGTAGCTATGCTTCGTTGAAGGATTAAAAAAAACAAAAGAGAAACCTATGGTATATATAGAACATACTGATCAATATGTAATGAGAAGGCTAGATCAATGACTTCTAATTTTCTTGGTTTTGCAAAATGTCAAGTGTATGGATGTATTGGCAGATTTCAAAGAAGTTTCTAACTCCAATAAATACCAGATTCAAGAGGGTGTTATTATTTAGTTTATGAGTATAACTTTTTTTTATTGTGAAAATACTGTACAGAGGAGTTACAATTACATGGGCAAGATAATGAGTACATTTCTTATCAAGCATTGTAGCCTCCACTTTTTTTTCTGGCTAAGCTCATAATCAACAAGCGCCTTCAGTGTGCAAAAAGGAGAAAACTGACTATGTTTTTCTTTTCCAGCAGTGAAAGTGCTGATGGTTCTTCTGGAAGTGCTATTCATGCACATGGTATAACATTTCTGAGTCAATGAGTGTAAAATGGTGGTGGTGCAACCATCTTTTCCTAGACAATAAGGAAGCCAACCAACCATTTTTTTTTATATTTTCAAGAGTCAAATAGAAATAAAAGTCAATCTACATTAAATCCTTTCAAATGGATTACATCTGAGATTCTACTTCTAGTGCAGTGTGGGTTGTGTGCTTTGCTCCATGTGTTGTCTGCGACACGGTTCTCTTCCTCCTTTTCCTTCCTCCATTCTCTCTACCTTCCCTCCTCCTTTTCCACCATCTTTCTTTTTTGAGCATTAAAAATGTCATACAATCAATTTTTGCTTCCTCTGAAAAGTTTGACCAAATAGGATACATAGACAATTTAAAAAATAACTTCTTCAAAATTCCCCGTTTACCTTCTTGTATAGTTTCTTCCACTTTTTCTTACATTATACAGTTTTCTTTCACAAAGTTGACATAAGACCATATAGTTAAGTTTACTTCTTTTTCATTTAGTGGATGTCAAGTATCGTATGGTCTTAGTAAATAGTTTAAAACATGTTCCTCAAATTATTTATCTACCCAGAAGTGTGACAGCCGTTAAAAGTGGAGTGAAAGTGGCCTTGTATCAGTACTTGCTCCCTTTTTAACTTTACAATGTTATTCTTGCCCTCTCAATCATTTCAACCTGTCCCGTGGAAGCTGGCCTCCTTCTGGATCTCCTTAAACATCCTTTCTAATGGCCTTCACTTCTCCATGGAGTCAGTGTTTCCCACTCATCTCATGAAAACCATTCTGCTCAGACTTCTGTCTTGCTTGGTGTACACAACCTGCTCTGGAAGTCGCAGCCCCCATCAAACAGCTGGGGAATGGCTCCCCAACAGCGGGGTTGTGGAGTTCCAGGGTGTGAAACGTATTCCTGGAGGGGTATTTCCTCTGACTTCCTCTTTTGAGCTTCTGCCTTCCCTGACTCTGCCCTGCTCCTCTGTTCCAAGTCCCTTCTCCCATGCTCACTGGCCCTGGCTTCCACTGCGCATGTGCCTGTGATCTTCATACCCAAACTTTTGTTTGCTGGGGCAACCTGGATGCTCCTTAGACAGGCCCTGCTCTGAATGGTTCCAAAACCCACTCTGCAGAGAATATACACAATCTGCTCCCTTCTCTCTGTTCCGTTTGCTCCTGACTCCTTTTCTCACCATCCTGGTTTCAAAATCAGAATTTTGGGAATCTTCTCATTCCTTCATCTTCATCGCCCTCCCAGCGTTCTGACAAAGAGAAGTCTGCATTCCTCTTCTCTCCAGAGTTACTGCCTTTACTTCAGACTTTCTTGCTTTAACTCAGAGTTCTCCTAACATCCACCCTTCTGTTCTCCATTCTCCTCAGTGCTAGTGATCTTTAGCCGATGGTCAAATTCTACTGAGGGGTTAAGACTTCAATTAAATGTCACCGTCAATTTGAACACTCTTTCCTCTGTTATTCTCTGCCTGCCATGACGAGTCACTCGTATTTTCCACTAGATTTTAACCAGCACAAAGTAGGGGTGACATGTATGAGCATATGTCTCATTTGTCTCTGTATTTGTTGTGCCTGAAATAGGGAAGATGTTTAGTAAAGGGGAAATGGATGAATTGCTGGTCTTATCACATTTGATCTATTTGGTTAAGTCATCCAAGTATTTCTAACTTACTGCTTGCATCTCTTCCTGTCAGACCTGCCCTGGATCATCATTTAGATGTAGTGTTTCCTAAATCCCAGAAGTGAAACTATTGTATAAAAATAATACATTTTTATTGATATCTATTTATCTATCTATCTATCTAGCCATCCATCTATCTCTATCTATGTATATATCTCTATCTATCTATCTATCTATCTATCTATCTTATCTATCTCTATCCATCTATCTTTGCCTGTATGGACATCAGAATGTTTGCTATTTTCAATAGTTCAACCCAAGTTTGAATAAGTTTTTGTTTTTGTTTTTAAAGAATAGAATAATGCCATCATCATTTCTTTCCAATTTCCCAACTTGGCAACTTTTGCATTGGGTAATAGCAAGTTTCTATTTACCAATTGACATGGAACCCTGTAGAAGTTTGTGACATTCAGTCATCCCGTGCCCCCCAAATGCTATTGGAGATACAGAAGGGAGCATTCAATACGAGCCACATAGGCGGCGGAGAAAAGTTCATTTTTCTTTCTTCCTTTTTCTTTTGTCACAGCTTAATAAATTCCTACTGGACTTTGATTATTAAGACACAGTGCAAAGCCTACCTTTTTAACCTTCCTTTCTGAATAGACTATTGATTCAACTTAAACTGCTTTTTAAAAATTCAATATGCGCATCTAGGGAGTTCGCTACCCCAGTGCTTTACAGGAAGGTTGTGAAGATTAATACGTTTATAGAGCATTATGTGCTTCTTGGATGAAAGGTTTGGTATAAAATACAACTCCAGTATTGTTATTTAAAAGCAAAACTTTCTTTGGGGAAAGAAAAAAGGCTTCCGCAGTAACTTTTGATTAAAAGTTATGCACTCCAGTCCTGTTTTCCAAAGGCGATCTCCAAGGAAGGCTCGCAAACTGTCCACTCCACCTTCTGCCGATTCCATGCCACAGAAAGGAGAAGTAGGAGGACTCATTTCTGTGCTCCTATTTCAAGCCAATGCAGCCTTGAGTGTACTTTAGCTTGTCTTACTGGCCCTGCCTGTGTTGTGGTGCTTTACTTACATTGGGAAGCAGTTCTTGCCTTGTTCTAATTATATAATTGGACCTGAATTCAAGCAGATCGTCCTATTACAACCTTCCCTTCTTTCTCTTTCTCTGTTTCTCACTTCTTTCCTCCCCTCCTCCATCCTTCTCTTCCTTCCTTCCTTGTCTCCCTTCCTTCCTCTTTCTCTCTCCCTCAAGAGATCCCAGGTGATCAGGAATGCATGGGGTTTTTTGTAGCCATGGTAACTGCATCATAAACTTTGATGGATGGCAGGTGCTTTGGGCGCCTCCACTATTAGAACCTTATGGACACTGGAGGTGTTCAGCCAAGAATGACATTTGCCCATAGGGATCATAAAACAAAAAGAACCTTTACTCTTGATTTGGCAGTGAGGAGATAGCAGACATGAACTAACGAGGATGAAATGAAACTGGATAAAGATGACTCTGATTAATACTGCTGAAAGGGAGAAACACAAGCCAAGGCAGAGAGTATAATTTCAAGGTAAGGCAGTATAGTCATTCTCTACCCTGTAGAGGTATCTGATAACTGACACTTCATTAGTATATGATTATCTATCACTCTTGATATCCTGAGTTGTATGTGGGTCAAAAAGAAAATTTCAAGGAGTAGTGCTAAGTCCAGAATTTTTAGTAATTGTATTTTCATTTGACAGAAAACATCTTGGTTATGTTTTTAGATGATTTGAGAGTGTGACTGAGGAGATGGTAGCTGTCCTGTTAGATGAGAGAATAAGGATTCAATACATTAAATTGGATATAACCCATGTACTTATACTGGACAGAATGGTTTAAAGGGATGGGCTAGTGGTCACAAGCTAGGAGACATATTATAGAAAGATTTTCAATATGTGAAGGAAAATATACCAAGGTTAAAAATACTGTATTTAGGAGATTAAACGCTACTTAATAAATCAGGAAATTCAGAACTGGTAGGTTTGGATTGAAAAACCAAACAATGTACCCTGTTGTTTTGGAGTAATGGAAAAATACAGAATTGAAGGAAACATGAACAAAGCAAACTTAACTCTGTCTTTTGAAACTGTGTTTTTGTCACTCACAGCTCCTGACCAGTTGTTCCTGGGTTAAAAAAAAATAAAATGGAGAATAAAGGTTTAGAAAAGCTGCGAAGACATTTTGAAGCAGTGAATACTGGGAGGTGTTAGGGAAGAAGGGTGTTAATTTCAAAGACAGGCAGAATAATGACTGAAACTACCTGGCGCTTCAATAAACTTTAGGGATTGTTTCCCTTTCTGGCTCATAGAACATAGCATTCTGGCGTGAGAAGGCACAGTGGCCTACCATAAGGACTGCATATCTCAGAATGTTTCACCATAAAGAAATGACCCATGTTTGAGGAAATTGTATATTTAGCCTGACTTAAGCATTTTTATAGTGTATTACATGCATTGAAATGTCATTTGGTACCTCATTAGTATGTATAATTTTTAATGTGTCAGTTAAAAATAAATTTAATTTAAAAAAGCCCATGCCTCCTAAGACCCTCAATTTTCGCTGTGGGATTTGTCTATAAAATTTCATGGAATGCATATCTATGAAATTAGTTTAATCTGTAATTTACTAAAAAAAAATTGAACTCTCATGAGATTTCAATTGGGCCCAGCCTTTGTGATCAAATGCTTGTGCTGGCCTTAATCCATCTGAGTTAATTTTTTCCTTTTATTTCTCTCCGTACCGACTTTATCTTCTTTAGTTGAGGCATCCACACAAGAAATGCATCGGACTGTCGTGCTCTGTCATCATATGAGTGATTAGAATAGTTTCCCTGACAATTTAGCGTTTTATGGAAGAATCTAAAGTTGCTCAGAGCCAATATCGCATTTTATTGAACATCAAGAGTGTTCTCCTTTTATCGCAAGCCATTATTTGGAGCATTTCGATCTCAATCAGGGCTAGGTTGGCTCATAGAACATGAAGCCCCCTAAAGCAGTGGGAGTGAAAAGCAGTAACTGTAGACAGTGAGAGGATCTGAAGGAAATCAAGGTGCAGAGGTACTGAAGATAGTGAGCATCCAAAAAAGTCCTCCAATCTTCATGTACCAGGTGTCAAAGGGAGGATTGCATTCCATGACCAAGGTAAATGGATGGAATGAATACTTTGAGCCCCAGGGCCAGAAATCTCCTGAGAGACATCCTGGTCAGAGCACTCTGAACAAACTGTGCAACCAGTTTATGGCAGGGGCATGCTGGCATGTGGGTGGATTTGAAGCCTGTGCTTTTGAGACTTCTCAGCATCTGCTCTCTGGAGCCAGTCTTTTAAACTGGAACTCTATCCAAGGCTTACTTCTTGCTTCTTGGGCAAGTTGGGAACAGGTGCTCAGAGAAGGTGGGGGGGGGGAGTTTTCTTCCTCTTTTTTTTAAATTGTGAAAATGCCATACAGAGGGGTTACAGTTACAGGGGTAAGGTAATGAGTACATTTCTTATCAAGCATTGTTGCCTCCTCCTTTGTTTGCCCTTCCCATCCCCCTGTCAAAATTGTAAAGTTTGTTTTTCGACCTAACGTCTTGTACATCTCATTGTTGCAATGGGTCCACCTGTATCCCTAGTTAAACAATTTTTTTCCCTTCCCCTCCACATATACCAACATCAAATACAGTGAAAACAGGGGTTATACCGTGGGGGAGGGACATACAAAACAATAAAAAAATCATCTTATAAATATGTTAGAAACAATCACAAGAAAGAAAAAAATTGAGTCCTTATCTTGGAGTTCATTTCACCTAACATCAACTTATCTGACCTTTTCTGCTTGATTCAGACATATACTAGTAATTGCAAATAAGGGAAACCATGGGACCTATGTTTCTTTGGGCCTGGCTTACTTGGAAGAAGGTTTTCTTAGAAGAGAATGCTACAGTGGTCGAATAATATGTATGAATTTGTATCTATAAAGCAACTCTTTCTGATTTGAATTTCTTTGTGCAATCACTCTGCCTCAACCCACCTCACTCCCCTATCTAACAGAAGAAAACTAAATTACTCATTAAACACCGGTCTCTAAGATATCCTGAAACTCCCAATATCTTCTCTTATCCTTTTAGAAGCCTCATAGAAGCTTCTAGGGTGGTCTTGTGGTTGCTAGCTCCAAAACTTAAAGAGGAAAAAAAATCACTGAATTTAACCTCAATAACGATCGTGAATAACAGAGAGTTACAGCCCCTCTCGTTTTGGAAACACAAGGTCACAGCAATGTGTTTGTAAATAAGTTTTAATTTCTGAGAATTAGTGTTTCCCACATTGTAGAGCTCAAGCGAGCCTGGGCATGTTCTGCTACTATGTTCGCCATTATTGAACTCACTCTGGGGACAGGTAACATTTTTAGTGTTTGTTCTTTCCAGAAGTCTGAGACTCAAGGGACTTATCATTCTACGTTAAATCAAAAAAACCTCCAACCACATTCATGGTAATGAAAAAATCTTTCACAATGGACAGTTTGAAAGATGTAAAAGTTATTCTCTGTCACCGAGATTTTATGGGGGAGACTGGTTTTAGCTGTGCCTTCTAAGCGTTCCAGTAAATCAACAGTATTGAACATGCTTAAAAGTGCTGGTGCGGCATAGAAATTATATTCATCTAGAATTATGATTTTTTTATTTTTATTTCTTCAAGAACACTTTACAATATTGCGAAGACTCCTCCATGCCCTGCAGTAGAGGCAAGCATATTCTTATATTGGAAAACATCCATAAGACATTCTTATGGAACAGAATGCGTGAACACTTGCTGGCTGCATTGGGATTTATAACACATCACCGAGAATCACATTTGAAAGAGGTTTAGAATCTTCATACTTGAAGGAGAAGCGTGTGGGAGATTTATACAGTTTTCAATCTAGTTTATACTGGACATGGTATAATACTGTGGAGTATCATTATTAAGCAGAGGCTTTCCCGAGGAAAACTTTAAATGCTATGTAAGGAATAAATCTTGCTGTGAGGTTGCATTCCATCAAGGCGGCTGGCTGATGATGTACTGTAATTTATTTATTTATTTTGTAATCTGAGAGGCCCATTGAGGGGAGGGTTTGGGTTGGGAGATTTGGGGGAGAATGACAGAAGGAGTGATGTTGTTCAAGATGCATTGTGTTCATAGACTGAACCCCTTTGCACCACCACGTAAAGATTGTAAAGATAAGATGAAAAATAAAAGAGGCTTTTGGGGGAAGTTTTATGTATGAGTTAATCCTGGAGCAAACAGAGATTGGTAGGAAGAGCCAGACCAACTTCTGAAATAGTTTTTTGCATAAACATCACCCAGGAAGGCATAATTTGAACATTTCTGAAATCTTTCAATAAAATGACATTTCTTGGAGAAAAGCTAGTTTCAATTTTTTTAAGTGCTTTTAATGATGTACTTGATTCCCAGCTAAGACCTGAGAGGAACTTTCTTACCTTGCCATTTAAATTATAGGGTTGGCAGAGAATTTAGGCCATTAAGTCCAAGTTCTTAATTTTACACATGAGAGAACGGGAGCCCTCACCTGCCTAAGGTTTCAAGGTTCCACTCGCTTCATGGAGAAAACACTGAGGGTTAAAACTGACTGAGCTGAAAATGACCTACGTGACTTTCCCCAGAGCCTGGCCTAAAAAAAGGAAGTTTATGTACTTATTCCCTTATATAACTGTAAACCCTCTGTGCATCACTGTCACAAGAACATTAAATAAAAAATAAAAAGAAAGTTTAGCTTGGGGAAAAGAGACTCCAGAATTTAATGATGTCATACACATAAATGCATGTCTATGTTAAATGTATACATACATGCATACATGTATCTGTGAATATGATAGGCTCATGTCAGATAGGTGTACAGGAACTAACTTCCATCCTTTATCTTCATGACTGCTTGCTGGAAGATGATTTAAAAAATTTAAATGTCAATTTCTATGTATTAAATAACTTAGAACTTCGTTGTTCTGAAGTTTTCCAAATTCAAGTATGTGCTTTTAGCCCAGTTTGAGCGTAGTTGACTGTCATGCTTGTTCCCAGAACTCTTCAGTTGAAAGGTCTCTCTCTCTCTCCTCTCTCTGTCTCTGTCTCATCTCTGTCTCTGTCTCTCTCTCTTTCCACTCTTTCTCACTCTCCCGCAGCACTAGTGATACCTAGGGTAAAGGACCTGTAGCACAGGGTTGGTCTGGGTGTGCTTATCAAATCCTGGCTTATTTTGGGGACAGATCATAAATCTCATCACTGTGTCTTGGACATTGAATGTCTTGATTATCCAGTGCAGTGGGCTGGTAGTGCTGGGATGCTTGGATGCCCATTCCTTGCAGAACCCTAGACAAATCCATGCTACCAGCAATTTCTTCACCTTCTTGTGTACATTCCCAGTTCCTTTTCACTGTGATTTTCTGGAAGAGAGGAGAGGAGCAAAAAGGGAGAGAGAGAGAGAGAGAGAGAGAGAGAGAGAGAGAGAGACAGATGGAGACAGAGATAGGAGAGGAGAGAGAGTGGAGAGAGAAAGAAGAAGAAGAGGAGGAGAAGGAGAAGAAGAAAAAGAATCAAAGGAGGAAGAACAGGAGGAGGGTAAGGGAGGAGAGGGAGAGAAGAGAAGACAGAAGACAGACAGAAAGAGAGAGAGAGAGAGAGAGAGAGAGAGAGAGAGTGAGAGCGAGAAAGAGCCTGTCTTTTTTCACCCTATTAAAATAGAGAAACTAGACCCAGACAGCATCTATGTGCTTCCTTCCTGCTCTGCCTTCTGGTAGTTGTGCTTCTTTGTTCTTTATGTATGATTCTCCTCCCTTAGTGGCTCTCACCAATGGGTGTATGTGAACATTCTGTCCCTAGTCAACTCCTTTGGGAACAAGGAACTAGAACTTCCAAACCTTTGCTATCAAATCTCCCTGCTCCCCGAACCAAACCTCACCCTCAGTCTTCCAAATGTTCTGTTGAGGTAATTGTCTAAGGAACACCGTCCTTCTCCAAAACTCCACGTCAAAAATCCTTGCATCCTCATGTTCCCACAAGTTGACAAAAGCCAAAGGATTAGTACTGACTCACCAAATCTTTGCTGGATTTAGGCTTTCATACCAAGTGGTAAGAATCTCTTTTCAACTCAGTCATTTTGAAATAAGATTTTTTTTAATTTTAATTTTGACAGCAGTTTCTTTCATGATCTATGCTCTTTTAGTCTAGTTAGCCACAAGAGGAGGAGGAGGAATCAGCAGGGAACCTAAGAGAATAAAAAATGAAAGTTTTATTGATGTTTTATATCCCATCTTCCCGTGGCTTTGGATAATCTAGTATACAACAGAGAGAGACAGTAACCATATTAAACAATTGCAAAGATTTTTTATGGTCGGTGTGCTTAATACCAGCCATGGATCAAGCAGTTTAGAAACCAATGGGAGAAACAAAGAAGTTTTATTACATTCATGGAAAAGCTTTGGAAGACAAAGCAAGGCATGTTTAGATACCTAGGGAGAATCTTTCAAACATGAGCCAAAGCTGACTTCAAAGTGGATCATACCACAATAGAGGGAGGCTGACAGACCAAAGCAATGTCTCCTTCAAGTCATAACTCACAATTAGTGGGCACTGATTTACCCAACAAATATCCCTCTTAGTATTTTATTTGTCTGGAAGAGGGAAATTCACCCAGAATTCTCTGAAGTTCATTTACTGAGGTTATGGGACCCATAGGAACACTCAGGGGTAGAGAACGTTCAGCAAACGGCAGAGCTGGGATTAGGAAGCCAGGTGTCTGGGTTCAGAGTCTGCTAGCTGGCTTCTGGAAGCATCTTTGTATTCTTTGCTATGCCTCACACTGCTCCTGTCTCAGAAGGGATATTGGGCATATTATTTTGAGCATATTGATTTAGGACCCACACAAAATTGATTCTGGATCTGCTTACTTTTGATAGTGGTTCCATGAATATCTTGAAAGATGTCAACCTTTTTTTTTTTTTTTTAAATCTGGAGCTTCTTGTTATTGCTGCTGTTGTTTCTCAGACAGACTGCTGAGTCTCTGGTTCTGACTGCTGTGCCTTACACACACATCCTGGGCAGAAGCACAGCAGTACAGGGCCCCAGAGGAGGAGCGGAAATGGGGTTCACCTGTTTAAAGATCATGACAATACCACTGGTGCTCAGTGAGAATGGGGAGAAAACCAATTCTAAGGTCAGACCCTGTAGGACTTGAAGGCTGTAGTATGGGGTTTGCACTCAGCTCTAAATCAGATAGAGTAACATGTAGGGGATGATGTTGTCAAAATCAATATCTTTCCCTCACAGGAAATTGAGGAAAGTGTTTCATAATAAACCATCCTTCTTAGGCCTCTCATCTGAGGAAAGATAGGCAGCAGGGCTACCTTTCTAAAGATGTTTAAATTTCTTTAGCTTAATTCACACACACACACACACACACACACACACACAGAGAAACATTATTTCCACTCCTGAGGCTTGAACTCAGGGCCGGAGTTATTTTTGGTTCAGAGTTAGCACTTTACCATTTGAGCTGAAGTTCCACTTTGGGCTTTTTCATGGTTCATTGGAGATGAGTCTCATGGATTTTCCTTCCTGGGCTGGCTTTGAACTGTGATTGTCAGATCTCAGTTGCTAGGATGACAGGTGTGAGTCACTGGTGCCTGGCAAAAACTTTAATTTTTTTTTTTAGTCTCATATTTTCCATGCACTATGGATCAGTTGCTCAGCTATGTAATTGAGAGTGTTACTTTACAATTCTTTTTACTTTCTTAAAGAAGAAAAAAATAAACTTTGAAGAAGTTATGCTTTGAATTCACACTGCTTTCGGGCTGAAGGGTAGCATGCTTCCCGAGCACGTGCGAGGTCCCAAAGTTACCGGTCACCACAGCAGTAGAGAAAAACAAAGGAACAGCACTACTGTTGAAAAATATATTCTGGGCTAGCCTGTGTGTTTCCGTGCTCTATTTCTGCTGTTCCAAATCACCACATGCCAGGCATTTAACACTCAAAAGCCTGCAAATGTACTTGCTTCTAGTTCTGTATGTTAGGTCTTGCTAGGCTAGGTCAAGGTGTCAATAGCATGGTTTTCTTTTCTGGAGAGTGGAAGAAACTTCTTTCTGTGTCCTTCCCATTTTCTAGAGCTAATCTGAGTTCCTTGGCCTCCTGCCTTCCCTCCTTATATTAAGCTAAGTTGTTATGTCTGATCTTTGGCCTTGTGAGGTCATGTCTCCTGTTAACTCCCATCAGGCAAAGGTTCTCTGCTTTGAGCATGCATATAATTAGAGGAGTCCATGCAGGTGAGCCATAGTACCCATCCTTATCTCAAGATCCTTGGGATGCTTGACTCTTATTGGCCAAGTCCCTTCCGCCGCATAAGGGACTGGCATGGTCAATGGGCCATGTTCACGGAATGTGGTCACCTGCGGGGGGGCACTACCGCTGTTGCCATATTGTGGACGGAGACTTTATAAAGAGCTCCGTGGAAGGTAAAGTTAAGGCACTGGCAGACTTCTAATTGGCTTCTTCAGATCCAGTGATTTCAATGTAATCTGTCTGTTGGAATTTTACTGTTGAATTTCTATTTGTGTATATTCTGCTAACTAAGCTGTAAATTGCAATAAATATATTTGCAATCATAGAAAAAAAGGGTTCCACAGAATGTAGAAAGGTGGAGCTGGGTTGAATATGGTATTCTTAATGGTCATTTTTTTTTTTGGGTCCAGTCGTGAGTCCTGAACTCTGGGCCTGGGTGCTGTCCCTCAGCTCTTCAGCTCAAGGCTAGCACTCTACCGCTTGAGCCGCAGCGCCACTTCCAACTTCTTTTTGCTCATGTGGTGCTGAGGAATCAAACCCAGGGCCTCAGGCATGCAAGGCAAGTACTCTACCACTGAGCCACCTTCCCAGCCCTGAATGGTGATTTTTTTCACCCAGGTTTTCTTTCTTAAAAAAAAAATTCTCTCTCTATGAGATCAACAAAATATTTCATGCTTTTCTGAAATAGTGTCCTACCTTGTTAGGCCTTAAATGTGTACAGAAACTCTGTATTACACATACATTGTTTTTTCTTTCAATTGTTTTCTCTCTCCAAATATTCGTTCTCTCTATTTGTGCATTATCTTTATGTCAAAACACTTCTCAAGTTGACATTTTCTTTCCAAGGTTTCAGCCTCCCATTGTATGGAGGTTTTATGGCTGCAGAGGAGAAAGTCATCACCAAGCTCTTTTTATTTACTTCCTGATTACCTTACATTCTGACACACAGGCACCATTTTAAAAATTATGCATGTGAGGACTGGGAAGGTGGCTCAGTGGTAGAGTGCTTGTCTTGTATGCATGAGGCCCTGGGTTCGATTCCTCAGCACCACATAAAACAGAAAAAGCTGGAAGTGATGCTGTGGCTCACGTGGTAGAGTTCTAGCCTTACGCTGAAGAGCTGAGACACAACACCCAGGCCCAGAGTTCAGGCTCCACAACCAGAAAAAAAAATATATGCATGTGAAAGATGCACAAGGCATGTTATTCATTACATTTATTAGAAAGAGATTGTAAATGAAGATAATGAACAATCAGTTGGTGTTTTTGCATGAATTTATAATTTATCTGATTTAAATATATCACTGGAGGTCTTGCTCAATAATAGAGTATTTGCCTACTGTATACAAAACTCATAGTTTAAAATTTTTTTTATTGTAATGGTACTGTACAGAAGGGTTACAGTTACACGAGTAGGGTAATGAGTACATTTCTTATTGAGCATTGTTACCCCCTCCTTTGTTTTTCTCCTACTATTCTTTCCTTCCCCACCTGCCCAACTCCTCCTTCCTCCCCACCCAAGTTGTAAAGTTCGTTTTCAACATAGTGTCTTGTACATCTCATTGTTACAATGGGTCAGCCTGTATCCTTGTTTCAGCTTTTTGTTATTTCCCTTCCCCTCCACAAATTAGAAAAATGTATACACAAGATGCAGGGCACTGGAATCAAATACAGTGAAAACAGGGGTTATACCATGGGGGAAGAACATACAAAAGAAACAAAAAAAATCACACAATATATTATAAGTACATTAAAAACAACAGCAACAAAGATAAAACCTCTTGTGTCTCTATCTTGGATTTTATTTCACTTAGCATTATCTTATATGGTCATATGCACATAGCTTTTGACCTTTTCTGCTTGTCTGGTAAGATTATCCTAGACATATACTAGTTATTGCTAATAAGGGAAACCACGGAATCTATGTTTCTTTGGGCCTGGCTTACTTTGCTTAATATAATTTTTTTCCAAGTCTTTCCATTTTCTAACAAATGGGTCAGTGTCATTCTGATGGAGGCATAGAATTCCACTATATATCTGTATCTATATCTCACATTGTCTTGATCTATTCATCTACTGAGGGACAACTGGAAAGTTTCCATATCTTAGCTATGGTAAATAATGCTGTGATAAACATAGTTGTGCTGGTAGCTTTAGTATTGCCTTGTTTGTGATTGGGTAAATGCCCCAAAGTGGGATATAGGGGAGCTTTATGTGGAGTCTTTAGGAACCTCCATACTGTTTCCAAAGTGGTTGAACAAGTTTACAATCCCACCAACAATGCAGTAGGGTTCCCTTCTGGCCACATCCCCTCCTGCATCTGTAGTTATTAGATTTCGTGATTATAGCCATTCTAACTGGGGTGAGGTGGTATCTCAATGTTGTTTTGATTTACATTTCTTTTATGGCTAGAGAGGTTGAGCAGTTCTTCATGTGTCTATTGGACGTTCTTATTTCTTCTTCAGAGAAGTCTTTCTTTAAATCTTTAGCCCACTTATTAATCAGGCAGTTGTTTCTTTGAGGATTTGTTGTTGGGGGATTTAATTTTTTCAGTTCCAGGTATATTTTAGATATGAGACCCTTGTCTGTTGTATGGCTAGTGAAGATCTTCTCCCAATCCATGGGCTTTGTATTGACTTTGCTAGCTATGTCCTTTGCATTGCAGAAGCTCTGCAATTACATGCAATCCCATTTGTCCAACCTTTCTTTGATTTGTTATGTTTCTGAAGACCCATGTTTCATGCCCTGTAAACCCAACATGTTCATAAATATGTATACCTATTCACATAAATGTATGCATTGATTTATATGTGTGTCTATATGTATACATATGCATATGAACTTTCACTTGTGACTTTTTTCCCCATGACCTTATGACCTGGTGGTGATATTTGGCTTGTAGAGTTCTCCTGAGAGCATAAATACAGGTAGAAAGGCTTTGAAATGCACAACCATTGGCCAATTACAGAATGCACAGCCATTGGTAGATTAGAGAGCCACATTGTCTGTTCTTAAAAGCCCGCCTGTCACTTAAGAGTTGCTCTTAACTCCTTCACACAGAGATTGGGATTTAGAGTTTAAGCTCTTTAAGTGAGTCTTTAACTTGAAAAATTACATGACAGCTCATTTGTGTGTCAATTCCAGTTAGCTGAGAAGGACTCAAAAACTTCTCCAGGGTTTTGTCATTTAATTTGCTCTGTCCCCACATTTCTGTAAACGTTATGGCTGTTCTTTGACAAGTCTCTAATTTTTCAAGTAGAATGGCTGTTCATGGGAGGATTTCAATTTTCAGCACTTGCCTCTTTCTCCCTGTATTTTTTCTTTCTCCTTAAATATGCAGCTTAAATTGTGAAAATGCCAGTTTGAACTTCAGCTACGCAAATTCAAATATCAACCGAAGTCTCTTTAATGCCCGTGATATTTCACTGGTACGCAAATCCTTCCTCTTTGAATGGCAACTTCCCGGAACTCTGGCCTCCAACTCTTCAATGGGAGGCTGGGAGATGTTAATGCTTTAGCACACCACAATTCTATTATTCCTTTTTCCTCCTCCTCCTCCTCCTCCTCCTCCTTCTATTTCCAAGCTGATTATAATTGAAATTCCTTGTGGATTGCCAATGCATTTTGCATCTCCCAATTTCCAAACGTGCATGCAAGCAAGATAGGACAGTTGGGAAATGAAGGTAAAATGGCTGTCACCACCTGTGGGGCCACATTATGAGAGTAGCTTTGAGAAAATCTTGTCCCTTAATCTAGGAATCAAAGCATATGAATCTTTGGAAAATTATATCTCAGTATCAACTAACCCACATTGGAAAAATATCCTGGATATTAAAAAATGGTTAGCTGGGCCAATTTGAAATGATACTACTCATCGGATTGTGACACTATTCAGGTCAACTCAATACCAATTCAAAGATATTGTCTTTGTAAACTGAGGGCACAAATCTATCACAGTCTTAAAATTGATTTAGGAAACAATGTAAGCAGAGTTGAGATATTTTAAGGATGAGTAGGAAGGAGGTGGGCCATCATTTCATGGGAAAATAAAGAATTCAGTGCTAAGAGAACTGATGTTTTGCTAGATAGCTGTCTATGGAAGGCTTGTATATAAACTGGACAGGATAGGAAAGCCATTTGTGCCAGACAGGACTCCACGTATTGTATTAAACACCAAAGTTCACATCCTAATGAGTGTAGCTCAACATTTTAATTCTGCCATTAAAAAATCTCTTAGGCTAAGGAGTTCTTAAATACTTGTGTATCAATTGGATGGAAGATGGTGTCATTTGCTGTGGAATATTCAGAGTAGAAGCTAACATGGCTTGTGCCTTTGTGGCTATTTAGTTGGAGAGAAAAATTACATATGAAAATAATTACTGACTTTAGTGGAGTGTTTAACGCCCTAAGAAAAACAAGTTATGAGTTCAAATATTATGAGACTTCAAAGCACAGCTGGCCACATTTGACAGGTTTGGGAAAGGATTAGTAGAATCAGAATGTGAGCTGTTCCTCCAAGTTTGTCTACATGTCCAAGCATTTGGAAGGAAGAATACAGAGGCAGTCGGAAGGGGACAGTAGACACGGTGGTTCAGCTGCAGGAGTGGAAGGACAGATGGAGTCAGGACTCACAGCCCAGATGGAGGCTTCCCATACCTCATTTCATCTTAGGATGTGTTCTACTGGCTTCAGAAGAAGTACCAACTGGAAGCTGGGGGCATGGCTCAAGTGGTAGGTAGTCAAGAGCAATCCTATGTTCAAAGCCTGGGACTAAGGGAGTGGGAGAGGGAAAGAGAGAGAGAGAGAGACAGAGACAGAGAGACAGAGACAGAGAGAGACACAGAGAGAGAGGGAGGGAGAGAGGGAGGGAGAGACAGAGAGACAGAGAGAGAAATTCTTATGTAGTATGCTGAGAGCTCACCCTTGTCAATCCTGGCTGCTTGGGAGACTGAGATGCAGAGGATTGCTGAAAAGTTTGAGAGACTCCATCTGCCAAACAAACACCCAACAAAAACCCAAGCTGGAGTTGTGGCTCAAGAGGTAGAGCATTAACCACCAGCGGGTGAGCTGAGGGGGAAGTTCCAGGCCTTGATTCCGTGCCTCAGAACAGAAGCAACCAAAGAGAAATGCCAAATGTGAACTTGTCTTGGGAGTTGGGTCACTCTATTTACATGTGCAGCTCTCTCCTTTCTCTGAGGACAGCAGCGGGTGGCAACCCGTCACAGGACTCTGTTCTCTGCATCAAAACCACTTCCCATCTTCAGGTTCCCCGCCTGCCCTGGGCTGGGGTTTGTGGTCTCAACCACTGAGCGAGGGCAGTACCATGATGGGTTTTGCATGAACAAGCTCACACATTTCCTTATTTTATTAAAATCATTTTTTAAAAGAAAAAGGGTGAAATAGCCTTAAATATGTGCCAGAAACACCTAAATCCTGCATACCTGTATCTAGTGCGGTCCTATTTATATCAGCTCAGCTCTGGTCCTCATCAGTAGACAGATGATGACAAAAGAAATTGGGGCAAATATACACTGTGGATATTAGTTAGGCCTAAAGAAGAAGGAAATAATGCCAATTGTAAGGGGGAAAAAAAAGATGAAACCAGAGGTCATCAAGACAAACTCAGGGGGAAGTCTGGAAATTAAAAAAAGTACATGAACATAAAAGGGGTGGGGCCAGCAGGGGTGGGAGGAGGAACAGAGATCGTAGCGAGAGCGACCCAAGTGTCTTCCAACCCACACTTGCAATGGTCACAGTAAAACCCATTTAAGACATTGCTAGAAAGTTAAAAATGGGGAAAGCGAAATAAAGGGTCAGAGAGGGCAACTATGATTAAAGTGCATTTTATGCAGGTAGGGAAATACCACAACAAAACCCCTCACTTCTTACAATTAATATACAATAATCAAGATATTTAAAATCACCTAGGAGCTTGTGTTTCAGATGGGTTAGGACAGGTGATAATAAAAAATACTACCAAAATAAGCCAGGTGACAAACGGGTGATAAATTATAAAAATGGAATGTATATGATTTTGCAGCTCTAAACTGCTCGCAAGGATTTTGAGAAGGAATATATATTTTTAAATCTTCTATATGTGCTGGCCCCATACTTAGTTTGTACTTGACACCAAGGGGACAATTTTATGAAACTTTTGGCTTAATTTATTATAAGAATGCCAAGAACATTTTCCGTATACTATAGATAGGATGACCCATGAAAAAAATATTTTTCATGGTTCTGGTACTATGTCTCTGTGTATAAAACTGTTTATTTTTTAAAATTCTTATGAATTTCTACCCAGCTCCGAGCTACTTATGTGGCATGTTGATTCTATGGTGTGCCCTTTATGTATTAAAACTTTATTCTTTTTTTATTTGTTGGTGGTAGGGCTTGAACCCCTCAGCTCTTCAGCTCAAGGCGACTGCTCTACCACTTGAGCCACAGCGCTACTTCCAAAACTTGATTCTTGACTCCATTGAAGCTGCTCATTCAAAAACATCTTTGCCTTTTCTTGTGTTTGTTATTTATTTAAAAAGATATTTATGTAATTTATGCTATTTAAAAGTTGCTTTACATCCTTTTGAAAATAATATAAGGAATATATCATTATCATACTAATTTTACATTTGCATTAGCCATTGCGTCTTCCTTTTTATTTGACATTACTTATCTCTGGCTGAAACAAGCACTTTTTATTTTTTATTGTGAAAATACTGTACAGAGGGGTTACAATTACATGGGCAAGGTAATGAGTACATTTCTTATCAAGCATTGTTGCCTCCTCCTTTGTTTCCCCTTCCCATCCCTTCCCATCCTCTGCACCAAAGTTGTAAAGTTCATTTTCAACATAACGACTTGTACATCTCATTGTTGCAATGGGACCACCTGTATCCCTATTTAAACGATTTGTTTTTCCCCTTCCCTTCCACAAATTATACCGACATCAAATACAATGAAAGCAGGGGTTGTACTGTGGGGGAGGGACATACAAAGCAACAAAGAAATAATCTTATAAATGTGTTAGAAGCAATCGCATGAAAGAAAAAAAAACATTTGAATACATTATCTCAGGGTTCATTTCCCTAACATCACCTTATCTGACCTTTTCTGCTTGACTCAGACATATACTAGATATTGCAGATAAGGGAAACCATGGGACCTATATTTCTTTGGGCCTGGCTTACTTCACTTAATATAATTTTTTCCAATTCTTTCCATTTCCTAACAAATGGGGCAATGCCATTCTTTCTGATGGAGGCATAGAATTCCATTGTGTATATATACCACATTTTCTTGATCCATTCATCTACTGAGAGGCATCTGGGTTGGTTCCAAATCTTAGCTATAGTAAATAATGCTGCAATAAACATAGTTGTGCTGGTAGCTTTAGTGTGGTCTTGTTTGTGAACATTTGGGTAAATGCCCAAAAGTGGAATTGCTGGGTCATAGGGGAACTCTATATGGAGTCTTTTGAGGAACCTCCATACTGTGAAACAAGCACTTTTTTTTTAAACACCTGTTAGTTTTATTTCATGTTCATTTCGCTTGGATTGTTAAATTATATTTACTTGTCATCCTTTTCACATTCTGTAAATACTGAAATTATTAGCATGAGACTCTTCTTGCCCTTGTAATGGGAATAAACCTGTCCTTAGACTACAATGAAAACATGTACTGCTAAACTTTAAGCAAAAAGATATAATTCAAAATGCATTTTTTTTTTGCTCATATGAGGTAGGTAATGTGATCTTCAAGGTCTGGGGAGAGAGTGTGTTGTCTATTTTATTTGAACTTGACATTTATGCTCTTATGGCAGGTTAGAGAAATGAAGTATTGTGTGGAGTCAGGATTACTCTAGATTGGTCATCAATTGGCTCAATGATTCTGGGCAAATGGATTAATTGCTTTGCAATTTCTCTTCTACCTTTCTGAAATGGCACAGATGTCTTTGAACCAGGCAACCTTCAAGGTCCCTTCCCATGGTATCATTAGATGATTTTCTTCTTAATGATTGATACTTGGCAAAAAAGAAAGGATTTCCTCTGTGCATTCATGAAGAGTGCTGTTCGGTTTGAGACATCAGTCTTTTATAAGTTTCTCTTTTGGTTTTACATCTTTCCTTTGTGTCTATTTTAAGTTTGAGTGTCTTATTGAAGGCTTCATAAACTGCACGGAAGTTATCTGGCTGAGCAGAAGGAAGGCTGATGAATGCAGAAGATGAATAAGGCTGAAGAAGAGTAAGAGAAACACATAGTTAATAGTTAATAGTTAATCAAGAGAAAATAGTTAATCAAGAGCACAGGAAGGGAAGGCTGAGAGCCACAGCCTCTGACGTATGTTGACTTGGAGACATTTGTGACACTTTACTGCTTTATTCAGAATGAACTCTGCACATCAAAATGTTCAGAGCATTTCTACCTTCCAAGGGTCACAGGTCCAAGGTATTTTGCTTATCAAGTTACATTTCCTTATTTTTTATTTTGCCTCTTATTGATATCAGAGTGCAAATTTGCTAGTCTCTAGTTAGCCAATTGGTTTGTGTTCACACATAGCTTTGTTAAATTTTTAGTGCTTAATCCATGTTAAGAATCATGATTAAAATCTTTCTAGCTTCTGGGTATATGTTGTCATTTCTTTTTTCAGACTCCTTGTCTAACTCATTTCTAGCTCCTTCTGGGTCTTTCCCCATCCCCTTCCATTCTTTTCTGCACTGGTATTTAAGAGATCTAAGCTAGCCATGCTGGGTACTCTCATCCAAATGCTGAGAAACCCCTCTGCCATAGTTTTGGCACAGAGACCCTGAAGGAAACTTGGTCACCAAATATATCAAGTTAATTGAATGTCTTTTCTTTGATGTATTTTTGTTCCTTCCATTGTCCCCAAAATAACAAGATTTCATTTTTTCCTTTATGGACGTGTCATATTCAGCGGTGTAAGAAGTACTATGTCTCTTCTGTCCATTCCTTTATGGTTGGGCTAGCATTTGGCTACAGCAAGGAGTGCCAACATAAACATGGGTACACAGGAATCTTTCTTGTTTATTGTATCTTGGTATTTATATTCTCTAGAATATCTGGCCAATAGCGAAATGGCAGGGTCATAGGTAGGACTGGTTTCCATTTCTGAGCATCCTCAGTATAGAGTTGTAGCAGTTGATGTTCTCTTGATGTCTGAGAGTCTCTTTTCCTCACGTTCTCATGAGCATTTGTTGTCCTTTCTTGGATGCTGTCATTCCGACTAGAGCGAGGTGGAATCTTCCTGTGGTTTTGACTGGCATTTCCTTTATGTCGAAGGACAGTTTTGTCCTGGATCTATTAGCCACTTGTATTTCTTCCTTGGAGAAGTGTCTTTTCCATTGGCTTACCAACTTATGAATTGCATTATTGGTTCCCTGTGTGTTGTTCATTCCCACCAACCATGTACAAAGGTTTATTCTCCCCACATCCTTACTAATTCACGTTATCTTTTCCTTTTTGGTTATAACAGGGGTGAGGTAAAAGCTGATTGTGGCTGCGAATTGCATTTCTCTGATAGTTAACGTTGTCTACTATTTTTTTTTTTTTTTGCATGTCTACGGCTTTCTGTAAATCTTGGTTCTTTCTGATGCTGTCTCTTTTGGTCTTACTCTAGTACTGTGTTTCTCAGTCTGGAAATTCTCTCTCGGTAAATTCACTACTCCTCTATAAACGAATGCACCATTAAGTGTTTAGTTCTGTGTGTATAATTTGTATTAAGAATTTGACTAATGATATATCATAGTGAGCATATTTGAACTATCACCCAGTGCTTTGATTAATATGTGTGTGGGTATGTGTGTGTGTGTGTGTCTATTTATTTATTTTTTAATTTATTTTTTATTGTGAAAATACTGTACAGAGGGGGTACAATTACATGGGCAAGATAATGAGTACATTTCTTATCAAGCATGTAGCCTCCTCCTTTGTTTCCCCTTCCCATCCCATCTTCCCCCCACCCCCCAACCCAACCCTCCCCCCCCACCAAAGTTGTAAAGTTTGTTTTCAACATAAGGACTTGTACATCTCATTGTTGCAATGGGTCCACCTGTATCCCTATTTAAACGATTTGTTTTTCCCCTTCCCTTCCACAAATTATACCGACATCAAATACAATGAAATAGCTTTAGTATTGCCTTGTTTGTGATTGGGTAAATGCCCCAAAGTGGGATATAGGGGAGCTTTATGTGGAGTCTTTAGGAACCTCCATACTGTTTCCAAAGTGGTTGAACAAGTTTACAATCCCACCAACAATGCAGTAGGGTTCCCTTCTGGCCACATCCCCTCCTGCATCTGTAGTTATTAGATTTCGTGATTATAGCCATTCTAACTGGGGTGAGGTGGTATCTCAATGTTGTTTTGATTTGCATTTCTTTTATGGCTAGGGATGTTGAGCATTTCTTCATGTGTCTATTGGCCATCCTTCTTTCTTCTTCAGAGAAGTTTCTCTTTAAGTCTTTTGCCCACTTATTTATTGGGCAGTTGTTCCTTTGAGGATTTGTTGTTGGGGGATTTAATTTTTTGAGTTCCAAGCATATTTCAGATATGAGGCCCTTGTCTGTTGTATGGCTAAATAATTTTTGTGTCTGTTGTTTTTACAAATACCTATTTATGGCCTTTACCTGTCAATAATGCATCATTAATATGAGAACCTTTCAAATGGACTATCTTTCTCCTAGTAAAACATATGTATTTAATGGCCCATATTCACATATACACATATATTTTATAGATATTGCCTATGTATATATGCTTTATAGATGTCACATATATGTACCTATGCCCCTAGTTTATCTTCTGCCTTTGAAGTTTTAGTTCTATGTTCTATGTGTTCTATGTCTTACGTGGTGAAACCCGTGGAAGCATTTCTAAGTGTTTGCTGTAGGCTTCTTTCTTCTTTTTTTCTGTGCTATTTTGCTACAGGAGATGCATGGTTAATATTTATGCTGATGTTTGGATAAGGAAACTCTTTACTCTTGGGCAGAGTCAAAGTCCTTGTAACTCTAGCTGGGCCTGAGGAGGTGACTTTGCTTTTTTCCCTTAATTTCTGGAATGACATGCAGATCATAGAGTTGCTATGTTTTCAAATTATAGATACAATGTCTCCAGAGCACTGTGGGGCACTGGTTGGGTTCCTTAACCACAGAAGCTTAGCTGCAACCAGTGTGCTTTGCAAATTTAAAGATGCATCATTTGCTGATCCCAACCGTATTTCATCCAAAACCATTAAAAAATTCTTTATTGAAAGGCAATACAGTCTTTCGACAGCTCCGATGGTCTGTCTGCCTCTCGGTGAAACTCTGTGGTTGCTTTAGAGGGGAGAACGGAGGAGCTGGAATGGGAGGAGACGGGCGTCTCCCTCTTCAGTCTCAGGAGAAGTGGTGGTAGGAGATGGCTGCCGCAGGCTGGAGTCAGGGCACAGAGGCGTCTTTCTGCCACACAAGGCTCACCTACCTCTTGCCTGGGCCCTGCAGAGACGTGCATGGAAGTGCTTCCAGCCTTGGAACATGGAAGTGCTTCCAGCCTTGGTCTTTTGTGTGGTAGGATTGAACTGGCTGTAACCTTGGTGCCTCTTGCTTCAACTTCATCCATCCAGATATTTGAGAAGATGCTACTTGAGTCGAAGTTACTGAAACCACTTGTTAAATCTTTTCATCCCTGCTGTTGGCACACTTTTTTTTCATGTGCATCTTTTGACATAGAATTCTGAATGACAACCTTACTTACTTATTAAATTATTCATCTCTCTATATAAATACATACATATATATGTGTGTACTGCAAAATATACATGTACAGTGTATATATATGTACTGCAGTGTATATAATTATATATAATATATAATATCTAATGTATATAATATATAATAAAGGCAATAAATTGCCTATATTATATATTTATATGATATATAGATTATATTATATATAATTAATATACAATTACCCTGAGTTCTTATCAAAGTTTGAATACTTGCAACTTGTCATTTGACATTTTCTCCAACATGAGCCTTATTAAGTGACTGTGAGGGTTAAGTGCTTTTGTGTGACCCATGTAGAGCCTTGGATTTTTCATGACTTGCTCCAGTGCAGACAGAAAACTTGCAAGGAAAGCAAACCAAAGCACATCATATTTCTCTTGTCAGTTGAGATACACCAAAATCCTTGACAATGGTTCCAGGGTCCAAAGGGGCAAAAATGACTGATATGGTGACAGAATAAAGTTCACTCCCCAGGAGGAGCACTGAATTTCAAGCTGATAAAAAATTCTTACTTGAAGTAGTCATAGCTTACAAGTTATTAAAGTTAAACCATTGCCTTTTATTATCTACTCAAAATTTTATTATCTCTTCAATATACTGCATTAGGGCTTGTGGTAAGAGTGGATACATTTTATAGTTTCATAAATTCTCCTGGTTTTATTTGTCAATATTTACTATTTTGAGATGTAATATTTTTTATTAGTCTAGTGCAATTGGTTTCCAACAGAGTCCTTAAATTATAACGTGTACTGCAATAAAAATGTAAGATTGTATTGTTGCTTTCTACTCTATTAGACTTTTCAACACTTAAGTATACAGATGTATAGATTTTTTTCCTAGAAAACAAACCCCAACAAAAACTTCGCTTATACTTCCATGAATATGATAAGTAATTCATGACACGTGAATTGTGCATTTATATATAATTTGCTATCAGGGACTGTTCATTTCTGTTTGTGAAATCTGAGAACTATCTTTTATACTTCACTAACAAGGGGTTAGAGACTTGTACAGGAAGAAAAAGCATCGTCTATGACAAGAACATGGGAGTGAAGGGAAGGGCTCAGTGGCTTTTGATGAGGGCTTACCAGCCCACGGCCTGTCTGCACACTGTCTGGAGTAGCCACACCCATCTGCTACTGTGCTTCCTGTGGTTGCTTTTGTGTTTCTTTGGGCCAGTTGGGTCGATGTTCCTGAAGTCTATGGCCCACAAAGTATAAAGTACTATGTGGGCCTATAGGAACACGTTTGCCTATCTTGGAGCTCCAGTGCTTTTTTGGAATGTGGTTCACATGGCCACCAAAGATTGTATGTTCCATATGCTGACTTCTCTTCACGGATGATTTCATTGATCATTGTTTCTCTGGATTTGAAACCAGGCATCCTGTTTGCTTGGTGTGAATGCAGGTCAGTGAAGATTAAAGTTCTCCTACCTGCTCGACTCTTGGTCCTGTCCGGTGACACCACCATTTCTTTCTGTGTGTCTTTCTATTAAATCTGACATGATCATAACTCAGACATTTTTTTACGCAGATAAAATATTCTTTTCTGAGTTTCACTTAGAAACACCATCTGGAAGTTGGGTGCTGGTGGCTCACGCCTGTAATCCTAGCTACTCAGGAGGCTGAGATCTGGGGATTGTGGTTCAAAGCCAGCTCAGGCAGGAAAGTTTGTGAGACTCTTTCTAAAGTTAACCACCAGAAAACTTGAAGTGGAGCTGAGGCTTAAAGTGGTAGAGTTCTAACCTTGAGCTGAAGAGCTGAGGGACAGTACCCAGGCCCAGAGTTCAAGCCCCACAACTGAAAAAAGAAAAAAAAGAAAAAACTCATCTGGATGTATGCACTTTTGAATACCGAGCTTCACTGAATTAAATAAAAACTAATATAGTTTTATTATATTTTATTCAAATTCATTTAGCACCTCATTAATGAACTTTTGCAACTATTCTTGTCATAAATTTCTACATCTTATTTTTGGGGGCGTGTATTTATGTTTTTGTGGTCATATGCAGACATATCGGTATGAAAATTTCCTAGTAATGACTTCTACATTTGAAGGCTGTATTGAAAGATATATGTGCTTTAAATTTATTGATTGCTGTTGTCAAACTGTCCTACATAGAGTAGTAAGAAACATCTCTGCCAAGGTACATGAATACCTGCAATCACATATGCACACCAGCAGAGTATTTTATGTTGTTCTCATTTTTAAAAATATTTTTTCTGTTCGAGAAAGAAAAATGTATCTCATTGTGGTCTGATGTATCCTTGACTAGTTAAGAGTGAGTTTAGAATGTCCTCCCTATCTCCTTTCCTTCCTTCCTTCCTTTTCCTTCCTTCCTTCCTTCCTTCCTTCCTTCCTTCCT
>NW_012267246.1:5104075-5152382 GCF_000151885.1 Dipodomys ordii
AAGAAGAAGAAGAAGAAAGAAGAAGAAGAAGAAGAAGAAGAAGAAGAAGAAGAAGAAGAAGAAGAAGAAGAAGAAGAGGAAGAAGAAGAGGAAGAAGAAGAGTAGGAGGAGGAGGAGGGGGAGGGGGAGGAGGAGGAGGAGGGAAAAAGAAGAGGAAGAAGAATAACAAGAAAGAGCTGAACATCATTATGTCTTCTGAAATCAAAGTTTTATTCTCTTCAAACCAGATGTTTTACACATTTGAATATATGCATACAGAAAAGTTGATTCCTGCAGATTATTCCCACTTCCTGTCACTGTACAGTCACAGATGCTGCATGGTCTGGGGGCGGCCTCTACATTGATAATTATATTCTAAATCCTATATTTGTGAGTGTGTGTGCTGTGCACTTGAAACGATTCTTTTATTCATTTCATTAATGGGTATTGTTTAAAACTCTATTGCTAACAATAATTAAGGATGTAAGGTAAATATTTTATGGTCTAGGTTAAAATATTTAAAGATGTGACACAATGGAAGAAAATTCACAGGTTCTAGGGAAATCTACGAGGGTGGGAAGGATTAGAATTGTTGATGGAAGTCTTCATAATGAGCTAAAAATGGTAACAGAATATGTTAGTACCTGGCCAGCTATAACTTCAGAATAAAAATATCAGATAGCTCAAAGTGCAATATATTAAAAATATAAGCACAAGATGATCACATAGATGTATAAGTGAACTCATGCTCTGGACCTCTTATGTATAAAAAAGGTGACATTTTTATAAATTCATAAAATTTATGCTTATAAAATGTCTTAAATGTATACTCATTTATAAAAAGCTGTGGCTCTCACCCTTGCAGAAAAATTTACAAATAATGAAGAATGTGAAGGAAAACAGCTTCTAGAAGGAGAAATGCCTTTGTGCAAAAGAGCACCAAAGAAAACCCAAATAGTGAAATGAAGGTTGTTGTTATTTATTTATTTATTTTTTAAAGTCCCCACGGTCAGTTTTAGCATCACCTTGAAAGGTAACACTCCTGTGACAAGAATCACAGTGTGATTGAGATGCCTCTATCTATTTTGGAACAAAACAAGGCAGCCAGACTAAAAAATGTTCTCTTAGGCAGCCCCACCTATTCTAGTGTGCACAAATAGCGTGCTTGCTACCCCGACTGAGAGCCCTGAGCTCATGTGGTTGGATAAAAGCATGGATAATAATAGTTTGGCTTCTTTTGAAAATTTGGCTCCGAAGAGAGGTTATTTTGCAAAGTGCTTTGTGGACAGATAAATTTCCAGTAGAGGAATTTTAATAAACACTGCCCAGACATGTGCACAGATGGGTCACAGTTATTAAAGCCAGGATACATTAGAACTCTGAGTACACTGGCAGCAATCTCATCTTGCACCCGTGTACCCCACCCCAGCCTGCCTGCTGCTCTTGTCATTGTGAACCAGAATGGAGGGTTGGTAGGGAGGATGATCATTTCTGATCCTGGAGGAAGTTATTTGCATGCTGAGCTTTGTGACATACTTTACAGTCAATGAAGTCACATGGAAGGAACTTCTTAAAACAAAAGGTTTGCTGCTTCCATGGAAATCATATATTAGGATCAGAAAACAATGTGTTAAACAAATTAAGTAAGAACCAGACAGATAAAGGGTACATGTTTTCCTCTGACATATACAAGGTAGTTCTAAATTACATACATACCTGACAATATATACAGGGCCATATGCATGCTTGCACAATGTGACTGAAATATGATATATGCAGGGGATAATTACAATAGTGTAAGTCCAGGGAACAATGAACCTACAGTTTAAGAAAAGGAATATCAGGGAGCCAGAATGTGTTTTGTCAGGGAGGGGCGGGGTCAGGAAGAGGAGGTGCAGATGATTAGGGTGGGTGAACACAGTCATAATATTCAACATACTTATGTCTCTTGAGGGGAGCGGTGGGGTTGGGAGAGATGGGGAGAAGGATAGAAGGGCTGACATTGTATGCATTGCGCTCACAAACTGACATGGTGGACTTTAATCCTTTTGTACAACTACTTAAAAATAATAAATAATAATAACAAAAGACAAACTAAGAGACAAAAAAGAGTAACTCTGCTATTTCTTTAATTAAATGCGGATTAAAAACTCAACCAGCAATTATTAAGATTTTTTTTTTCCAAAAGAATCAAGGAAGCTTGAGAGTTAGATGCAGACAGTTAATTATAGGAACTTGGAGTCGTTTGAGATCCTTGAACTGCCGTGAGAATTAATGGAGCTAATGAATATAAAATTAGACATTCAACAAAGGTAGGTTGTTCATGTTAGGCATGTTGAAAAACAAAGCTTTAGTGAAATAGGGGACATAATTTTTCATCTTCAACAAAGACATCTTAGCATGAGTACTTTCTTTGGAGGTAAAAGAACATTCAATCTAAGTGACCTGGCTCCTTGGCAGATAAAAATCATCACAAAATAGGTAAGTCTAGAATTTGCCATGGGACTATAAGCAGCAGGGTTACTAGAAAGTGTTTAACTACTGGTTGTATACAAGAAAAGAGGGAAAAATCCAGCCCCTTGAACCTGACTTGCTGGTTACTTCATATAACTAACAAACAAACAGGATGCTATGGAGAGGGCCAAATCAACCCAAAGCACAGTGCCACAAAAAAAAAAAAACACACACACACACACAGGAAAATTAAGGATGTGATTGCATTTAAGCAATTTCTACAGTGATAGTGTTCATTAGTAAAACATATCTCAAAAAAAAGAAAGAACAGGGCTTGGGGTTTTACATGAGCAAGGTTTCATGTGGTGGTCATCTCTCACTATCTGTCTATCTGTCTACCTATCATCGATCTATTTTTATCCTCTTCCTCCTCCTCCTCCTCCTCCTCTTCCTCCTCCTCCTCTTCCTCCTCCAACTCGCTAATGTTTTCATTTAGAAAATCTGGTTGCTACCCATTCAAGAATTTGCCTTCTGGATGCTCTCTCTGTCTCTGTCTCTCTCTTCCATCCAAGTCTATTTTTCTACTGTGATCTCCACTCCTGTGGTATGCAGCACTGCAGAACAGCTCCGCCGGAGAGAAGAGCTGGGTGATCTGTGCCAGGCCTTGTACTTGGTAGAGCATTCAGCTGTTGGGTAGACATGAGAAGCCCAGTTTGGCTTTGGGTCCATGTGGTTTTCTTCAACTGTGCTTTACCCATAGGACTGATCCTCTCCCGTAGCTGGCAAGCTCAGAGGTGATGGATGGATGATATGCCCCTGCATCCTTAACCCTCCTCCTGACCATTTCTTTACCTGCAATGTTCACTAGTCTTTTCTTCTTGTTTTACCAACTGCTTGTGTGAATCCACCAAACCTTGGAAATCACAACCTGGAGAAATATTTATTCTGCTCCCTTGTTGCTATTTCAGTCAGTTATTTTCTCAAATTATCTTTTACCTCTGCTGCTGAACTTATTAGTTAATGATAGCTGTATGCAAGTAAACATAGTAGTGCAAGACTTTGAGTTTAAACCCTGGTGAAGAGGTGAAGGAGGGAAGGGGGGAGAGAGAGAGAGAGAGAGAGAGAGAGAGAGAGAGAGATTACAATGTCTTGGTACCATCATATCTGATTTGTACATAATCATAAAACTTTATTCTTCAAAATAATAAAATGCATATACGTTTATCTGAACCAGGAAAGGGAAGGGGAACAACAAAATGCTGAGACAAAGGACAAAGAGGGAACCTATGCAACAGCGACACTCACAAGACAATGTGTTGGAAATGAACTTTATAACTTGGAGGGAATGGGGGAGGGAAAGAGGGAGAAAAATGAGGGAGGGGGTAACAAGTTGGACAAGAAATGTAATCACTACCTTACATTTGTACCTGTAACACCTCTGTACATCACTATGACAATAAAATTAAAATAAAATTATAAAATGCTCAACTAACAAAAAAATAGCTGAGCATTCACTAACTGAGTATCACCATGGTAACCAGACAACGCCCACCATGATCAGCTTACATTAATGTGTTAGAAACTGATTTAATATAAGGTATGGAGCTTAGTGTCTTGTTACCAGAAGAGTTTTCAAAACAGAAAAAAACAAAACCTGGCTCATTGTAAAAGAAACTATATCTCACTAAAAGTACGCTTAATATGCTAAATGTGCAATACTATTTGTCGTGAGTACTGTTAATGACTTTTGAGAACTTAGGATACCAGCAGCATGTGGTGGTATCAGTTCCAGTGTAGAAAACAAGGTAGTAGTGTTCAGAGATCATGCATTAAATAATAAGCAAATAATTAAATAAATCAAATAACTCCCCAAGGCCACCAAGTAGCTCACTCCTCTCAGTGTGTCTCAACTCCAAAGTCCTTTATGTTTGTTCTCCACTGCAGGAAAGGATTCAATTCCAGGTGTCTCCTGTCAGCCATTACATCCACATTTCTTTGTTTCTCCCTTGATTGTGAGAAGTTGAAAAGGGAGCCTTGTGCTATGGACGGCCTGTTCCTATTTCCCTTCAGTTTTATATGGCTTTGACCATGGGGCCATCTGAACACAATTAGGATGGGGTTGGCAGACCAGCAGGTAGAGAGGCAGGCGAGACCAGGTGCTTCTTCCTGCTCCAGTGAGGAAGGAGAGCTGCCCTCATCAGACAGGTGTCCCACAGTGTTGATCTTGGGCTGCCGGACCACTAGTACTGGGAGACAGAAGCCACTGGGCCCATAGATTAAATTACTGAAGTATTTTGAAAATTATAACCCCTGTTTTCACTGTATTTGATGTTGGTATAATTTGGGAAGCAGAAGGGAAAAAACAAATTGTTTAAATGGGATACAGGTTGACCCATTGCAACAATGAGATGTACAAGACGCTATGTCAAAAAATGAACTTTACAATTTAGGTGGGGGTGGGTGGGGTGGGTGGGGGGTGGGGGTGAGGGGCGGGAAGGGGAGAATATAGTTGTGGAGATGGGAGGGAAGGGATGAGAAGGGGAAAAACAAAGGAGGAAGCAACAATGCTTGATAAGAAATGTACTCATTACCTTGCCCATGTGATTGTAACCCCTCTGTACAGTATTTTCACAATAAAAAAACTTATTTTTAAAAAGGAGTTTCCATTCAACAAAGCAGCGTATGAATACAGTGCATCTCGATCAATGCTATCCCTTTCAACATTTGTTCCTCTCAGTTCCATCCCTTCCTTCAATTTTCTTAATGTTGTACGATATGCATTAAATTTAATCAATGCGTTCTCCCTCACCCATTTCCTCTTTTCCACTTTTTAAAAGAAGACAAAAAGAGAATGGAAACTGTTGTAAGATGTGGAAAGATACCATCCATGTGGATAAAATAAATGGTCGTAAGCACTTAAGCCCCTTTGAGCATTTGCTCTAATGCTTTGCAGGGAACTCCTCGCGATGTTTCCTAAGCCTTAATGCAGAGACAAATCTTTTGGGAGCCTGTTAAAATGCAGACAGATTGGGATTCAATAGAGCTGATGCAAGACTCTGTGAGTCTTCTTTTTCCTCATAGGTTATGTTGATGCTGCTGTTGCAGGTGTGCAGGTTGAGCTGCGAAGCTCAGCAGGGGGTGGATTCTGGAGAGAGGGTTTGAGTGCATCTTTTCTTCAGCTCCCTGTGCGATGATGCGCGTTAACAATTGGACGCTGTGTACATTTCCAGAGATTCCTGGATTGCTAGCATACCAACACTCTTACCGCAGTGAGGAGAGGAGGAACAGCTGACTTGGAGCTGTGTCCCAGGAGGCAAAGTTAATAACCCCACAGAAGGGGGTGATGCCTTCCGAGGCTATCTTATAATAGAGAGAATCAGTCAATAAGAGAAGTGAGATCTCCATGCTTCAGCCTGTTGTAATACACCACATACATTGATATCTCACAAATGCTAAGTTTTAAAGGTAGTACGTTCAGTGGCTGTCTTTGCAGAGTTCTTAAAAGCAAGATGTTTAATGCTGTGTTTCCTGAACAATGACAAAAGTATTTGTTTAAGCTTTCTTGTTCCCTTAAAATCAGGTATGAAGGATTGGCTTTTGTGGTATGGTCACCGAGAATGGTTGGTATTAATATTTGAACAATTCTCTCTGCACGCGTAAACATTAGATTGTCTTGCAAATACAACATCATCCTGCTGTCTGGTATATGGATGGCAATCTAAATGCAGATTTCTGTTTTTTTTCCCCCAGTTAGACCTTGCTCCATTCAATTATATAGCCAGGCAGCAGATAACTGTACTTCTCCAGCTAAATCCCCATCAGAGAGTACAAGATGGAATTTACAGTAGGCTTGAGCTTTTCTAACTGATTACACTTTTTCCAGAGTTCTGTTTCACCAGAGAAGATGGAATCACAGATGCAGTACCACACATCAGCTCCCTCTGGTGCCCCACTGCTTGTAGACCTAGGAAATTCACACCCAACATGTACTTTAGCATTAACCTTGATGCAAAGCACATTTCCTGAAGACTAGATTCCAAGGAACTCAGGGAGAGAGTCAGATGGACAAATCCAGTTCACAAAATTGAGTTTGGGATACACCCATCCTCTATCATTATTGTGAAATTATTGCCCTAGTGAATTTAGCCATATGCTCCCTATTTTCAAATAGCAGAGAAAGTGGTATTACTGTTATACTATTTACCAAGATGTGCTTGAATTACAGTGTACTGCAAGGGCAGAAAGAGATCAGACATGCTTAAATAATTTTAGTAGGCTAATGAGATGAAGGCAATGAGTGCATTTAATTGGATGGTTAGCAGCGAATTCATTACCTTTAATAGTAGGTGTGTGTGGGGGAGTGTGGATCCCCAGATAAGGTCAACGTATAACTGAAATGATAGGGAATAGTCTTTTAAAACTTAACTATGATCCTGAAAAGTAGAATCACAAACAATCAAGGACACTATGTAGACATTTCTACTTATACACATTTACAAGGAAATCTTTGCTGAGTGAGTGCCAATGGCTCATGCCTGTCATCCAAGCTACAAAGGAGGCTGACACGTGAGGATTGTGGTTCGAAGCCAGCTCAGGCAGGAAAGTCCATGACACTCTTGTCTCCAATTAGCCACCAAAAAACTGAAAGTATAGCTATGGCTCAAATGGTAGACTGCCTGCTAGTCTTATCCATTTGGTCCCCAGTATAAGAGTCACATTATAAGAACTCAGTGAAGTACCCAGTGCTATTTACTATCTGAAGACAGTGTTCCATAAATCTATGCCCCAAAATAGACAAAAAATAATCAAGGAAGAGATACAAATGCAACATTTTACTTTTTTGGTGCTAATTTGGCAAAGTCATGCAGACAGATAATGACAAAGTGAATCAATGCTTATGATACTTGTTTAACTCTCTAATTACCACCATCTTTTGTGTGTGTGTGTGTGTGTGTGTGTGTGTGTCCTAGGGTGAACTCAGGGTCTAGACTCTATCCCTGAGTTCTGTTTTGCTCAAGGCAAGCACTCTGTACTGGTTCCACAAACTTTCAAGTCCCTTCTTGAACTCCAAGAGATACTTAACACATACTTTTTTTTTTTTTGTAGGCCATGGTGCTGAACTCTGGGCCTGGGCACTGTCCCTCAGCTATTCAGCTCAAAGCGAGCGCTCTATCACTTGAGCCACAGTGCTGCCTCTGGTTTTTTCCTGTGTATGTGGTGTTGAGGAATCAAACTCAGGTCCTCAGGCATACAAGGTAAGCACTCTACCACTGAGCCAACTTCCAGCCCAACATACACGTTTTTAACTGATATGTCCCCAATCCACAGGAAATAGCAGTCAGGAAGGCACTTGGCTTCAACGTTTTGTAGCTACATTGCTCTTACCTTCTCTTCAGTGATGTCAGTAAAAGACAAATCTCCCTATTCAAGGCTCATAGTTTTAATTCCCTTTTCTCCCAGTTTGATTTAGAGGAAAGCAATTATTCAGCCCCCCCTGCCCTAATATAACAATTCTACCTTCCATTTCAATGTTTACACCTCTTAAACTATTCATGGCTATAATCTTCATGAGAAGTTGAATAGTGTTATTTCTGAATCTAATCTTCCTTTAATATTATTTCACCATTAAGTATGATGCTTTCTCTAAGCTACACTTTTTGTACTTTATTTATTTTTATATGATTTTTCTTTTGTCTAGTTTTTTGAATGCTGTTTGGCATATTAATTTTTTTCTTTCTTATTTTCAACTAAATACATTTTATTACATAATCTCCTTTGTGTCTTACTTTAGCTATATCTGATAAGTTTTGATACAAAGTGCTCTTATCAGCATTCATTTTTATAAAATGCACATCTGGATTCAGGATGAAGTTTTATCCTTTCTTGGTGGATGGGACATAATAAGGGAAAAGGACAGGACACTTTTGTCAGAGTATATAACACGAATGACTGTTCGATGATAGATATTAAGATTTGTTTGTGCACACACATACACACACAACCTTTTTTGTGTGGTTCATGGAAGATGACAATACTTGTTATAGTTTTAAAGTTATCATTTAACTTGATTCTTTTTTATTTTTGTTTTGAGTTACTGGGGATTGGACTCAGGGTCTTGTAATTTCTTGGTGGATGCTCTACCACTTGAGCTATGCTTCATTTTTACTTTAGTTATTTTTCAGATCAACTCATGCGTTTTTGCCTAAGGCCCAAATTAGAGTGAACCCTCCCCCCCTTTGCTCTTCCCCCAGAGTAGCTGGAATCACAGGTTTATGCCACCATACCTGGCCTGATTGTTTCATGATCATAACTTTATGTAGGGGAGGTGAAAAGTTTTCCCTCGAGCCTTCTAAGATTTTTTTTTGTTGGGACCACTTAAAACAAAAGACAGACTAAGAAGGAAAAAGCAAATAATGTTTCATATGCAACATGGGAGCAGGGAAAAATAGGTACCTCTCAAAGAAAAGGCTTAGAATTCATGCATGTTCAGTGAGACACAAAGAAGCTCAAGGGGGAAACTCATTCATGAGGACACAAGGAGGAAAGGTGTAGGAAACAAGAGTCAGTGTTGGGTGGATTTAAGCCAGTGGTTTCCCCAACAGTGTCTCTAGTGATTTCATCATCTGTGTCTTCTTGCAACAGAGGAGATAGCTCCCTCATACATGAACATCTCCTCTATAGATGGAAGGAAATTTCCCTTCCAGAAAGGTAACTTTGACTCTGTTTTGGAGCTTCTTCTGTGCTGTTTCTCAAAATAATCAGCTCAAAAATAATCCTTATGTTAAAAAGGCGTATTTTGGGAGTGCTGTATTCTGGTCTCCTAAGAGTCATGTTTGGTGTGGCCTAATTTAATCTGGTACCATGTTGATCTGTTTTCTAGGATTTAGGGATCTTCTTCTAGGTAGGCGATACCTCCTTCATACCAGCTCCCTCCTTCACATTGTCTATCGGAAGGAGTGCCCAGAGAGCGGCCCACTAACTCCAGCTTGTCCCCCTCTCGCTTCATTTGTAGCCCTCCCATGTCTTCTGCCTTCTGAACTCTCCTGAGTCCTTCTCTCCTGCGGCTCCCTTGGACTCCATGTTAAGTGTGTGACTCCAAGATAAGTGCATGATGAGTGTATTTGATAGTGGTGGACATCTCCAGGTGAAGGGGTGGAGACTACCCCTCAGCAATGATGGATTTTACAGAACAGATCACATGTGATGGATTGTTCCCCCTCTAGTTGGGACCAATTGCCCCCTGGCTGAATCCTCATCAAGAGGACCAATTACATCACCATGGGAACCACACTGTCCCTCTAGGCATGGATCATTGCCGAGGGCTTCACAGAACAAGTGAAAATAGGATTACGGTCTGACTAAGACTGCCAGCTCTGTGAAGTAGGTCAAAATCACAGCTATGCAGATGCCCACATCTCTCCCAGCCCCTTTGGAAGACAGATCTTGCAGACCACCACACTTCCTTTCCTGTTGTCCCAGGGTGGCCTCACTGGCTAGATCTCCTTTCCCGTTCTTCACTGCTTTTGGCATATCAGGCCTCATGGTGGAGCTTCATCCACTGGAACTTCTTCACCCCAATACTCCAGAAAACATGCTTTTGAAAGAATGATCACTTATTGAGTCTACTTCCATACATTCTATTTGCTTTGGCATTTTTTTTACAACCTGCCTTTCCTTTCTAGAAGACACTTCCAGATAGGAACTGTTCCCCGAGTGCTTAATCTAACGGGCCTTTCTCAATGCATCTCTCTGCCCTTGGCTTCAGCATGAAGTCACACTTTGGAGAGTGAAGCATTAGCATTGGTTATCCCATCTAAGGATACATGTCTTTTTCTCTTTTTTTAAATTAAAACTCATTTTGGACAAAGATTATTTAATTTTCATAAAGTTGCAAAGAACACTGAAGTAAAAGGAAAAGGAGACAAGTTGGAGCAATGACGTTTAGCAGTGTTTAAACGTATATACAGTCCAACCTGTAATCAAAGTCACTGTAAAATCCCAGCTGCCTGGGGTCACGTCTTCATGGAAGGCAGGGAAGAGCACTCTGGCTCTCTGTGTCTCCTTTCTTTCTCCTAGCATCTCTGCAGGGATCGTCTAGAAAGATGTAAGCTTGGAACTTTGGGCTAAGATTCCAACCTTGTATCCATCCCCTTGCTCTGTTCATGGCTCCTTCATTTCCTCAGCTTCTGTGATGGCATCATTTGTGCTCTAGGATCTCTACCTGTGATCCTCTCTTGAAGTCAGGTTTTTCAGTATCAGCAATGAGGTTGGAGGGTGGATGCAGAGCACAAAACATCTTTTGTACAGGGCTCAGCCTTTACACCTGACTGATGCCTTGGAATTACAACATGACCATGAGGAGGGCACTGATAGTTGAGAAGCTATCTGAGCACAGACTCACGAAAAGATACCATCCTACTTACACAGTTTGCTAAGTAGGTAGGTAGAAGAATAGGTAGCAAAGTGAGGAAATATTCCATTCTCCAGCAAATTTTTTCTCTAGCCAGGAGCTTCTGATATATTCTCCTACTTAGATAGAAAAGAGAAGACATCTATACAGAATAGGCAGAGTATAGAAGGTAAGGGAGCAAGAAGGCGGAACCAATGTACATCAAGAACTCCACATAATGTTTATGAGTTTGCTTGGAAAGAAACCTTTCTTCTTCTATTCTTTTTCTCATGACCCTTGAAGCCACAAAAGTCACTTTTCCATAAATTTCTTTCTTTTCAAATGCAGAAATGTTGATGCAACTTTTGAAGATGTTAATTTTAAATGTTTCACATCCCCAAATAGAATAAACAGCACATGAATTGGATTACCACATAGAAAATGACTAGTTTTTTTCTCCTTCTTACATTAAAGTCAACAGGATGCAGAAAATCTATTGTTACTTTGTTACTGCTGCTTTGTACATGAAAAATAATAGAGATAAATGAAGCTGGGGTCAAGTTGAGCTTCTGTTTTTCACTCTTTCCTTTTTTCAAGGTTGCTATGTCTCTCTTTCAGGGTACACTTGAAATGTATCTGCTGGCATTAAAAAAATGAGATTCTTTGTTATAAATCTTATTACTGCAGTGCTTCTTTTTCTTTCTTTCCAGAAGTGAGAAAACAGAAAATTTCCAGGTTAGAATAGGATTTAACAAACTGATAATTACCGGGGTCAGTGTTTATGGATCATAAGGTTTTGCTTCTTTTCTCTCTGAGAAAGTTGTCATCAACTTCTAAGCTGGAACACAAGTCAGAAGGTGAGGCCAAATTCCTGGCTGGGTCACACAGTTAGCATGCATGTTAATGAAATCCATGCATAGATGCTTCTATTCTCATTATATATTTCCATTCCAATCTTTTGTGATCCATACAGGTGTATGTATATATGTGCACATAATTACTGTTCCTCCCTCTCTTTACTTCAACTTCTCTCAGCTGACAGTGGTGACCTTGATCCTGGCGCTGAGAGGAATTCCAGCAGGGTTGCGTGGCAGCCTGGATGGAAGAGGTTCTGGGAATACACACATTTTGTTTTGTGGCTTGTCATACCTCAGGTTCAAAACCATCTCCTCGAAGACTGATTCTTGCTCTTCTTCCCCGCTCCCCCAGGATTGTTTATAGTCTGTTTTACAAAAGGAGTCCTATTTACCCATGAAAACAAGAATTTACTGATGGTCAACTGCGAGCCTGACATGTATATGAAAGGTGAATTGCATGAGGAGACATCGTCTCTTTCATTTGTTTTAATTTAGTTCTGAGTATTGAACCTAGGGCTTCATGCATGCTAGGCAACTACTTTATAACAGATGCTGAAATACACCCCTAGTCCCACAATACCTACCTACCTTCCTTCCTTCCTCTTTCTTTCTTTCTTCCTTTCTCTTTCTTTCTCTCTTTCTTCTTTCTTTCTCTCTCTCTCTCTCCCTCCTTCCCTCCCTCCCTCCCTTCTTTCTTTCTTTCTTCCTTCCTTCCTTTCTCTCTCTCTCTTTCTTTCTTTGTTTCTCTCTCTCTCTCCCTCCTTTCCTCCCTCCCTCCCTCCTTTCTTTCTTTCCTTCCTTCTTTCTTTCTTTTTTTCTTTCTTTCTTCCTTCCTTCCTTCCTTCCTTCCTTCCTTCCTTTTCTCTCTCTCCAGGGTTTATTTGGTTATAAGGGATTATTTGGGTTTCTTGCACAAAACCATCTGGAGTTGTCCCACATAGTAGACACTGGCTGCTTATAGTTAAGAGACTTGGGGAATGTGTGTGGCCAATCAGAAGTGACTTCATTTACATTTTCTCTAATGGAAATCCCTCAAATATGCTTGCCATTACCTCTCGGTCACGTGGATTATAGCTTGCAAAGAAAATTCTATCAGTCTCTGTATTGATCTTTCTACATTACATGATAAAGTTACACGGTATTCTTTTTTCCTCTCTTTGGAGTTATGAGGGGGAGGAATTTACTTTATATATAGTAAGAGGGAGTGGCATTTACAGGATAGTTTTCATTCATTATATGCATTCTACTCTACTTCTGTGAGTTACTGAGTTCTAGGGAAATTGTTTTGAGGCTATAGGAAAGAATAATAGGTCCCAGCCCAAATTATGAGATGTTTTCCCAACTTTTGCATTGCAAGTTTGAAAATTGTGCTTATAAACAGCATTTTTAAATTTTTTTGTTGTAAAGATACTGCACAGAGGGGTTACAGTTACATGAGTAAAGTAATGAGTCCATTTCCTATCTAGCATTGTTACCCCCTTCTTTGTTTTTTTCCTACCATCCCTTTCCTCCTCACCTCCCTAACTCCTCTCTCCCCCTCAAAGTTGTAAAGTTCGTTTTCAACATAGTGTCTTGTACAACTCTTTGTTATAATGGGCCAGCCTGCATCCTTATTTCAGCATTTTGTTATTTCCCTTGCCCTCCCCAAATTAGAAAAATGTATATATAATATGCAGGGCACCAACATCAAATACAGTGAAAACAGGGGTTATACCATGGAGGAAGAACATACAAAGAAACAAAAAAAATCACATAGTACATTCTAAGCTGTTCTAACAAGAACAGCGAGAAAAATAAAATACCTTGTGTCCCTCTCTTGGGGTTCATTTCACTTAGCATCATCTTATATGGTCATATGTACATAGCTTTTGACCTTTTCTGCTTTTTCAAGACATATACTAGTTATTGCAGATAGGGGAAACCATGGGACCTATGTTTCTTTGGATTTGGCTTACTTCCCTTAAGATATTTTTTCTAAGTCTTTACATTTCCTAACAAATGGGGCAATGTCATTCTTTCTGATGGAGGCATAGAATTCCATTGTATATACATATATACCACATTTTTTTGATCCATTCATCTACTGAGGGGCATCTGGGTTGGTTCCATATCTTAGCTATAGTGAATAATGCTGTGATAAAACATAGTTGTGCTGGTAGCTTTAGTGTGGTCTTGTTTGTGATCATTTGGGTAAATGCCCCAAAGTGGGATTGCTGAGTCATAAGGGAGTTCTATGTGGAGTCTTTTGAGGAACCTCCACACTGCTTTCCAAAGTGGTTGAACAAGTTTACACTCCCACCAACAATACAGTAGGGTTTCCTTTTGGCCACATCCCCTACAGCATCTGTTGTTGTTAGAGTTCTTGATTTTTGCCATTCTAACTGGAGTGAGGTGGTATCTCAATATTGTTTTGATTTGCATTTCTTTTATGGCCAGAGAAGTTGAGCATTTCTTCACGTGTCTATTGGCCATTCTTATTTCCTCTTCAGAGAAGTCTCTCTTTAAGTCTTTAGCCCACTTATTAATGGGACAGTTGTTTCTTTGAGGATTTGTTCTTGAGGGATTTCATTTTTTGAGTTCCAAATATATTTTAGATTATGAGACCCTTGTCCATTGTATGGCTACTGAAGATCTTCTCCCAATCCGTGGGCTTTGTATTGATTTTCCTAGCTATGTCCTTTGCCATTCAGAAGCTCTGCAGTTTCATGTAATCCCATTTGTCCAACCTTTCTTTGATTTGTTGTGTTTTGGGGCCTTTATTAAGAAAATTTCAGCCTATGCCAAGGAGCCCTAGAGTTTCTCCTATTCCTGCCGTAACGTATTCAAGGTGTCTGCTTTGACTTTGAGGTCTTTGATCCATTTTGAGTTGATTCTGGTGCAGGGTGATAATATAAGGATCTAGCTTTAATTTTCTACAGGTGTTTAACCAATTTTGCCAGCACCATTTACTGAAAAGGCTGTCTTTCTTCCATTCTACTTTTTTAGCTCCCTTATCAAAGATTAGGTGGCTATAGGTCTGTTGGTACATTTCTGGGTCTTTAGTTCTGTTTTATTGGTCCTCAGGTCTGTTCTTGTGCCAAGCTGTTTTGATTACTATGGCTTTGTGGTAGAGTTTGAAGTTTGGTATTGATATTCTTCCAGCACTGTTCTTTCTGCTAAGGATAGTTTTTACTATTCTGGGTCTTGTTCCATATGAATTTTTGGGTTGCTTCTTCTATTTCCTTGAGGTTGGGATGTTGATGGGTATCACACTGAATTTGTAGATAACTTTTGGCAGTATTGCTATTTTCACGATGTTAAAACAGTATTTCTTTTGTCTTTTTTTTTTTTTTGGTACTGAGGATCCAACCCCGGATATTGTACTTGCTAGGCAAGCACTTTGCCACTGAGCTGCATGTATGGAATGTTGTTAGCACCGATTGAAATGGCTTCTGTGTTTTTAACTTTATTTATTTATTTATCTATCTACTTATTTATGTTTGTCGGTCATGCGGATTGAACTCTGGGCCTGGGCGCTGTCCCTCAGCTCTTCAGCTCAAGGCTAGCGCTCTACCACTTAAGCCACAGAGCCATTTCCGGTTTTCTGGTGGTTTATTGGAGATAAGAGTTTCACGGACTTTCCTGCTCGGGCTAGCTTTGAACCAGATCTCAGCCTCCTGAGTAGCTTGGATTTTAGGTGTGAGCCACTGGTGCCAAGCCTTTTTTATTTTATTAGGAAAATCAAACTGTTCTTTATAAAGTAGTGAGTGTGAGTTTATGCTTTAGGAAAGGCTTTTTTCTTGATCTCCAGGGCATTATACTCTTCTTGTTTACTTCTATTTCTTGGATTGTTCCTCCATTTTTCCCCCCTAGTTCCTTTGTCTTTCTTCAGCTGCAAATCTTGCATCCTCATGGGTCCAGCCTTGGTTTTTTTCTTCCTTTCTGTCTCTGTCATCTCCTTTGGTGTTCTCTTGTAGTCGTCTGTTTTCAATACATCTGTGTAGAGATGATTCAAATTCATTTCTTTTAAGTTCTCAGTTTAGAAATCTACTTAGATTTTCCATAGATATCTGAAATGAACAAATTCAAAAGAATTCTCTTGAATTTTCTCTTTTCTAACCTGGTAATGTCCCAGCTTTTCTATCTCCAGTGAGAACTTGTTCACTGAGTTCTTCATGATAGACCTAGTGGACACTTTTCGTTCTTCATATTCTCCAGGTCTAAGTGATGAGGACTCTGGTGGCTAACATTCATCAACGACATTAATATTCACCTGACTATCATCTAAGAACTGTAATTCTGTGACGTACTCCCAATCCTTGTCTCCGGCTCACACATGAGTAAAAAGAGAGGTAAAGAGATTGTATAAGCATGCACAGCAAGTAGTGGAGGACAAACATGATCAGCAGAATGGCCTATTAATTCTAATTTTCTAGAATGTTCCTGTTGACCTTCACATGGTCCATTAAGATCATGGCGTCTACATCACCATACCCACCTCTGTCCTACTCTTGCCCTAATCCAAATCATTTTGGAAGGGTATTATACAGACAAGTGAGCAACACGAAAGACAAAAACACCAAGAAGCTACTCTTCTCATAGGATGTCAGTGATTTTTCGAGAATCTATGTGGTCAAGTCTCTAACTCTTCCAGGTTCACCTCTGTGCTTTTTAGAGGAAACAAAAACAGTTCTTGTCTTCTAAATGTTTGCACTGACTTGCCTTCTGGCTGCAATCTTCCCTTTGCTGGTTGAATTTCTGGCTGTTTCTCATTATTTAAATTTCATCCCAAACATTTCCCTTGACCACTTCTTCATCTCTACACTCACACGCTATCCGTTTTCCTGTTTTCTTTCTGTTAGATCAATTATGAGTACCAATATTACCTTTGGCTCTTGTCATTGTTGGTCTTTGTATCCTTGGATTGTCAGTAGGTTATAAATTCATTAGTAGGAACTCAGTCAATTGGCTTGCAAATGTATGATCAGTTTTGCACATACACACACACACGCACACGCATGCACACGCACATGCACACACACGCACACACACAAACACACACACGCACACACAATATGTTAACACACACACACACACACACACACACAATACGTTATTGGGTATATTTTCTTTTCCTGAGAAGCTGCCTGAAGATCTGTTACTGTTGTTGTTGATGAGTCTTTGTGGTCTGGAAAAACTGATATTTTTGATGTATTATGTCCTAAGGAACTTTCATGCACCATTGGACAATTTAGAATTTGACCTTTTTTAAAAATGTAGCTCATCCAGGCCAGGAATAGGGCAAGATGAGTGAGGTGTGAGTATCAGGCACCCTGAAACCTTAATGAAATTTAGCTTCTTTTTGATGAAATGTTGAAAATATCAAAGGTTGGGAAGATGGCTCAAGTAGTAAAAGTGTTTGCCTAGAAAGTACAAGGCCTTGGCTTCAAATCCCAGCACCAACAAAAACAAATAGACAAGTTTAAAAATATCAGATTGGCAATGACTTCTCTCCCCTCAAGACTCTAAGCTTTTGAAAATAACACTTGGAGTTTACACGGAATGAGGGCAGAGACCTTGCTGAGTTCAACACTCTTTTATCAGTGCCTGCCAATAGCAAAATTGAACACATTAAGCTTTCAGAAAACATTCAGTAACTTACTGAATAAGTAATTCTTGTCCCAAAAGAAAAAAAATGACTATTTACTGGAGGTAAAGATAGATTTTTTTTTTTTGCTGTGAAATAAAACAAAGTTTGAGGTAATGGCTTCTATCCTTATGATAAGCCTGAAGATCAGAGGAGTAATTCAAGATTATTTGATACCAATTAAGACTAATGTAGGGCTGGGAAGGTGGCTCAGTGGTAGAGCACTTACCTTGCATGCCTGAGGCCCTGGGTTCGATTCCTCAGCACCACATAAGCAAAAAGAAAAAAGCTGGAAGTGGTGCTGTGGCTCAAGTGGTAGAGTGCTATCCTTGAGTTGAATCGCTGAGGGACAGCACGCAGGCCCAGAGTTCAGGCTCCATGACAGGCCCCCCCTCCCCCCAAAAAAGACGAATTTGATATTTTGCATTCTCTGCCACATAGTCTCTTTGTCTCAGCATTTAAAAAAAATTTCCATTCTCTTGTTTTTCTTTTCCCAGTCTCTTCCTTTTCTTAGGGCCACATTACTTCAGTTAAAGGTATAGCATGAGAGGGAGTAGGAATGGAAGCCAGAAAGCTGATTCTTTGTAGCTTTATAGGTAAAACTACCCACACCCTGGCCTGCAGAGATGGCTCATTTCTTACGGATTCCTGCCTGGTTCTTAGCATTCATTCTGTTTCCACAGACACAGTCCAACTCTGGACACTGTCATTGAGAATGGGCCATATTTGTGCCAGTTCACATATCAAAAGGCAATACACACAGGGATCTATTACTTCCTTTTTTTCAATACTAGGGCTTTAACTCAAGGCCTTGTTTAGCTTTTTTGCCTAAGATGTAGATGAATGACACCTTCCTTATTGGCTTTTTGCTGATTAATTGGAGATAAGAATCTCTTGGAATTGTCTGACCAGGCTGGCCGGCTTTGAACTCAGCTCCCAGTCTCCTGAGTAACTAAGATTATAAGTGTGAACGACCAGCGTTGGCAATTGGTTGCTTTTTAAAATTTCATATACATGAAGCTGGATACAAAATTATAAATGATTTTTACTTATTTGAATATATCTAGCATTTTTTTAGTTATATGAAGTTTAAATTGTTATGTAAAAAGAGAAGTTAAGGCAGAATAGAGCAGTATTTTCTAGAACTCTTTTATTAGAGCTCTTAATTTTCTGGATTCATTTCAAGAAAGGATTTTTTTTTAATCAATGGAAGGGTACATTATTCCTAACAAGTATGTGTACTGGAATTCCCTTTCTTGTCATCTCCTGAGATGGAAAAGATAAGACAAATAAACATACTTATATGTAATATTACTAGTAGGATTGATGATAAAATGCAAGGCAGTGAATTGACTGGGAAAGGTAAATTGACACAATGACTTTCCAAAGCTTTTTTTTTTTTTTTTTTACAATATTCATAGTTTCAGGCAATACAAATAATGATTTTAGAATTTTGCTTTGGCAGAAAAGGTCAGATAAGATGATGTTAAGCAAAATGAACCTCAAGATAAGGACACAAGTGATTTTTTCTTTCTTGCTATTGTTTCTAACATATTTATAACGCACCATGTGATTTTTGTTGTTGTTGTTGCTTTGTATGTCACTCCCCCACAGTATAACCCCTGCTTTCATGTTGGCATAATTTGTGGAGGGGAAGGGAAAAAACAAATTGTTTAAATGGGATACAGGCTGACCCATTGCAACAATGAGATGTACAAGATGCTATGTCGAAAAATGAACTTTACAATTTAGGTGGGGGGGTGGAGGGGTGGGGTTGGGGATGAAGGGTGGGAAGCGGGGAATGTAGTTGTGGAGATGGGAGGGAAGGGATGGTAGGGGAAAAACAAAGGAGGAGGCAGCAATGCTTGATAAGAAATATACTCATTAACTTGCTCATGTGATGGTAATCCCTCTGTACAGTATTTTCACAATAAAAAAAACTTATTAAAAAAAAAGAACTTCACTTTGGTGATTATATTCCATGTAAACCCAAAAAGTAAGTATCTCTTCATGGAGGAAATTACTGTTGAATTATATAAAATGGTGAAAAATTAGTAGGACAGTAACATGGACAGCTAAAAATGAACTAAATAATTTGGAGGATTAAAAATGAAGTAAAAACTGACGACCACTAAGTTACTGTATGAATGAATCCATTTTGGTTACTACAATGAAATCCTGGATACAAGGTAAGTTTATAAAAGGGGCATATTGAAGTCATAGCAAGTACACATAGAAATAATGCTTCAAACTATTTAACCACCTTTGACAATGTCCCGTGTAAGAACAAGGATATAAAAATCCACACAAAAGCCACACCACAAGTAAATAAGAAATAAGCAGGGCACTGGTGGCCCAAGCCTGAAATTCTTGCTCAGGAGGCTGAGACTTGAAGATTGAAGTTCAAAGCCAGCCTGGGCAAGAAAATCAATAAAACTCTTTAAAAACTTTTTGTATATTTTTTATTATAAAAATACTGTACAGAGGGGTTACAGTTACATGAGTAAGGTAATCAGTACACTTCCTATCGAGAATTGTCTCCAATTAACCAGTAAAAAGTCAGATGTGGAACTGTGGCTCAAGTGGTAGAGCAGTAGCCTTGAGCCAAAAAAGCAAGTGAGCAAGCAAGCAAGCTCAAGGACAATGCCAAGCTTGGTCTGGAGTTCAACCCTCCGGATCAGCACAACAAACAAGCAAGCAAACAAATAAACAAAAACCCAGGAATTATGTAGACCAATTTCACTTCAAGGGATCTGATGCACCATTCATAGTTATAACATCTGGATGATGAATTCTTAGGTAAGATTCTTTACTTATGCTTTTCCCTGTATCTTTTCATTTTGTTTGTTTATTTGGCAGTAGGAGGTTTGAACTCTGGTCTTGGGCTTGCTGGGACCAGCGCTTTTCCCATGGAACCATGCCTCCAGCACTGATTTTGGCTTATTTTTCAGGTAGGATCTTTTATTCTGTCCCAATGCAACCCTGGACATAACCCAGGACATAACCCACCTGTGTCAGTCTTCCTGGAAGCTAGGATAACAGGTAGGTGCCACTGCACTGGGCTCTTCTTTGAGAATGAGTCTCCTGAACTGCTGGTGGAGGCTGGCTTTGAATCATGATGCCAACAGTCAGATCTCAGCTTTCCAAGTAGCTAGGATTATAGGCGTGAACCATCCGCTCTGCATCTTTTAATGGTAAGTGTACGACACTGCTAATTGGGAGAAGCCTCTAGTTCTTAACTTACTTCTCTGGCTGCAGTGGTATCTCCAGCGTGGTCCCTGCAGTCCTGCTCCAGCTGAGATTACATCCAGAGCCTTAGGATTCCTGAGCTGCAGCTCACACGATTCATCCAGGGCTTGTTGGAGCATCTGCATGCATCTCGGGTCCTACTGCCCTGCGCAGTGGTTGGTGGGGTTCGTGATTCCAGGGCGGGGGAGAGAGAGCCAGCCCGGATCTCAGCCACACAGATGTGGCTCTCATTGATTTTTATGGGAGATTTGTGCACATAATGGAGAGGAAAATGTCACTGATTTGTTTTAATTTAGCTTGGGCAGTAACCCTTTACTAATGTGACTCCCTCTGGAACTGTAGATCTAGGCTCACTTTTTTTTTCTTGACTCTTTTCAGTCACGGAAAGTATTGGCGTGGATTCCCAGAAGCCAGTGAGTCCCCAAAGCGACTCTAGAGTCGCTCCCCCATCAAGCCGTGGTTTACTTTGCATTGGCTCTAGTTCATAATCATCTCAGTTACAATTTAATGAAACCAAAACTATTTCATGTTGTTCTCTTTAGTTTCTTCACAATCCAGATGGGGCCATACCCCAGGGGCTCTCTGTCTTGGCGCTGTGCACCTTTTGGGATGTTAATTCTCTGTTGGGGCGGCTGTCTTGGGTACCATGGTTAGCAACTTCCTTGAGCTCCCTCACCTGAAAACATACAAATGCTCCCAGATGCTCGCGTAGGGATCAAAAAAACGCCCTTCCTGAAGGAGTATTGTTATTAGACAGAACATAAAGCTCAAGCTGAAAAGCCTGTAATAATTTCCATGTATAAACAGATCCTTGAGAGAATTAATATGCATAGTTCTTTAGCTAATCATTTATGACAGCTGGGAAAACTCAACACACTTTTTCAGGAGAATTTAATGAAAACAAAGGAAATAATACCCAGAAAAACATACTGAATTTTTGAGTTATTTCAATGGGTAGAGACTCTAGGGTTTGGGCTGACTTCAACTGGATATGTGATAAAAATGAGACATGAAGTTTTGTTACTTGTTGACTGTGTTTTGGGATTCTTCTTTGGAGGGGCAGAAGTTCTACAGTCTGTCTTGACTGATGCAGAAATTAACTAAAAGTTGGCACTACCCATAGCCAAGGTAGATATGCCTCCAGGACATGAATAGATGAATGGACCAAGAAAATGTGATATACATATATACAATAGAATTTCACTCATCTATCAGGGAGGATTGTATTACATCATTTGCAAGGGCATGATAGACTTAGAAAATACTGTGTTAAATGAAATAAGTCAGGCCCAGGGATACCAAAGACACATGTTTTCTCTCATTTGTGGAAGTTAATTCTAATTAAAAAATAAATAAATAAAACACATATACAGAGTCATGTACACATGTACACAAGTGCATTAACTAAAATATGTCATAGGTGGGGTATATGTCTCTTTTGAACAACTATCTTACAGTCTAAAGAAATGAGTACCAGGAAGCTAGACCTAGAGGTATCAGGAGGGGGCTTAAGGTCAAGGGGAGAGGGGTAGAAGAAGGAAGAGAGGAAGGGTGGGAGAATGTAGTCGTAATACTGAATGGACATATCTGAAAATGGAGGGAGGAAAATTATGGGAGTGAGTAGGGTTGGGAGAGGTGGTGAGGCCGATGAAGAGTGACCTTGATCAAGAAGCATTGTCTGCATAAGCATTGTCTGTTAAATTGGAACTCCTTTGTGTAAGTGCTTAAAGACAAAGTTAATGCTACTGCATCCAGTCCCTCGGTTATTTCATATTGGTTTAATGGTTAATTGATTGTAAGAAAACAGAAGCTAGAAGGATAAGTGATATGTCCAGCTTCGGGAAGGAAATAGTGCTTAAAAACCCTCACCTAACAAGCAGATCCTGTAAGGCCAGCAGAAGGAGGCAGACAGCAGAATGCGAACTCTGCATATGAAGGAAGGGCAAGGAAAGAATGGATGGCCGCTTTGAGGTTCCCAGTCCAGGTCCAGGGAGGCTTCCGTCCCAGAGCAGAGCGAGCCCCAGTGCTGGCCACCAGACTTCCTGGAATTGTACTCTGGGGAATTTCTTCTGGCTATGGAACCTGGAAGATTGACCTCATGCCTCTTGTGAGAGTTAGATAATGCCTGCTCATCCTCATTTCTGCTTCTACTTGCTTCTCTATAGTTTGCTGTTGGCTATGAAACATCTGGATAAGCACAGAAAGTATTTATATGTTTACCTTCATAAGAGCATTCTTATAAAGTACTTGTTGCTTGCAGATACTGAGGTTATCAGCATGAGAACTGTAGATGTAGACTGACTTTAAGAGGACTACACTGACATTCCACACTTAAAAAATGAATTTGTTTTATTATTATTATAAAGGTTATTACAGAGGGATTATAATTACATGAGTCAGGTAATGCATTTCTTAATTTATATCTAATATAGACCAGCAAGTCAATCTTATATATATATATCTTTATATATTTTGATTGGAAAAGTAGTTCATAAATGATAGTTCTGTTATGATGTGACATTTAATAATGTACTATTTTCTTGTTGACTCAAAACAAAAACTGGGACCAAAAGTAATCAGGAAGATGTCTTTGTACTCCGAGCACTTTCTAATGGTTTTTAATGCTATTTCTAATATTTTTGATTATACTTATCAGATGATATTACTTCTTTTTGAAGTGCTATTTACCAGGCATCAGTAAAATAATGTCTTTAAAAAATTAGACTTTATTCTTCATTGTGACACAACATGCCTCATTTAGAGGCAAGCGTAAGACCAGAATAGAAAATTTCATCCTTTAAATAAATCTCCCTTTAGCTGTTTTCTTCTTACATTATGCATTTTATTTTACTTAAGGAGGTAAAAAATTTAGACTCTCTATTTCAACTGGAAACTTTGTTTATATACAGCTACAACCTAAAGTTGACCAAAATAGAAATTAGCATTCCATACCCAGCTATGTTTTACAAACAAACACACACTTTTTCTGTATATATTTTAGCTAAAATTTAGTCTTTTTCCTATAAATATGCAAATATGCTTAAGAAAAAATTAAAAGGAAGTTATTTACCTAAGTTAAAAATTTTGGATAAATGTGATTTCAAGTTCCTGGGGACTGGATTTTGATCACTAGAATTAATTCATTTCTTACTATAAGATGTGTCTTTGTGTCTCCTCCTCCCAAGAAATATTAACTTTTGCTTATTGAATGTGGACTATAGAGGTAAGCTTTCAAGGTGAAGGGATGGGAAGGGTTGGGAAGGGGAAACAAAGTAGGAGGCTACAATGCTTGATAAGAAATGTACTCATTATCTTGCCCATGTAATTGTAACCCCTCTGTACAGTAATTTCACAATAAAAAAAAACATGGGGTTTGGTTTAATTGAGAAGAGTTCCCAAGGCAAGGAAAAAAATCCACCCCATTCAGATAAATAGGTAAGCAGACCATAGATGAAAATCAATTCTTGATTTTAAGAGAGATTTACTTCTGAAGCATTGATTTTGTAAACGAAGCTACTACTCTCTTTCACTTTATTTTAACAGGAGGTTGCTAAGGGACGTGTCTCATAGCCTGGAGTGAAAAGTGACAAATTAAGGTTTGTATCTTAGCACACCTGTTTATAAGACTGCTCATAATTTGTTTTGGGTGGAATTTTGTGACTTGATGGTTACACCATGTGATCACACACTGAAGACAAACCATTTCTTTTTATGAGAAATGCAGGATGCTTTCTGTGTTTGTCTAGATGGTTACAATGAATGCATATTTTCCCGCCAACCTTTCCATTCTCAGAACTAACTGTCCATCTGTCTTTCCCTCTCTTATTAGACTGCTCCAGCTGTGGGATCTTGAATCCTGCTCCATTCTCTGCCACTAGGATACAGTTTTCTCTTAGGCATCACTTGTTAGCTTTCAAACACACTGTGCCCCTGAGATCATGGTACATGGTGTCTTTTGAGAGGTAAAGCATTGAAACTGGGGGGACCTTATGCCAGGGTTCTCATTATGTCCGCCTACTGCACCTGGCTGTCTTGTTTTTAAGCTCTTTGAATGTAATCTTTTCTGTTGCCATTCCAGGGTTTTTGTGGATGTCTGATCTATAGTAATGCAGGTCTTAATGTCTCGTTTTACAAGTGAGAAGTGAGAAGAATGTTGGCCGATGTGGATCCAAGGGTCCTCCAGTGAGGACCTTCATCCACAGGCTCCCCCTGGGTCTGTGCAGTGGGACTTCAGGTGAGCAGACAGGAAAAGCATGTCTGTCCAGCTCACCATGGAACACAGCCTTTCTAAAGCCTGTACAGACGTTCACCAGTGAAGTGCTTTTGGCTTTTTAGCATCAGGGAATAGAAATATATTCAATATTATGACACTACTGAATGACATGCCTAATTCACATATCGGTGATTATTAATTAGTCTTACACACAATCAAGTGTGTGTGTGTGGGGGGGTGGATAAAGTATTTAAGATTACACTCTCCTGTAAAAGTGGAAAATGAAAAATTAACCTACAGGCCATTTGCATGATTAGCAAATCAAATTCAAATAATCTGAACTCCCTCTTCGTAAGACTTTCTGCTGTGTACCGTAACATCAGAGAGGCAAATACACATTGCCTTAGAGTGCATTGAAGTGTATAGACTTAGGGATGGAGTGGAACAGGATAAGAATAGAATAAAAGCATTTGTTTCAAACTTGTATAAATAAGTATGACCATGTCAACAAAGCACCAGGGAGAGTCTATAACGATGCAGCGATTGGCAGGTGTAGGATTTAGGGAGCTTTCCAAAGTGTATTTTTAACAGGCCAAAAATAGAGCTCCAGGTGGCAGCATTTTACATAAGGAATTATTCATTCTCATTCATTCATTCATACATTCATTCATTCTCATTCTTTCATTCATTGATTCATAGCATTGTCAAACAGCTGCTCTGCCGGGGTTAAAGAAATGGCATTCTAAAGAAAATTCTGCTTTCTGACTCATATAAACTTCTAGTCTGGGCGACCTTAAAACTGTCCCAGGAAGGGCTAGGGATCTCACTGTATATGCCACTCTGTAATCTCAGTGAGGGAAACTCTTCCTCCTCCTCTTCTTCCTCTTCTTTCCCCGAAAGCACTGGAAAATCTCAGCTTTTCTCTCTAGAGATGAACTTGCTTAGTGGGAAGATGATGCTTCAGATGTAGAATTTGTACAGAAGTGAGATGCATGGGTGGTGTTCTGTGTCCCCCTCTTCTCCACTGCCCCTTCCTTCCCGAGACAGCCTGTTTCCAGGCTCGAGGACCCTGCCGCCCTTCAGAAAGCTTCCTTTCTTACTGAAGGTGAAAGCTCTGCCTCTTTCTGAGCATTTTAGTAGATTGCCAACAGAAGTCTGGCATACTCTTTTCACAGTCATAATTTGGTGACTCCAAAGGCAGAGCGGGGTACTGATTCTAAGTCAGAGTCCCAGGCAAGGCCATTAGCCGTGGCCTTTGGTGGAAATCACATTTCCTTCCAGCCACCTGGAGACAGTACGCATTTTCAGTCTGAGCATCCGATGTCTTTTCAGGAAGAGCCGGTCTTCTCGAATATCTGGAAAGGTTATTTCCCTTGTTGTCATGAGTTTAGTCCTGTGCTAGAAATATTGTGATGGACAAATTGGTCTACGGAGTGTCCCATGTGTTGTAAGAGTCAAGATTCTAGCTCTACTAGGCTTTCAGCCATGTAGGGGTAGAGGGTCTTAGCTGCAAGTATGTGTTAGTATGTTTCATTCCTACTTCTTACGGACAGAATGATATCTGTACTTGGATGCACGAATGAATGAGGAGATCAACTTCCTTTTCACAAACTTGATATACCGGAAGTGTTACAAGAAAGCTGAGGTAAGAGGTCATGGTGACTCATGCCTGCAATCCCAGATCCCAGGGAACCAGAGGCAGAAGACTAACAAATTCAAATAGCCTAGACAGCAGACACTGGATTCCAAAATAAATTTAGAAAAATCGGACATGGCTTGGGCTAGAAATAAGCTTGCTTATCAAGAGACTAAAACGGATTTGTCATGGGGTAAGTATCTGTTGAGAGATGGCAGGTCATAAACTGCTCAGTAGATGCACAGATTGCACAATTCATGGGAAGACTGCACGGTAGGGTGCCGGAGGAGGACTGAGGGATGAGCACACTGCGGCCACTCAAGAGACATTCCCCTGCCGTCCAGGTTGCGAACATGCCCAGTGCAAAGCGTGGAGAGGAATTTTCCTGAAAAAAGGAGCTCTAAATGGTGGCCTCTAAATATAGTTCCACACCATTTTACTTCCCCCAGGGAAGAAGATGACATTTGTTTTAGAGAGGTAGATTTGAATAAATTTGCCTCTTTGGGCAGCTCATCAGTATGCAGAGTCAGATCCAAGAAAAACCAAATTCTCTCCTCTAATTTTAACTCTCTTGGAAAATGTTGGGGTTTATACTTCAATTGCTCAGGTAGCCGCCTCCTCCCCCTCCTCCTCCTCCTCCATCTTTTTCTGGGGGGGGGGCTGCTCTTGAATAAATGCTAGCTTTTTTTTTATTGTGAGAGGTGCAGGCCCACTCTTTGCCTCAATGTGAATTCCTTCCAAGGAGGGCTGGAGTTCTGCTTTTTAAGGGGGGGCCCCTGTGTGACCCCCAGTGAATCTCCTGACTCCACAAAGGTGACTCCACTCTTTCCTGACCCCTTAGTGGAGGGCTCCTCTCATTCTGCCATTCTGTGCTTGTTTCTCATCTCTATGATTCCCCTCCCACTAACCCCCAACCAGTCCACCAAGCCATTCTGCCGTTTGCTAGAAGGGTTCACAGATTTCGGCATTACACTCACAGTTAGGACTTGTTCCAGCAGCCCAGTAAAATCACACAACAGATCAGAAAGTGGGAGAGTGAACCACTAGATTTCTCAAGCAAAGGGAGGAGAAATCCACGCATAGGCCTCCTGTATTCTTCTCCTCCTGTGAGAACTGTGTGTGCATGCTTGCCCTGTAGTAGTGAAAAATGTGTGCGCATGCATCCAATGTACCTGCACAGGTATGCTGAGTGTGCCTCAGGGTTGAGGGTTTGCACTGGGAGCAGAACACCAAAATTTTGGTGCTAAGAGAGGTTGGTGTTCACCCTAAGCAAAACATTCCTATAGCCTAGGCTAGGTGGCATAATCATCAAATCATACCAGTTAGAGAATATTCCAGAAACCACGTTCCCAGACACCAGCCAAGGGCCAGATTCTACAGCAGGACCAATTGAAGGCAGTGGCCTCAGGCAGCTATGTTAATCTTTTCTTTCTTTCTTTCTTTTTTCTGGGCAAACTTTCCACTTTAGTTATGGCTGCTTGGTGATACTTTTCATGATTGTGCATTAGTCTCCCTGTGGCTCAGTTTCCCCATCTGGAAGATGAGTATGAAATCTGCCTCCCAACTCGCCTCGTGACTGCAAGCTGCCACTCCCTCCCAACTGCACCATCCACCCGTGCACACGGGAGATTTGTGTTGACACTGAAGACCTAATCCTTTGTCAGTGCTGGTGTGAGTGTGAATAAAGAAGAGATAAACAAATAAGGCACGGCAAGCACAATGTAAGATCATAGAGTGATCAGTAAAATGGAGGAAAAGGCGTAGGTAAGATGGCAGATCTGGTTGACGCTGGAGGAGAGCGATGATGGATGGGAGAGGGAGGAGAGTCAGGCAGCTGAGGTGGTAACCAGGGAAGGGAGCATTTGTGTGCAGACTGGACTAAGGAGAGTCAGAGAGGCTGTGAGAACTGTGCAAGAGAATGTTCTAGGCAGAGACAAGAGCAAGAGCAAAGGCACCAAGGTAGGAAGGAACTGTCATATCTGAAGAGTAGCTTCAATAGTGCTGAGCATGGGGTAGAACCGGGTTGAGAGAGATGGGCAGGGAAGGTACAGCAGGGGTCTTGTCACTCCAGGGAGAAATCTCCCCCCCCCCCAGTAAGGAGTAAGACATAAGCAAATGAAACACAATTAGATCGACACTTCATAACTCAACGTGGGAGCCGGGCACTGGTGGTTCACACCTGTAATCCTAACTACTCAGGAGGCTGAGATCTGAGGATCACAGTTCTAAGCCAGCCCAAGCAGAGAAGTTCATGAAACTTTTATCTCCAATTAACTACCCCAAAGCCAGAAGCTGTGGCTCAAGTGGTAGAGTGCTAACTTTGAGCACACAAAAAAGCTCAAGGGACAGTGCTCAGTCTCTGAGTTCAAACCCTAGGACTGGCACAGACCAACATGCAAACCTAACCCAATCCAGGGCAGAACAAGAGTGAAACCAAGAACAGTTAAGAATCTTTCGCAGAAACGGAAGTAATTTGATGATGGCAGCCAGGATAGCATGATGGCTAAGAAGATGCTGAGAATGTATAATTAGCAACGCTATTACCAACATCACGTTTAGTTCTTTAATGTTTCCTAATGTTGTTAGTGTAAAATAACTCTCATTTCACATACAGCAACACAAATGCAAGTTAACCTTTGCCAAGCTAATATTTTTGAAGAGGTTCTCTGGTATTTTTGAAAAGGAGGTATCATAAAAGAGACGTTTTATGAAGTGGCCTTATTTTATTCTCCTCACAGCTATCTGGGAATGAGGTTTATTGCTTTTGTGATTTCTCATATTTCCTCATTATAAACCTCTCCAACAACTTAGAGGAGGAAGGAGCGAATGCATCTCAGGTGTCCTGCGCAGACATGATGCTGATAGAAAATGTCTCATCCATTTGTCTTGGCTAGTTATAGAGTTTTTCTTCCAGAAGTCTGTATCCTGGCTCTCTAATGGTGTGTGGATTTTCCTCAGGGTAGGTATGAAATCTCCCTTGTCAGGGCGGTCGTGGTGTTTTATGTAGGTTGTTGCTAACCATCCTGCTCAGATGTTTTTCTTTTGTTGGTATTTGATTGCATTCTTTCATTGGTGATTCAGTGTCTGCATTAAACTCCATTTGATTCTCAGTTCCTCCTCAAGACTTTATCATGCGCATGAGTGTTTGTGTGTGTGTGTGTGTGTGTGTGTGTGTGTGTGTGTGTGTGTGTGTGTGAGCACCTATGTGTTTTGCTTCTCATTTTCTGGTTGTTGTGGGAGGCATATTCTAGCAGCACTGTGTCATGAAGACTATTTAGGCTTGATTAACATGTTCTGGATCATCGCGGAAAAGGTTGATCAGGAAAACGGTTGATCATGCTTGCCGTGGTGAATGAAGTTCAAGGAGACCTTTAAACACACAAACAGGTCACTGGGAGTAATAATATAAAGTCATTCTTTAATGTCATATGTTTACCCTGAAGGTTGGGAACTATGGAAGCAGAAACCTTGTTTCTGAACATGTGTGCAATTCACAAAAGTCTTAGAATGCAACTCGATGAAATCATTTTTCTTTATGAAGAAAGGGATTCCTTTCTAGTCAGAAAAGGGGAAAGGCAGAGCTTTCCTCCTCCTCCTCTTCCTCCTCCTCCTCCTCTTCCTTCTCCCTCTCCTCCTCCTCCTCCTCCTCCTCATCTGCTTTTTTCTTTTCCTTTCTTTAACCAACGTTCTGTGATGTATTTGGCAAGTTACTTTCCCTATGCATCCCATCTGTCATACAAAGGGTTGGATGTCAGTAGCCTAACCACCTCGTTCATCCTAGCCCCTGAGATTGGATGATGGTTTTTCTATATTTACATAGAATATATATATATATATGTATATATACATATATGATCTTGGTGTGGTTTTTAAAAAAGTACTCTTCCAAGAAATTCATTTTAGTCTATTGTTTTCTTCAAATCTCTTAGAAACATTTAAATATTTTTCTAGGTAGACTCAGGTTTTAATAAACACTGTAAAAACACAGTTTTGTATAACAAGCCTGTGTGTACATGTCCACAGGTGGCCTAGAAAAAGAAGAGTTTACTGAATTCTGCTAAAATTTTTCAGAGCAATCTTTACAATAAATATTTCCACCAGTGTGTGTTCATATGAGCCCACTAATACAAGGCTTTTTGAAACATTTATTTAGGAAATAACAATAATTACATCTCATTTCATCTCCCAAATTACATGGAAATATATTTTGATACATTCCTTTCAGGGGATATAACTGAAGCAAAAATGCAAGCATTTTGCCTAAAATGTTGTTTCCACCAATGAATTTAAATTCAGTCCAATATGAGTCTGTCTTTCACAATGACAAACCAGGCAATAAGTGATAAGGGACAGAAAAAGAAAATGAAAGTCTTCAGACACAGATGCACCAATATGGAGGCTGATAGAGTTCAGGCACCAAGACCTTATGTTTCCTCCTGTCCCAGACACACCGTACACCTGTTATACTAAATATATGTGTACATGGAAGCGTGTATGCATGCATGTGCCTTTATTCATGCATCCATTCATTCATTTTCAGTTGCCAGAGTTTGAACTCAAGATTGGGTGCTTGCCTTCTTTGCTTGCTTGACTGGCACTTTGCTATTTGACCCACAATTCCAGACTGGCTTTTTTTTTTGTTTTTTGAATATAGGATCTTTTCTGCTCTAGTTGGCTTTTAACTGTGATCCTCTAGATCTCAGCCTTATGAAGAGTAGTCAGTATTACAGGCCTGAGTCAAAAGTTCCTGATCTAAATAATCATTATTTTTTTAGTTATCTATCTCTGTCCACTAGAAGTGAGCATGATGAAGGCCAAAAACATGTACTATTCTTGTTGTTTGCCATTCTTGTTACGGAAATCTCTGAACAAACTGGCCACATGGTAGGCACCCCAACTACAGTCATGAAGTTAAAGAAATGGATGAATTGTCAATAGTTTGGAGCATCATGAAAATCAGCACAATGGGGTTTTTGGGGATGCTCTGTAGGACACTATATGGTGGGATATTGATTGTGACTTCCAGGAGGAGGAGCCATTTGGATTGGGTCTAAAGGTTGTGCAGGGTTTCATTGAGGAAAATTTTCGAGAAGCTTCTTTGGTTTCTTACTATTGGTTACATAGCAACATGGAACTAGAAAGGCCTTCTAACGTATATGTGGTAGCAAGGGGCAGAATGGGACCAAGGAAGGTGTAGTTTCCTGTATTTTAGCAAAATAGAGAAGTAAGAAAAATCCCAACTCTGGAGCCACGTACCTTCCCTACTGCAGTGGTCACAATTCTCTGCTTGAGTGATGTTGTCATGTGTCGAAGCCATTCTTTGACCCTCTCCCTGGTTCATTAAAGCATAATTCCAGTACTTGTGCAAATTCTTGTTCTGTAGCCCAAAGCAACTGACAATATTTTTGTGGAAACACAACCTTCAGTGGTATTTCTAAGAAGCCCCTCTGTTTTATGTACGGGAAGACAGTTAATGAGTGGAGTAAAATGTGAAATAGAGTTTCAGGTCAACTTCCGGCTAGAACTCTGTCTGATTCCTTAATTGGCCCTGAAAACAAAGACATTTTATTATCTTGAACTTCTTTTGCCTTCATTGGAAGTGTATGCTGTTGAAAGTGCCGGATCAACTGGAAAGGTCTTGCACAGATAGCCACCAATCACCTGCCCTGAAAACACACAAGTCTTGGCCAGGAGAGAGGCCTTTGCCATCTCTGCTTGCCAGCATGGGTGGTAGGTGTATGAATCCTGACTCTGGAAAGTAGCTTGGATTTTGACCACCAGGAATGCTCTAGAATTTCTAGAAAATTCTTTGGTATATCTTTTTCTTTATTATTTTTTTTTGTTTTACTGTTAGGATGGAGCTTAAAAAGATCCAAGTGTTCAAATTTCACCTTCAAAATTCTCTTCTTTATTCCTAGCTTTTCTTCCAAGGATCCAGGCATCTAGTAGTCGATATCATTATTGATATCTGTGAAAACAGAAGATGATAGATGCTGTGTGAGAGTTCTCCTCTTTCTTTTCCTGTCTTCCTTTTGTAAAAAGGAAAATGGGTAGAATATTTTTATTGGTAAAAGGCTAGAAAATGAAAGAGAATCTGCGGAGCAGGTTCACCACTTTGGTCTTGATGCACCCAGGAGGGTTTTGTGGTGTGGAAGCTTGTGGCGACATTTAGGTTTGGGTCCTGGTCCTGCCCACACTTTTCTGTGTTCATCTGGAATGTCCTCTAGGAAATAGGCTTCATTTCCTGTGATAATTTAGGCGTGAGTACTCCCATCCCCCCAAAATAAAAACCACCTCACATGCTGAAGGCTTTGTCTTTAGGTGGTGACAAGGTTGGGAAATGTTTTGGGCAATTTAGGAGGTAGAGTCTATCTGAAGGAAGTAGCTCACTCGGGCAAGGCTCTGGGGGTTCTATCTTGTCCAGGGCCTTTCTCTGTTTCTCTGTGACTTCATCTCTGTCCCAGTCTCCCTTTCTGTCTCAATCGTTCTTGCTCTCTCTTCTCTTGGTGCTTGTCTCTTCCTCCTTTCTGTCCATCATGATGGTCACCCTGGAGAAGACATATCCCTCTGCCATGGTGTCTATGTCACCAAAGGCCTAGACTTAATGGAACTCTCAGGTATTGTCACAGTGATTAGGACTTTCCCAAAGTGCATTTATCTTTTTTGATGCTTCTGGAGGCTGAGTGCTTGCTTACACTGTCTGAGATAACATTGGTGGGAGAATGAAATGTGCTCTTAATCTGAGAGTTCAACCAGAAAAGAAAGAAAGGAATAAAAGAAAGAAAAAGGAAAGGAAGGTAGGAAGGAAGGAGGAAAGATCTCAGGATGTAAGTCTTGGTACTTGTGACGGCTGTGTTTATCTGAATGGAAGATGTTTTATTTAATCTCTTCTTGTGCTGTTGGACACATAATTTAGTATTTCTGGCACTGTCTATGAGTATGACTGTAAAGTAGAACCAGATAAAAATAATAGGCCTAGCTGGATGCCTATGGTTCACACCTGTAACCTGGCTACTCAGGGGGTGGAGATTTGCTTTGAAGTCAGCCTGGGTGGGAAATCCCATAAGATTCTTATCTCCAATAATCACCAAAAAAAAAAAAAAAGCTAGAAGTGAAGCTGTGGCTCGAAGGTAGAGTGTAAGCTTTGGATACAAAAGCTCACGGACAGTGCCCAGGTCCTGAGTTCAAGCCCCAGGACTGGTACGCACACATACACACAAAAAAGAGTCATGTATGCCCAATAGAGTAGTTATGTTTCTCTTCTAGGCCTTAAGTTTAGATATACACTATAGAGAAATTCCAGTGATGGGCTCAAAGAATTAACAAGGTCACCTCCACAGTTACTCATCTTCCTAAGGGAAGAGAAAAAGGAAGTCACTTCAATTGTCAAAATTAGCTGGGCTGTCCACCAAACATTCATAGATTTTTGAGATAATTCTGCATTTAAACTCCCATTTACTTCCCACAGGGGGCCACTAACCTCCTAGGAGGCATCATTTGACTGTCTAAAGAAACAGCAGAAAACATATGGGTGGGCTCTGGTATGGTATGAAAAGTGTCACAGCCCTCACAGAAAATAAATGAGCTTCCAGAGATCTTCAGCTAAGCCTTCTGTTTAGTGAGTCTGTAAGAGCTTGGGCGCAGCTGGAAGGAATTGATCTTTTCTAGAGTCATCTTTATATTATTCTTTGTTGCTTGTAAATCATGATTTGAGCACCGAGGACCCAGAAGAGTCAGAATCTATTCAGAGAGATGTTTAAAAAGCTTTGGATCACAAGTGAAACTTTTGATACCCCTAAAGAAATGCTACTTTGTCTTCATACCTTGTGCAAAATTCAATAAATCAAATATGCATTAAGCACTTCTTACGTAGTGTTCAGGGAATACAGAGATAAATAAGACACAATGTTTACCCTCAAGAACCTTCATGAAAGTGGCATATACAGACACAGTCCTTTGCAGTAAATGTTAGATTGTGGTGAGCAATAAAGAAATAGATAAATGCAGGAGTGATGAGTTCTGCCTGTGAGGGCTTGGCTGAAATGTCTCTCATAATTGGACTTTGCAGATACACTACTGACACAGGACAGCCCCATCTCAAAACCTGGGTCAGACGGAAAGTGATCAGAGCATGCATATACACGAGTATACAAAAAGGTTTATTATTTATATAACGAAGAGTTCTTTTTTTGAGTACAGGGTCGAGTTCTCAAGCTGGTCAGAAAATGACTTGTGAGAGCAAGGAATGGGAAAGTTGCTTGCGTTTTCATTGTGGTCTGGAGGTGGATACTGGTGGATACTGGAGGTGATACTGGTACAGGGAAACAGGGAGTTGTTTTGACTTCATGTGCTAGAGTGGTAATGAAAACCTCCTTGATAAAGGTGAGATTTGGGCAGAGACTTGAAGAAGATTAGGGCATGAGCAATGCATATCTTGAAAGAAGCACTGTCTAGAAATAATGAGAGAAAGACCCTGCTGTACACACCAAAGCTTGTATCAGAAGGAATGCAAGCCGGAATACGCTATTCACACACTCACAATGACAGCAACACTATTCACGATTGCTAAACTATGGAATCTGCTTAGTGCCCATTGTCAGAAGAATGGATAATGTGGTATATATATATATATATATATATATATACACACACACACACACACACACAATGGATATGAATGTGTATAGACAATAGATATGTAGATATGAATGTATGTACACAATGGATATGAATGTATATACACAATGAATTATTATCCGGCCACAAAGAAGAATGTGAGCATGGCCTTTTCAAGGAAACGGATGGAATTAGCTACCATGGATACCACAAGTTATGGAATCTAGACTTAAAAGTGACAAATTCAACATGATTTAAATGTCGGGCTGTTTGTGGGGGAACCAGGGAGAGAAGGGGAGGTAAAGGAGAGGGTGACAAGAAGAGAATACAATTGAAATGCATTACATCAATGTATGAAAAATAACATAATGAAACCCTCCAAAATCCTTAAAAGAGGAGGCAGGGAAGATGGAGGATTAAAAAATATACAGTAACAGAGGGGATGAATTTGATCAAAGTACAATATACGAATGTATAGAAACCCCACAATGAAAGATGTTGCATCATTGATATATGCTAATCCCAGAAAAAGAATGGACCCCAGAGATCTGGCTCAGAGCTGGAGTGCGCTTGGCCTGAGTGTGATGAGTAAGGATCATAGGAGGGTCATCATCCTGGAGGTAGCTGGTCATGAGCCATGTGGGGTGATGCAGGCTATGGGAAAGCTAGACCTGATTCCTGTTGCCATCTTTGTTTTCTTGTTTCCTGTTTTGGTTTTACTCATCTTTTATTGTCTTCCTTTCAGCGGACAGAAGTTTCTCTCATATCAAATAAAAAAACCACGAACATAGTAGCTACAACCTGAACTTTCTCTTCCCCTTGATAACAAAGGCTTTCTCTCTCTCTCTCTAAAAAGAAGTAGCAGTAATTCATTCCCACTTAACATCTTTTATTCATTCTTCAATCCATATGACTGGTTCTGCCGTTGTCAAGGTTGTTTCTAACTTCAAAGGACATATTTCAGTACTAATTTTCCTTTACCCACTCTCTGGGTATGAATTATTGACCACTCTGTTCTTCCAATTCTCCTCTGTTGATTTTCAAGGCCTGCTGTGTTCCCCAGGGCCCTAGTTATGGGCCTCTTGTCCCTTTTACGTTCTCTTGTCTTCATTCACTCTTCCAGCTGCAGTTGTCATCTATATGCTGATAAGTCTTTAACATATATTTCTAGGCCAAACTGCTGCTTTTGTAAAATTCAGTTCCAGCCCATATATCAAAGCTCCATACTTGTTCCTTTGAATGTCTCAAAAGTACTTGAAACTCATTGTGCCCATAATGTATCTTCATCATTATCTTCATCTACTTCCCCCCACCTTTTTTTTAAATCCTCAAGCTACTTTGTATGTCCTCTATTTCACAAGTCAGTGCTAAAATCAGGACTCAACCAAGGTTTTCAAGTTTGTTTGAGCTTCTAGTTTCTAAAATTCTGTCCTTCCATCTTTACCTATTCCTAGGTCCTCAATTTGTGTCCTTGGCTGGAATAAATAGCGCTCTTGCCAGTTCCCATCACTGGGTTTCCGTAGCTCTTTCAAATACTTGGTACATCTTCCATGACCTTGACGCATTGCCTTTGAAGGCTGTAAGCAATGTGAGGGTAAGGAATCCATAGGTCTTTGCCATTTTTATGTCTGCAGTGTCTGTCATTAGGCCTGACCTGTGTAGATGCTGAGCTGATGTAAGTTGAATGAACAGACTTGACAGTTGACACTGGATAGGCTGAGTTTATAAGTTAGAGAACCCTGCATCAGCCCGGATTCTAATGGCGTCAAGTCACAGAAACTCACCGCCCTGCCAAGGTTATCCCAGGTCATTGCCAGGGTGCTCACTGTGAGTCTTCCCTTCTGCAAGGCAGTGCCGAGACAACTGTGGGGCCTGGAGAAGTAGACTCAGGGCTTTGAGTGCAGACAGCCCTGGAATGACTGACTGCTTTTTATTTTCTCTCTGTTGGCTTTGCTATCTCAGGCAGGCTTTCCTCCTGAGCTTAAGCCATGTTAGCCTGGGGCTGTGGAGCCACAATGCACTTTTGTCAATTTCTAGACTAGTGAAGAGATGCAGAGTGGTGGTGGATGATACTCTGCCCCATTTGGTACTTATTTCAGTTCCTGAACCAAGAATGTGTGGCCTGGGAAGAATTTGGCTTTGTTTAGGAGAGGGCAGTTCTTAAGCAGATTAAGTAATTGAATAGGAAAGAGAGATTAATAAGGAGATTGATAGGACCAGAGGGAGAAAATTACTGAGAGAATATTATATACTTACTAACACTAGTAATATTACCCAACCTTTTCCTTGTGTTTATTTTGTAAGAGATATTATGTTAAACACTTCCTTGTAAATTTCCTCATTAATATATATTTCCACTAGTAGGTATGCATTTCAGTTCAATTCCTAGAATAATATAAATTTCAACTAAGACTGGCATATTGAAGGGCTGGTTTGTTCACATGACTGCTTATACAGGATGAGAGACAGGTTCCAGTGTGGATCAAACTGCTAAGAGGTTGACAGGTTGATGGCTGGCTTTTCTCCAGTTCTTTTGGATTTCCACTGCTGCTCACCAAACAGCTTTTTCAGTTCCAAGTTCATATGTTCACATAACCTATTGCATTTTAGCCTTTTTCTGTGTATCTCTTTCAGGAAGGAGAAACTCTGAACCAGAAACACCCCCTGAAGTTTTCCCTGCAGAGAGATAGACAGGATGCCAGTTCATGCCATTATTGAGCTAGTGGAGAAAGGAAATGGAGTCTCCGCCTGTCTCTCCTCTTCAAAAGAAGGCAATAAGAGAATGCAATTGGCATTTTTCTGTTGTCATTGCATAGAGACAACAAAAAATATTGTGACAGGGTGCAATATCTGATTGGAATGTGTTGGTAATACAGAAAATATGACCAGCAATGATTTCAACCACAGGCCATTTCTTGTTAGTTTAACAGGAAGTTGGAGTTAGGCAGTCTCATTTCGTTTCAGTGACTGACAGAGTGAGTTTATCAATGACCTGCCCTCTCTCTGACCTTTAGTCCCTGTTGGTGTTATGACTTCCTTCTGGTCATATCACTGCTGAATCTCCAAATGCTATCTGCTCAAGTGTCATCTTCTCAGTAAGTAAAGAAGAAGGATGAGAAAGGGCTTTGAACTTTAGTCTGTCTCTTACAAGGAAGGAAAATGTTTCTCAAAAATCCCCAGTATTTCTTCCTTACATTTTATTGGCCAGAAGTGGGTTGTATATACTCTTTCTAGACCTGTTCCTGGAACAGTAGGAATTAATAATTGATGTGATTTGTGTAGATTCCTCATTTAGAGATAATATAGACAAGAGCGAAAATGCATGCAAATGAATACCTTGCACCTCCAGAGCCTAATGGAATGATGGGTGTAGATTTGCCCTCTACAGAACCCTTTCTACCATGGCTTATTCGTCAGGGATATTCAGAGCTTAGAATTCACAATTGCTAGTCCTTTTTGGTCAACATTTAGTTACTCACAGCACATATTTTTAGTTGCATGTCAGGAATTTTTGCAAAGCAATGTCAATACAAAGATGAAAACAGGATTTTCGCGTTGTAGAGACTGTCTGTAGTTGGTCTGTCATGTGTTCGAGTTCATCTGCTTCTTCTTTCAACTTGTATTTTCTGCTTTGAATTTGGGGACTCAAACTTTTGCAAGTATTTGGAGGTGTGTGATGATTTATCTTCATTATTACAATCTGCAAAGAACTTGATCCAACCAGAATGGTATTCCAAAATTTACTTTCTTTTATTTCCTTGCTGTCTAAAACTGTGAAAATTTGGTGGCAAGTTTGTGGCACTAATTGGCACTTCCTTTGCCAATCTCTGCACAAGAAAGCATTAATTAGGCATGAAAAAGGGAGTTCTTTTATCATGGCTCTCGGTAGGTGGTTGCTACAGTTGTGCAAAGGGGTGGAGTTCTTGATACAAGTTGTACCTTGCTAAATAATTTTATTTTAACCCAGAAAGTTGCATATCTTATTTGTTCGATCGGGGAACTTAATCAAAGATTAACCAGGGAGTCAATCAGTGTCTGCAAACTTCTACCATTCTTGTAGATTCTCATTGGTATGTACGGCATTACTGTGTCCCTCTCAACATTCACAGTCCCTGGCTACACTCAGATCTACAAAGCAATGGCTATTATGGCTATTGAAATTTCTAGAGGTATCCATCCATATGAGCTTTGGTACTGAAATGACAACTCACTAGTCTCTTCTGCTTTTCCTTCTGTTTTTTTTTTCTCCCTCTTTCCCACCAAAAGTGTTTTCACCTCCTTGAAAGTATTTACCTTTCTCCCTTTCCCCAGGATAATCTGATTTACTGCCATGATTTTAACCACCTTATACATCAAAGAGCAGGCAGGTAATTAACTATAGGAATTGGATCAATGTGAGCTACAGGAAATGATGGGGCCTGTGGCAAACAGGAAATAAGTGAAGATACTAAATGAAATACCTAGGGAAAAAAAACCCAACAAAACCCGATCAGGCTGGGCTATCTAAAAGGCCCTGCCAGATGAATTGTGTCCAACTATCTGGCTTACAAGACTGTGCTTTCTGGATCTTTCCCCAAAGCTTTAGACCCATGTAGAGAATTATCTACTAACCATTAAATGAGTTGGTACTTCTCAAAGTCCACTTGATTTGTGTGTGTGTGTGTGTGTGTGTGTGGTGTGTGTGTTTCTTTTGTGCTGGTCCTGGGGCTTGAACTCAGGGTCTAGACTCTGTTTCTTAGCTTTTTTTATATTCTACCACTTCAGCCACAGCTCCACTTGCAGCTTTTTGCTGGTTATTGGAGATAAGAATCTTATGGACTATCCTGCCCAGTCTAGCTTCGAATCACAGTCCTCAGATCTCACCCTCCTGAGTAGCTAGGATTATAGGCGTGAGCCCTTTGTACCTGGCCCCATTTGATTTTGGAGCCATCAGAAAATGCTTTGGAAGCAAAACCTGCCATCAAGGCTGAAAGATACTTTAAAAATGACCTAGACACTAGGAATCAATGCCAAGAGAAGGTTTATATTTTTTCAAGTCCTAAGCATTTCTCCTAGTTTAAAGGTATAAATGGTAGATGATTGAAAAAAAGAAAGGAGTGTTTATAAATTTTAAGATTTACCAATGATTATTTTGGTTTATCGTTTAGTATTTAATTTCTAGTTTTATTGCATATGGTAAGAAAGTATAGTTTTCCATCAGTAGCACTTCTAAAGTTTTTAGATATTTTGAGAATGAGTTTTGGAAGTTTTGTTTTTAGGTAAAAAACTGTGGATTCTCTGCTTGATGGGTAAGGAATGATTTCCTCCATCAGGTACTATGCTGTGTATTTCCTTTTTGAGTGCCTGTCATTTTTTGAGACATATGTGAAATCTACTTATATGTATATTAATTTGCAAATTTATTTTTTTATTTTTTGGGGTCTGGTCATGGGGCCTGAACTCTGGGCGTGGGCGCTGTCCCTCAGCTCTTCAGTTCAAGGCTAGCGCTCTACCACTTGAGCCACAGCGCCACTTCCGGCATTTTTCTTTTTGCTTATGTGGTGCTGCAGAATTGAACCCAGGGCCTCAGGCATGCAAGGCAAGTGCTCTACCACTGAGCCACCTTCCCAGCCCTGCAAATGTTTTTCTTGTGACAGAGTCTCATTCTATATGCCAAACTGGCCTCAAACATGAGCTCCTCCTTCTTCAGGGTTCCAAGTTTTGGGATTACAGATGTGTGTCACCACACCTGGCTATAAATTTTATCCCTATCTAGATTTTTATGGAATATTTTAATGCTGTTATTTTTTGGTACATAAAAATATGCAGTTACTTGCAAACATTTTATTATTAATGTTTTCTAGACAGTGAGATAAATAGCTCCACTTTGTCTAGAATTTGTTGGAAGATCTACCCTCTACCTATGATATCTATCTATCTATTTCTATCTACCTATCATTTTCACCTCTTTTCTTCAGTTTGTCTTTGCTGTTTTAACTATCCACTGTTGTTATAAAGTTGTAGCTTGCTTACCAGTTTAAAATCTAATGTGGCAATCTACATTTTTTAATGGCAGGATATAACCTACTACCTTTTTAATATTTAATAATAATTCTACATTTATTTATATTATGCTTGGCTACTTATACATTATGCTCACTTTTCTTACCCCATCTCTTGTTTTCTATAGATTTTTTTTCTGTTTAGAGTTTAATTAGAAAATTTTCACAAATTTGAAAGTTTTCATGTATGCGTTTTTTAAAAAAACATTTGGTCTCTATTATTAATATTTATTTTCCTTTGCATTGCTTTATTACTACTTGAGATGAAATCTATTATTTGAGAGGGCCACAGCCCAGCACCTTTCATATTTTTATATATGTGTCTTCACATTATTAAATGGTGTTTTGGTTTGTCTTTCATTTAGTTTTCATTTTGGCAAAGTACCATAGTAATTTATCAAAGGATTATTATGGAAAAGCTTATATATGATAAAATTCCAGTAATGTCTTTATATTTCTTGGAATTGAGTTTGATGGCATTCTATGTTTGCTTTTTAGCATCCTCTAAAGAATATGACAACAATTTTTACAATAACTTATTTGTAGATCATAAGGAAGATATTTCTTCATCCTCAAATATAAATTTTACTAGGTAAAGTTTTTTTTCATTTTATATATTTTTTTAATCTTTAAGTAGTTGTACAAAAGAGTTGCCACTCAACAGATCTGTTTATGAATACAGTGAATCTTGATCAAGTCATCACTTTGTCTTAATTACTTGCAAATCTTTCCATTTGAAGTCTTAAACTTTTTTGGGGGTCTAAATTTTTTTTCTATTCTTTTTAAGGTCAGGTTCTGTCTTCTCTCATACTCATTTCTATTTCTCTCTTAATGTGGAACTCTCATTAGTTTTGTCGTATACTTTCTGGCACAATTCTGTGTCTTTATCAGTTTTCTTTGAATATTTTTCAACTTTTTCCACTGTTTCCTATTTTTAGCATGTGTGATTTAGATTAGAATTCTCAGTGGTTCTGTTTTCTCCTGACTTTGGAAAAAGATCACATAATTCTGAGAAATTTTCTTATTGCCTCTTCTATATGGCAGAATCTTCATTTCCTTCTCCTTACTTGCTTGATTCATATTCCTTCCCATCATCTGCTTCTTTTTCTTCTTTGTTTATTCTTCCAAATCTCTAGTTTTATTAATTATATTTAGAGTTCTATTCAAGTGAATATCTGTTTTTGAAAGTAGTAAGTTTCATTATAAATTGGCACTTTTTTATTGTGAAAATACCATACAGAGGGGTTACAATTACATGGGCAAGGTAATGAGTACATTTCTTATCAAGCATTGTTGCCTCCTCCTTTGTTCCTTTGTTTCCCCTTCCCATCCCTCCCCCCCCAAAGTTGTAAAGTTCGTTTTTCGACATAACGACTTGTATATCTCATTGTTGCAATGGGTCCACCTGTATTCCTATTTAAACAATTTGTTTTTTCCCTTTCCCTCCACAAATTATACCAACATCAAATACAGTGAAAGCAGGGGTTATACCGTGGGGGAGGGACATACAAAGCAACAAAGAAATATAAATATGTTAGAAACAATCGCATGAAAGCAAAAACATTTGAATACTTATCTTGGGGTTCATTTCACCTAGAAATAATGGCACTTCTTTTTACAGTGATTGGTATCATCTGCTGTTTTTTCTCCAGTTTTTGGTTATTTGGGATGACTAGATATGTAGGGAAGGGAAGGAATTTGCTAGTAGGAGGAGCATTTTTTGGGGGGGTCCGGTCGTGGGGTCTGAACTCTGGGCCTGGGCGCTGTCCCTCAGCTCTTTAGCCCAAGGCTAGCGCTCTACCACTTGAGCCACAGCGCCACTTCCGGCTTTTTTCTTTTTGCTTATGTGGTGCTGAGGAATCGAACCCAGGGCCTCAGGCATGCAAGGCAAGCGCTCTACCACCGAGCCAACTTCCCAGCCCGAGGAGCATATTTTTTGAGAGACAATCTCATTCTGGCAATGAAAGTGAATTTGTATGCATATCAGAGATGGGGATATTTTCATAGCACAGATGAATTGTCTTCCCACCAGAGCTCTAGAAAACCCCACAAATGTAGAAATTGGAAAACTTCATGTGAAATTAGAGATTCCAATTTTTTCTCTTGGAAAAGTTCAAAGATCTGGCAAGTCTGCATCAATGTGTAGAAACATCTGATTAGATTGAAAGTTCTAGAAGTTTTAGATAGAGGGATAGTGAAAATGCATTGATTTACAAGTATTAATTGGATAGTTCTTGAATCTCTTATTCAAGAATTCAGAATGTGAACATGTGGTAATTGCTTTCTCATAAAGTAATGCATTCATATTTATGTTTATTTATTTATTTATTTATTTTATTTATGTTTAGAGTGTCCAAGTATATGTATGAGTCTTTTCTCTTTTATGACTCTAATCCTCCACTTAAGGAAATTTCTTTTTTTAAAAATACTTTTTATTATAAATTGTTTAAATAGGGATACAGGTGGACCCATTGCAACAATGAGATGTACAAGTCGTTATGTCCAAAACGAACTTTACAATTTTGGCGGGGGCGGGGGGGGGAGAGTATTGGTTGGGGGAGGATGGGAAGGGGAAACAAAGGAGGAGGCTACAATGCTTGATAAGAAATGTACTCATTATCTTGCCCATGTAATTGTAACCCCTCGGTACAGTATTTACAAAATAAAAAAATACTTTTTATTGTAAAAATACTGCATAAAAGGGTTAGAGTTACGTGAGCAAGATAATGAGTACATTTCCTATCAAGCATTTTTTTTCTTTTTTAAACTAAAGAAAACATTTTATTGTCCTCTTTAGTCTACTCATTTCCCATCATTTCTAATCATTTCTTCTATTTCTTTTTTTATTGTGAAAATACTGTACAGAGGGGTTCCAATTACACGGGCAAGGTAATGAGTACATTTCTTACCAAGCATTGTAGCCTCCTCCTTTGTTTTTCCCCTACCATCTCTTTCCTCCCACCTCCACAACTATACTCCCCTCTTCCTACTTCCCCCTTCCCCACCTAAATTATAAAGTTTGTGTCTCAACACAATGTCATGTACATCCCATTGTTGCAATGGGTTAACCTGTATCCCTTTTTAAGCATTTTGTTTCTTCCCTTCCCCTCCCCAAATTAGAGAAGTGTATATACAAGATACAGGGCACTGACATCAAATGCAGTGAAAACAGGGGTTATACTGTGGGGGAGAACATACAAAGAACAAAAAAAATCACATGGTACATTATAAATACATTAGAAACAATAGCAAGAAAGAAAACTGGTCTTTTTTTGAACAACTGAAATGAACCCCTCCAGAGTATGATAGGTTGGTACTGTGATAGACCTTGGACAGAAAGTCTGAAAAGCCAAAATTTCTCTTAAATTTTAGAATTTCAAATTTTACTTCAGCCATTTTTTTGACAAGTACCTGTGAGTATGATTAAGTAGTGAGTATAACTTATACTCATTATAATTATAACCTATACTTATATATAAGTGAACATATAACCTTTTACTGTCATGTATAAATTAACTGAGCTAAAGTACTTTTTGTGAAAGGAAACATTCTTGAAAAGGGGCAAAACACAAGTAATCTTGCACCTCCAGCAGTGCTTGCTTTAGAGACTAGGTTAACAGGTAGACTGAACGAGATTTGATTCTTTGGAGGTGCTGTCCACAAGAGCATTCTTGCTCATTCTCCACAGTTAACCTTGGGATAGAGATCAACTTCAAAACCCCTGCTTCTGCAGAGCTATGGTATGCCGGTCTGGGTGTGGCAGCTGGCTCCGCCCACTTTTTGTGCAGATATTTTTGATGAAGATAAAGGTAGACTAACTGGCTAATGATCTATTCAAAAGAAAGTAGGGCCAGTGGTAGATACTCCTTTTTGGCTCCTTTTTGGTATTTAATTCCATAGAAATTTACTTCAGTCAATTTTGAAGGACAGTGCAAATGGAAGGACCATACACATTTCCTTTAGAGGTATAGAATGCTCTGCACATCCTTAAGATGATACCTGGATAGTGCTCCTTGGTCCTCATCTAATTTACTATGGTAATGCTTTTTTTTCACTTTTATTATATTTCATTTCAAATCTTTTGCTTTCCACTGCAACAAAACAGTGATCCTGTTTTGTTAAATCTAAAATATTTGCTTTTTTCATGCTTTTTAATCGAACTTTCCCTTGGTACAGGTTTTCATTTCATTTCCAATATCAGGTTGGTGTTTAGGAAAAGTTTTTTAATTATTATTAAACAAAAGCCTTACATTACTTCTGAAGTGTGCAATTAGGGACACTATTAATATAATGAAGATGGAGCTTTCTCTCTTGACATCGGAGCTTAGCTGTTCTTCAAATATATTTATTCAAAAGAGGCATTCACCATCATTGTAGTTCATCCCTCTTTTTATAGCAAGCCCTGTGGCTGTATCTTCTCTGTGGTCCATTAATCTCTTACTGCATTACCCTGAAATTGTGTTGGTTATAAGTAATCATAAGCTGTCAGCTTTGAAAAGCTAACATTTGTTAGCTTCATGGGCATGGAAGAAAAAAAAAACAGTGATAAGCGAGGTTGTTAAAAAGTCAAATTAAATGTTAATTGATGCAAGGGCACAAAGCAGTAAGGCACTTAAGAGTTTAGATGCAGGCACTACATTTATCAGACTTGACAAATTATTCTGAAGAGTTTCCATAGATATCTGCTTTTATATTTTCCTCTGGCCTCATTCTCCATGTAAGCATGTCACAAATCAAAAAAAAAAAAGCAGTGAAAATACCACTCTTGTGAAATGTTTACATAGTTTTATATGAATTCATAGGCAAGATTCAGAGATATTTTTCCTGTGCATATTTACAATGCTTTATTTTTAAACAGGGCGGTGATCTAAGAAAAGAATCAAAGAACAGACTATCCTAGAAATTTGCATGAGGAGAAAAGAACATGCACACTCTTGGGGAATTAAAGAGAAGATTCTTTCTTAATCATCTCATACATTTAAATTACCCAGATTTGCATAAATGCTGAAGTGTGAATTGTTGCCTTTAAAAAAAATCTAGTTCCTTTCAGACCCTTGCTAATTATTCTTGGCTAATGTGGAAAAGTTAAAGACACTGAGAATCAGTGATGCTCCTCGCTGCTGCCTCCCACTTCTCTGGTTGATGGACAGCAGAAGCAGGCTGACAGGTTGTGACTAAAATAGTTTTGTTTTCCTGGATCTTTGGCTGCGGGTAGAGTCTAAACAAAAATGGAAAAACATTCTGTCTGACTCAACAGGCACCACACTTTTCTAGACACGGCTAGCTAAACATAGCCTGTTTTGGCTGGATTTTCCCATCTTTAGATCTAATCTACAGGTTTCGTTTAATATGTCCAATTTTTGCCAGCTATCTCTTATGAAGCAAGATTAAGCGTTAAAAATAAAGGATCCAGTCTTTTTAGCCCACATTCAGGTGTCTGTATTGATTTTTCTATATAGGAATTCCTGTGGCCACAACTGTGGACATTTCCATACACGTAATTTACTTTCAAAGAAAGGTGAGCAGAGAATTCTGCTCTGAGAGAACTCCTGTTCATAGAAATGATCAGACTGAAGGGTTCTTCTCAATGGATGGGTGAATTTTGACATCATAGTACTTACATCGTTTATATGGTCTTGTTGTCCTATTAAGGTTTTCTTTTCCATTTCATGTTTATTTGAATTCATGCTTCCTCCAAGTAGCAAGACTCCAAAGAGACCCAATCATGGCCAGAATGAAGTTTGAGAAGCATCGAGTCACTCCAGACAAATAGTTTTTATTGGATGTGCGCTCCGAGAAATGAATCGAAATTCAATGGATTCAATTGAATGGCGACATTGTACTATACTGGGAGGACTACAGAAAGAAATCTGAAATACAATCTGTGCCCGTTAGGCTCAAGTAGTCTGTTTGAAGAGAGGTGGTAAATGAAGCAGGAGCTTCCCAATCCAAGTGTTCATGACTCTCCCCCTGCACCAAAGAGGAGCGCATTGATTTGTCCATTCCAGCAGTGGCAGCTGCTGTCACGAATCTTTTTCAGATTTCCAGTGGAGATGTTTATTTCTAGCTTGCAAACGATCCACATATGTGTCTGGTGAGCAGGCGACTTACTTCTGTGCAGTGGTTCTGGCTACACCTGAGGATTCTTCCAGCTGGAGATGGCATCATGGTGACCGAGTGACCCCCACGAGTGCTGTGGTTCTGGCCTTGAGGGAGAGAAGCGGCGGAGACCCCCTCCCTGGGAAGTGCATAAGGGTCCAGGTCCAGTCTCCCATCCAGTCTGCTCGCTGGAAAGCTGTGAGCTAATGTCGGGAAAGCACTCAGACTTCAGGCCTCCCTCAAAGGAGGCATGGAAAGCTGATGATGGAGTGTGAGTCCAGGAGTAAGAGAAGATGAACTGACACACAGTGGTCTAGACTCTGCCCCATTGTACTCTTGAACAGTGTGTATGTAACTATGTTTATGCAATATGCTTAGGTATGAGGTCCGTATATATTCATTTTATGTAAGATTCATAACGTGTCTATGTTTATGCATATGCATAGACATATATATATAGGATTCATCTATATTCATATTCTTATAATGAGATTATATAGATAATATGTATCTATGTGCACATATACAGATATATGTAGGGATCCATAGATAGTCATTATATATAAATAAGAGTATATACATGAAATATGAATTGTGAAACAATTACATGTTGTGAAGTAATCATATATAAGATTTATATGATGTAGATTGTGAAACAATGATTTAGTTAATTATGTATAAATATGTAAATAAGATTGTGAGACAATGATATGTTGAATTATGTATAAATATATAATAATTATATATAATATGTATAAACATATATATATATTTCACAATCTTCTTTTTCAGTGATAAGTAGGTTCTAGAGCAAGTACTTAATTTCACATAATTAATTTCTGTGTTAGTGTCAGTATTACTTAACTTAAAGACAGGATATTATGCCCAGTCTTACTATTGCATTATATATGAGTAATAAGGTAAGAAATGTCTAGCTGCACCGATTGGGAGAAGATCTTCACTAGCCATACAACGGACAAGGGTCTCATATCTGAAATATACCTTGAACTCATAAAATTAAATCCCTCAACAACAAATCTTCAAAGAAAAAACTGCCCAATAAATAAGTGGGCTAAAGACTTAAAGAGAAACTTCTCTGAAGAGGAAAGAAGGATGGCCAATAGACACATAAAGAAATGCTCAACCTC
>NW_012267246.1:5152507-5161383 GCF_000151885.1 Dipodomys ordii
TCACAAACAAGACCATACTAAAGCTACCAGCATGACTATGTTTATTGCAGCATTATTTACCATAGGTAAGATATGGAACCAACCCAGATGCCCCTTAGTAGATGAATGGATCAAGAAACTGTGGTATATATACACAATGGAATTCTATGCCTTCATCAGAAAGAATGACATTGCCCCATTTGTTAGGAAGTGGAAAGACTTGGAAAAAATTATATTAAGTGAAGTAAGCCAAGCCGAAAGAAACATAGGTCCCATGGTTTCCCTTATTTGCAATATCTAGTATATGTCTGAGTCAAGCAGAAAAGGTCAAACAAGGTGATGTTAGGGAAATGAACCCTAAGATATGTAATCAAATTTTTTTTTCTTTCATGCCATTGTTTCTTATTAGAAACATTTATAAGATTATTTCTTTGTTGCTTTGTATGTCCCTCCCCCACAGCATAACCCCTGTTTTCACTGTATTCGATGTCAGTATAATTTGTGGAGAGGAAGGGGAAAAACAAATCGTTTAAATAGGGATACAGGTGGACCCATTGCAACAATGAGATGTACAAGTTGTTATGTTGAAAACAACTTTGGTCTGGGGGGGCGGGGAGGATTGAGTGGGGGGGGGGGGGGGAGGATGGGAAGGGATGGGAAGGGGAAACAATGCTTGATAAGAAATGTACTCATTATCATGCCCATGTAATTGTAATCCCTCTGTACAGTATTTTCACAATAAAAAAAATGTCTATCTGGTCTAAGTGTCATTTGCTCAGTCAAATCTCCTAAAATCTTTTTGAGTGTTGAGAGAAACTTTTGTTCTAATATTTGTTCTTTGACTCTAATTTTTTTCACAGAGCTCATTAGACCTCTATAATTTCCTGAGTAGTAAGAATATCTGATGAAGGGTGTTCAATATCTGTTGGAATAAGGACTCCTCTGGCTAGACTCTGGATGTGGCTTGTTGACTGGAGAACCGGGTGGTCTGAAGGATGGAAGTTTTAGTTCTAGCCCCCTGACCACTGAGGAGGAGGCTATATAATGGATTCTCCATAAAATGGAAAGGACAGAGCTCAGAGAGCTTCCAGATTGCTGAATATAGCAAGGAGAAACTGAGGCCTGAGAGGGCAGGGAAGCCAATACCCATTTCACAGGCCTTCCTTGTCCATTTATGTCCTTGCAATCTCTTTCACAATGAAGATAAAAACAAGTACAGTAATCCTGATTCTGGGAGATCTCTAGCCAATTAATTACCTGACCTTGGGGATAAGGTCTGGCTCACTCTGATTTATATCTCGTAGGTGGATATGGATGTCATAGAAGTGGAGATGAACCTGAGCTCTGTGACTGGAGCATACTTATCTAGTTTAAGGATGAAATGTTTTCAATCTGATTAGCTTAGGATGAGACACTTGGCTCAACCGAGTGATCATAATGAGGTATTGACTTTCAAAATTATTTTTCCTCTTTTATTCTTTTACTTGGGGTCTGAAAGCAGTTTTGTTTTCTTTCTAATTTCCTATTCCATCAACCCTTACATTGCTGGATTGTCTATTTTCCTTTCTCTTTTTCTTGAAATCACCTAATTCCTTCTTTAGCACATTTCTTCATTGTCATACTTTGCAAAAGGCAGAATGGAAAAGAAATCTATACTCTTAACTTTTTGCATTCATTTCCCCTGGAGCTACAAGCTTGGTAGGCATGTTATGTGCACACCAAGATGATCTCTTCTGACAGTTCTGCTAACTGCTTTGCCATTATGTAACTAAGTCTCTGTCTCTCTAGCTTCCAATGTCAGATCCTTTGCTAGTTATCTGCCTGAAGACTAGCTAACACGGTTTCTGACACCAATGTCTGCATTCCTTTGAGTAATGACAACAGCTAAAACAAGAATTCCAAAACACCAATGGATAAACACAATACACACACATATAAGTGTCAATCCCAAGCAGGTATTTTTGGGCAAGAAATACTTTTTCCCATTAGGTAACTTTCTCTTGTGACTCTACCATCTTCAATTCTAGACTCAGAAGACTGATGTGATTTTCGAACTCAAGTTGGGGAGATGAAGAGTATAGGGAATTGCATAAAGGAGATTTTAATGAGGTTAACCAAAATGGCACTCACTACTCCTATTTCCATTTGACTGGTTGTAACTTAATCCCAGAACTAACAAAAGGAGGGTGATATAATGCTAGTCAGTATCTCCTATACTTCTGTCTCCCCCACCCCCTGCCCCCAATTGTGGAGCTAGAACTCAGGGCCTGGGAGCTGTCCTTGAGTTTTTTTGTACTCAAGGCTAGTGCTCTACCACTTTGAGCGACAGCTCCACTTCCAGTTTTCAGGTGCTTAATTGGAGAAAAGAGTATCACAGACTGCCCAGGCTGGCTTTGAACAGTGGTCCTCAGATCTCAGCCTCCTGAGTAGCTAGGATTACAGGCGTGAGCCACCAGCACCCAGCTATTTCTCTCTTTTTAAGTATAAAGATCATCACATGGTGAAACAGAGGCCCTGACACAGTGCCAGGCAGTACCTACTACCTGAAACAGATATTATCAGAAACAGAGATGGAATTTCTCATCTGGGATAGAGTTGGAAAAAGTCTCCAGTTATAAAATGGATTCCTTTTTTTTTTTGTCGGTCGTGGGGCTTGAACTCTGGGCCTGGACACTGTCCCTGTGCTCTTCAGCTCAAGGCGAGTGCTCTACCTCTTGAGCCACAGTGCCCACTTGCAGTTTTCTAGTGGTTTATTGGAGATCAGAGTCTCATGGACTTTTCTGCCTGGGCTGGCTTTGAACCGTGATCTTCAGATCTCAGCCTCCTGAGTAGCTATGATTACAGGTGTGAGCCACTGGTGCCTGGTTATTGGATTCCTTTTTAAAGTAAATATGTAGGGGCAAAAATGACTCTGATCTGTTTTTGGGTTAGCGAAACATTTACTGCCTGTGGTAGATTTCTTTCAGAGATGGAGATAAATTAAAGATGATCAGGGCCAGGCACTGATGGCTAATAATAATATAATATATTACATATGATATATATATATATATATATATATAATCAGATTGGGATACTTTAAAAGTAAAAATGCTCCTAGTAATAGTTATTATGGGGTCATAGACATGAATGAGGATAAATGGCTACCTGTTGGCCTGTTTACATGATTAACTGAGCTTGTTAAGAAAAGTGGAAGACTGATACTTCAATATGGCAGCTGCCTACTGAGCATTGGATTCAAACTCCCATGGGAGATATGTTACAGCCATTTCTATCCTAGATAAAGAAAACATGGCTGACAAAAATAGTTCTCCCAGCTTCTGTATTAGGTCTGTGACAGTCAACAAAGGCTTGTCAACTTTACATATTCATTAAAATGTTGGAAAACAACACGATTGGATGAAAAATATATAAGACACTTATAGTTTGAGTCTATCTCTAATAGCACACCTGTAATTTTTAACATTTTATTCTGGCTTTGTCTAAATAATATTATTTTGCTTAAAGGAACTTGGAAACCATTACTAGGATAATAACACATAAGATGAAAAGAGAAATTTAAACAGGATAGAAAAACATAAAATATGACCCCACAGGGGTCATCCCTCTGCATACTTCATACCCCAAGATGCTCCTCTCAGAAGTAATCATTTTTAATAAGGTCTGCTTTTACTACTCCTGGAGCTTTGCTCAAAACTCTAAAATAATATGCTTACTTCCCATTTTGTTATTATTTTATTTTTTGTTTTTTTTTAGAATACTTTTTTATTGTAAAAATACTGTACAGAGAGGTTACAGTTACATGAGCAAGGTAAAGACTACATTTCCTATCAAGCCTTGGTACCTCCTCCTTTGTTTTTCACCTACCCTCCCTTCCATCTCCACAATTACACTCTCCCCTTTCCCCCCCTTCCCCACTTCCCCACCTCAATTGTAAAGTTCACTTTTCAACATGGTGTCTTGTACATCTCATTGTTGCAATGGGTTAACCTGTATCCTTATTTAAGCATTTTGTTTTTTCCCCTCCCCTCCCCAAGCTAGAGAAGTGTATATACAAGATGCAGGGCATTGACATCAAATATAGTTATACAGAGGTTATACTATGAGGGAGGAACATACAAAGAACAAAAAAAATCACATGGGACATTATAAACCATTTTGATATTATTTTTACATCAGAGCTTATGACTCAAAACTAGTGCTTGCTTCCTCCAATTGTTGAGATTTCCTTACATTATTTTGAATTAAACCTCTAGCTTTCTTTATATAAAGCATATTCCTAGGGATTTTGTTACTTTGAGTAATGTAAAGAATAAAATGTCTTCCTCATTTACACCTCTAGATATTAACATATTAATGTTAGTGAGAACAGAAAGATATCTATCTATTTATCTATCTATCTATCTATCTATCTATCTATCTATCTATCTATCTATCTATCTATCTATCTATCTATCTATCTCTGAGTTTCCAGGGGTAAATTATGCCTTGACTCTGTTTCCAGGGGTAAATTGTATTGTTAACCAGGGGTAAATTAGTTTCCAGGGGTAATTTATGCCCTGACTCTGTGTTTGGAGTGTTGTCATAAAGACTATCTTTGCTCTTTTCTGTCTGTGTTGTACCCTTCTGTTTTACTCTTCTCGAAGAGTCCAGGATCTCTTATGTTATGAACTCAATTTCCAAGGGCTGCTCTGGTGTCTTGTTTCCTACAACTTTGCTTAATTCACCTTGTCAGCCTCTTTTGAAATCTTCATTCTTACTAGGGATATAATCCTTAGTAGGTTCAGGGATGGAGGACACATAGACCAAGTCATGTGAGGATAATAGATACACGGGCTCCATCTGTCCTCTAGGCTCACAATTGCAGAACTGGATGGATTTCAGGTCTTTTTAGTCTGAACCAGTTCCTAAGCTTATATATGATGTTGCCTATCATTAACGAGGAAAATCATCGCCAACATGGTGACAGAGAAAACCTCATTCTTGTAACAATGACTGGTATTGAAAAAAGGCCAGGAAGTTGAGACAGATGCATCATGTAATCATTTGGGAGATATGAATCTTTGTATGCATGTGTATATATGCATGTATGCATGTATACATGCATGTATGCATGCATGCATGCATGTATTTATTTACAGCACTGAGGATTGAACTCAGGGTTTTCCCCTTTCTTGGCAGATGCTCTACCACTCTAGTTATACCTCCATCTCCTTTTTCTGTCAGTGATTTTCAAGATGGAGTCTTGGTTTATGCTTGGGTGAACTTCCCACTTACACTTCCTTCTGTTTCTGGGAAGTCCAGGCATGGACTTCTACCCAGTCATGTTGCTTCCCCTGTGATAAGAGGCACACATCACTGTTCTAAAGCCTTGGTTGGGATGGGAGCTTTCAAACTTATTTTATGTCTAGGCTGGCCTCAAAGTGTGGAGCCTCGAATACAGGCTTGAGCCGTTACGCTCAGCATCTTCTGACATGCCTTTAGACTAAGAAACAACTGTATACCCTTCCTAATTTGAAGATCAAATTAGTTCTGTGAGAGCAGAATGGATATGCTAATACCAACATTTAGAATATGTATTTGTATGAGCAGATGGATGTCATAAGTAAGGGAAAGAACCCTGTGAACTTGCCTGGCAATATTGTAATAGAGAATTTTAAAAGCATGTTTCCCCTAAGCACATATATAAGGGTCAAAGTAAGATTTTTTTCAAGTGAACCTTTCTCTTTTCATTTAGCTCCTGTACATTTATAAAAACCAGACCTGAAATCTCCAGAAGTGTTGTGACAAGGGAGGGTTATGACCAGTTGTTTACTGTGTTATATATGAATACAGACTTTCTCATAGCCAGCCATGTAACACAATCTATATCCACTAAAAAGGATGGAGGAAAATGTAATAAAAATAAAGGCAGGTAAAATATAAATGGGCATGATTATTGGAGTTGAGGTAAAGGTTTGAGATTCCAATTAATGCCTATTTAGGGACATATATCACTCCATACCAATTTGTATGAATAAATTGTCTTCTGACCAGAAGTAATCTTTTATTCTGAGCTATTTTGGGTCATATTTTCTTAAGTAGGGTTGAGTCAACACTCAAAATACTTTTCTTTTTGTCTACAATACTCAGCTGTGAGTAACTGTGCTTTAGAGTTAGGTGTACATATTTAACCTTTTTATTTGGGAAGGGTGTCTCATAAATGTCTGCATCACACTAGGTTTTTACCTTTGCTGTGACCTTCTTCATGTGGGTTAATCATGTAAGTCTTTTCATTTCACACATGCCTGGAGTTAGCTGCACGCAGTAAGTTGTGAGTCTTAATTCTTTGTTATGTGTATTGTGACCTTTGATATACACTAATACCTTACAAAATCCTACCGGTTTAGTTTAATTTTATTTAAGAGTATTGGAGTGTTATAAGTTTGGATGAGTTTGGCAGGGTTGTCATAACCAAGTACCACAAATTGGATGGATTACACATCATTAAACATTTGTTTTCTAACAAATTTCCTCCTCCCCCATCTTCCTTTTCTTCTTCCTCCTCTTCCTCTTCCCTCTCCTCCTCCTCCTGCTGTTGTTGCTGCTGCTTGTGTGTCTGTATGTGTTAGTCATGGGGATTGAACTCAAGACCTAGGTGCTGTCCCTTAGCTTTTTTGCTTAAGACCAGTTCTCTGCTGCTTAAGATACAGCTCTACTTTTGGATTTTTATTTATGCTTGTTAATTGGAGATAAGAGTCTCATGGACTTTCTTGGCTGGGCTGGTTCAGTTTACAATCCTTAGATCATAGACTCCTGAGTAGGTAGGATTGTAGGGGATGGGCCTGAAATCCAGAAATCTGAGATGAAGATGTCAGCAGGGTTAGTTTCTTCTGAAGTATTTCTCCCCAGCATTACCTGACCACCTTTGCTGTATGTCTTCACCTGGTCTTCCTCTTATAAAGTCATACTGGATCAGCGATAACTCTACTGACCTCACTTGAACTCAATCCCCTGTTTAAAGGCCCTTCTCCAAATTTGTTTATATTCTTAGGTACTATGGGTAAGAAATCTGACACATAAGTTGGAGAAGGAAGGTCACACTCAGCGTATAAGAAATTATCAACATCTGTAAATTGTTAGTTACATGTTATTAAAAACAAATCACTTGGTTGTGGTGACATATTTTTTGGTAATACTGGTGTTTGAATACAAAGCCTTGCACTAACTAGCTCAGCTGTCACTCTACCATTTCAAGTTATACTCCCAGCTTGACATTTTGCTGGCTATTTCACTCATGGAGTCTCATGGACATTTCTGCCCTAAATAGCTATGAAATATGTTCCCCTAGATCTCATCTTCCTGAGGAGCTAAGATTATAAATGTGAGCCATTTATGCCTGGCAATTTGTTTTGCATTTTATTTTATTTATTTTTATTGTCAAGTGATGTACAGAAGGGTTACAGTTACATAAGTAAGGTAATAAGTACATTTCTTATCAAACTTGTTACCCCCTTCCCTCATTTTTCTCCTACTTCCCCTCCCACCCAATCCTCCTTTCCCTCCCTTCCCCAAGTTGTACAGATCATTTCCAACATATTGTCTTGCAAGTATCACTGTTGCATTGGTTCCCCCTTGTCCTTTGTCTCACCATTCTGTTTTCTCCTTCCCTTTCCTAATTCTGATAAATGCATATACAATACCAAGATACCAAAATCAAATACAGTGACAACAAGGGATATACTATAGGGGAAAGAACATATAAAAGAAACAAGAAATAACATAATACATTTAAAAGAACAACAACAAAGAAAAACCTCTTGTGTCCATGTCTTAGAGTTAATTTCACTTAGCATCATTTTATATGGTCACATAGCTATTGAGCTATTCTGCTCATCTGCTAAGATTATACTAGACATGTACTAATTATTTCAAATAAGGGAAACCACGTGACCCATGTTTCTTTGGGTGTGGCTTACTTCAGTAATAAGATCCATATTACTATACCAGAATCTATTTCCAATATATCAAAGACCTTGAAGTAAAAGCAACACTCTGAAAACATAACAGGAAGGAATAAGAGAAACACTAAGGCTCCTTGGCTTAGGCTGAAATTTTCTTAATAAAGACCTCAAAACACAACAAATCAAAGAAAGGTTGAACAAATGGGATTGCATGAAACTGCAGATCTTCTACATGGCAAAGGACATAGCTAGAATGATCAGTAGAAAGCCCACAGATTGGGAGAAGATTTTCACTAGCCATACAACAACAGATAAGGACCTCATATCTACAAAATATACTTTGAACTCAAAAATTTAAATCCCCCCAAAACAAATCGTCGAAGAAACACCCCATTAATAAGTGGGCTAAAGACTTAAAGAGAGATTTCTCTGAAGAGGAAATAAGAATGGTCAATAGAACATGAAGAAATTCTCAACATCTCTGGCCATAAAAGAAATGCAAATCAAAACAACATTGAGATACCACCTCACCCCAGTTAGAATGGCTATAATCAAGAAATCTAATGACAACAGATGCTGGAGGAGATGTGGCCAAAAGGGAACCCTTTGTACTGTTGGTGGGGTGTAAACTTGTTCAGCCACTTTGGAAAGCAGTATGGAGGTTCCTGGAAAGACTCCACATAGAGCTCCCCTATGACTCAGCAATCCCACTTTTGACCATTTACCCAAATGATTACAAACAAGGCCTTACTAAAACCACCAGCACGACCATGTTTATTGCAGCATTATTTACCATAGCTAAGATATGGAACCAATCCAGATGCCCCTCAGTAGATGAATGGATCAAGAAAATGTGATACACACACACACACACACACACACACACCAATATGTTAGTGTGTGTGTGTGTGTGTGTGTGTGTGTGTGTGTGTGTGTATGCAATGGAATTCTATG
>NW_012267246.1:5161433-5195967 GCF_000151885.1 Dipodomys ordii
ACACACACACACACACACACACACACACACACACACACACACAGTGACAATGGAATTCTATGTGTCCATCAGAACATCCCAACATTTGTTAGGAAATGGAAAGATTTGGAAAAACTCTTGACTGACAATTTTTTAGATTAACAATATTTTTTTTGGGTGGTCATGGGTCCTGAATGCTGAGCCTGGGCGCTGTCCCTCAGCTCTTCAACTCAAGGCTAACATTCTACCACTTGAGCCACAGCAACACTTCTGGCTTTTTCTGCTTATGTGGTGTTGAAGAATCAAACCCAGGGCCTGATGCATGCAAGGCAAGCACTCTACCACTGAGCCACCTTCCCAGCCCCAACAATATTAATTTTAAAAAAAAGCAGCTTCCAGCTGGGTGCTGGTGGCTCATGCCTGTAATCATAGCTACTCAGGAGGGTGAGATCTGAGGATCACGGTTCAAAGCCTGCCTGGCAGAAAAGACTCTGTGAGACTTTACAATTAAGCACTCAAAAGCTGGAACTGGTGCTGTGGCTCAAGTGGTAGAGTGTTAGCCTTGAGCACAAAGAGGGTCAGGGAAAGAACCTAGGCCTTGAGTTCAATCCCCATAACTGACAAACATACAAACAAATGAACAAACAAACAAAACCTCTAAAGCAGCCTCCTGTGGCTGGTCAGGAGTGTATACTAGGCTTTTTGTAGGGGGTTAGCATCTTTCTGGCTTCTCCCACTTATGAAATTTTCTAATTTCATCATCTCTCTGTGCTGTTCTTCACACCATTACCTCACTCCTACAAGTTAAGAAGATTGTTTTACTATTGCTAATATCTGAGAATGTAAATCTGTAAAATCACATTTGAAAATGATATTAGGACACTTGAACTTTTTTACTTTTTAATAAACTATAATGATCATTAGTCATGAATTATCAGAGGAAGATATTTAACAACTTTTTAGCTTGTGCAGTTGAATAAACATTCAATTTGTCAAATATTTTCATTTGCTGAAAATTACCTAACATGATTTATCAGGATTGCTGAAATTTGAAGGAAGAAAACAACAAAAGAGAAAGTATTTAAAGTACATTTAATGCTAATTTGAAAGTAATTTTCTTATTCTTTCACAATTTAAAAGCCATACTGAGATCTTTGCCTCAATAGCAAAAATTATGAGTAATATGTATTTTTCAATTTTTAATAACAGGAATGATAGATCCACTTACTGAATTTCTTTTAAGTATTTTGAATGTATGCATATCATCTAATTTATTTTGTGTGTTTGTGTGTGTGTGTAGGGGGGTAGGGCTTGAACTGAAGGCCTGGGTACTGTCCCTGAGCTCTGTGTGCTCATAGCTAGTGTTCTACCATTTGAGCCACAGCTTCACTTCTGACTTTTTTTGGTGATTAATTGGAGACAAGAATTTCATGGATTTTTCTGCCCCAGCTGGCTTTTAACCACCATCCTCGGTCTCCTGAATAGCTAGGATTATAGGCATGAGCCATTGGGGCCTGGCTATAGCATCTAATTTTTAAAAGAAAAATGTGAATTAGATATAACCCTTTCCCCCATCTTACACATGAGAAAATTGGGATTTATTTAAACATTGAAGAAGACAAAAGTAGATAAGTATAAAGCTAGAAATGCTCGTGAGGTCCATTAGTGAAACACTTGGTGGTCAGTAGAACTTTCTGGGTATTGACAGAGAATTTCCAAGGGCATTCAGTTTAAGTGTAGGAAAATACCAAGGCCTAATACAAGAGTATAATGTGACAATATCCCAGATCTTGCAATTTTTCCAGTTTGGGCAAAGATAAATAGGATCAAAGGGAGATGAGGTGAAAAGAATTATTTATTCTAGATGTTTGAGGAGGCAGATGAAGAGGACAAGTCCTATTTCTGATCTTGAGTGATGGCCTATTGCATCAGAGAATTATAAAAGTACTTTAAAGGTGTTTAAATGGTTGAGAATGGTAATGGTATTTCTGACCTGTAGCTATGAGTAAATGCTCATAATTCTCTGTCTGGAGATTTGGTGTGAAGACTCCATGAGTTCGTGATATCAAGAGTCAAGTGATCACCTACCTCTCTCAGAGACTAAGAAATGCTAGCTGAGGAAAATGTGCAATGGCATTTTACTTGTATCCAGTCAGGATTGAACATGGCTGCGAAGTCACCAAACACTGGCGTTGGTTACATGCTGAAGAGACCTTTCATATTTCTGAGGTTGGCTCTGGTGAGTGGGAGGCAAGGACGGTGTCCGTGGATAGACTGAAGACTACCCTGCTCACCCATCACAGAAATGCTCACCTGGGATGCAGATGCCCACGAATCACAGAGATGTGGGACATTGGAGGAGAGGAATTCACTTAGGGACCATTACACTCACACCTACTTTCATATACCCCACATCATCGTGTGTTTCATGGGTGCTTTGGCTACTCAGTATATAAAACAGCGGTTATGTTTGGATGCAGTAGGTGTTGCTACAATTTTGTTGCCGAAGGGACTTGTTTGCGTCTTGTTGGCATTCCTTGTGACTTCCTACTTTGGTCACCTTGTAGTTTCTAAATTTAGAACTTTGCAAAAGGTACTAAATTCTTTTAGTTCCCAGTCATAGTTTGAAAATTTAAAACATTTACTTGTATTTTGTGTTTTATGGTGTCTTTGTAAATTTTTTTGACCCTTCAATACTTTTGTGAGAAAAAGTAAGTTCCATGGTTTCCCTCACAAGAAAAGATGAACTTCTTCTCAGTCTTTCACTTCAAAATCTCTCTCCAAAGACTGATTTCATGTCACACGTCTCTCATTCTCTGTGGATAATTTGCAGTTATGGTTGGTATGGCATATACAAGGGCTGGAGCCCAAGGATAAATGAGTATCTTTTCTTCACAAGTTTTTGCTTACTAAGTAATACAACAAGGCATGAAAGAACCAAAGAACCATCATAAAGTAATTACAAATTGTTGCCAGACATATTTGTTTTATTTATATATGATAACAAATAATCAGAAAATTATACCTTACATATCTATATGCATATATATGCAAATTAAACAACTATCAAGAAATTACACAATATTTTTTATAAGACTATCTAAAGTATAGTGTCACAACACACCATAAATTATACATTGGGCTCACAAACAAATAATTAAGACTGTATATAAAAATCATGTGATTGCTGTCTTTCCTACCACCTTAATATGAAGTTCTATTCTTGTAAAGCTTAAGGCACTGGCTATTAAAATAAGACTTTTACAAACCATCCCCCAATAGTGTTTTCTCCCATAGTTTTGCTTTCTTCCTCACCAAGCCAAATTGTTTATATCTATTGTTTTATTTTCAGATTCTGACAATGAACTGAGGACATCCATGGAAGATAATATTTGGCTGTGAAATAGTTTGTACAGCAAATATACAAATGCTGGTGCAATAGATGACATATAGTCTTTAGAAAACATATGGTAAAACCCATATGGCTACTGTAACAACTACCTCAGACTGAGTGGTTTCTAAACAATAGGTATTTCTTTTCTCAGTCTGATCAGCTTGCTAGCATGGACAAATGCTGGTGGAGATCTTCTTTTGGGTTACAAGTTTACTTTACATGGTGTTTTATGATGACAGACAATGGGGAGAGGGAAGTAAGTCCTCCCAGGAGCTTTGTAAAGGCACTAATCCTGTTCATAAGGACTCCACCCTCATGGCTTTCTCCAATCCCCAATCACTGCCAATGGCCCTAGTGCTATGTGGGAAGTTCAAAATTTCAATGTATGAATTTGAGGAAGAGGGACGCAAATCTTCACTTTTCTGGGCCATCTTAAGTGCTTAGTTTAGTAATATTCAATATACTCCCTTTGCTGTGTAACAGATTTTCAGAACCTTTTCAACTTGTAAAACTTGAAACTTTTTACCCACTAAACATCCTCCATTTCCTCCTCCACTTAACCCCTGGAAACTACCATTATACTGTACTTCCTAGAAGAGGAAAAAAAATCTTATAAACATTTGTGATTTTGAAAATGATTATTCTGCTTAACACAATGTATCCAAGGCCCATTCATGTTGCCACATGTGACAGATTTTTTTCCTCATTTTTAAGGCTAAATTATATTCCATTTTTTATATATATATATATAATCCCCTTATATATAATATATAGTATATATAATATAGTTTCCATATATATACTTCTTCTCTATGCATTCTTCCATGTGTGGACACTTGATTGACTCCATGTCTTGGCTATTTGAGACTCTTGCTGCTTTGAACATGAGAATGTGAATATCTTTTGAGGGACTGTCCAATTGCATGGCTGTTCTGTTGTTAACTCTTTAAGAAAACACCATACAGTTTCTTGTAGTGGTTGCGTGATTTTACATTCTTACCAGATGCACACACCTGCTCCCATTTCTCCACTGCCTAACTGGTATCTGTTATTTTCTGATCTGTATAATCTTAAACAAGGATTTATAATATGGTACACTTTCTTCAGGTGTTTTCAAGAAGGTAACAGAAAAACACAATCTATTTAAAATAATCTTTCCACTCTCATTGGAAAGATAGTGTTGTTTCATGTAGGGGCAGGCATAAATGATATATTTTGGATAGCCTTGCATAAATTTAATGAAAAATCTGGCTCATGAGAGATTCGCATTATAAGTCTATTACCTTAGGTGAATTTTAATTTTATATGTTCCCACGCTTCATGAGATCAGAGTAGTGAGTGAAAAGCTTTATTTAGAAGCAATTTCTAAAAATTATTTTAGGTTGAACACTGACAATTTTATGTAACATTAAGAGTTTCTTTCTTTTTAAAAAAATGGGAATATTTTATAAAAGTCTTGCCCAAACCTAGAATAGTTAGTGATGTGGGGAAGAATAAATCTGACATATTTTCCCTGTTCCAAAGAAACTTTTTCCTGTGAAATAAATAGTCATGGCCACTTATCCTGACCTGTTTCCTTCATGTTTTCAAGACTTCTTTGTTCAATGCCACAAGAAAAGAAAACTTTAATGCTATGATTAATGACCATGCTCTAAGAAGCAACACAGAATAATTTATGGGGTACCTTATCAGGAAAGGCCTCAAGGCCTTTTTATAAAATAAAATAAAAAACCATAGAAACACAGAACTTATTCATAAATTTAAAATCCAATATTTAGTTTTATATTAGTTGTGTAATACAAGTCTTCATCACCCAAATATAAGATTTTATTTAACCTCAAATCCCAACTTTGAATATGATTTATCTATTATCTTAAAATTTCACCTTTTTATCTTGAGTTTTACTTATATTTACAGTATTAAACTTATGCTCCTATCACTTAGAGCTTTCAAAAACTTATAGTAGATTTTGGAAGTTGATTTTGGAATTTTCTTTATTTGCTTTACTATGATTTGAAGGATTTTCAAGTGTGGAGAAGAAATTACAGAATTATAGTAATTTATAGAATTATAAAAATTATGGAATTATAGTAAAGTTTTATTACTTTAGCTCTGGATTTAATGTCCTTGTATCCAACTGTAATTTTGTTATGACATTCTGTATTTGTACCTACTTTTCCAAAATCTTTCACACTAATTTTACCTTTGCGTCCTGACAATGATTCTATGAAAGGAGAAAGGCAAGTATTTTTACGGATCCATTTATAGATAAGGAGATGAAGTCAGAGGACAATTCAATGGCCTGCCCAATGTCACTCAGTAATTTAGTGGTAAAAGCAAGGCTGTGGCTCTTCTGACTCTGCCCCAGCGTGTCACTGTGTACACTGTAGCTCTAGAGCTCTGAGAGAACGTAACTGCCTCAGAGAGGTAATTTCTTTTTTTCTTTTTCTTTTTTTATTGGTAGTGGGGCTTGAAGTCTAGGCCTGGGTGCTGTCCCTCAGCTCTTCAGCTCAAGGCTAGCGCTCTACCACTGGAGCCACAGTGCCACTTCCGGTTTACTGAGTGGTTTTATTTGGAGATAAGAGTCTCAAGGAATTTTCCTGCCCTGGCTGGCTTTGAATCATGATCCTCAGATGTCAGCCTCCAGAGTAGCTCAGATTACAGGCATGAGCCACCATTGCCCAGCCTCAGAGGGGTAATTTCTAATCCTACTCTTAGAGCAGTAGTGCATGTTCATGTATAGGATCCTTCATTTTTATCTATGTATGTATGTATATCTATCAGTGATGTCTATCTGTCTATCTACTTGTCTATTTCTCTGCCTTCCTATCTATCTACCTACTGACCGAGCTAACCCAACCTACAAATCTCAAATCTGTCTTGATTTTCAATTAAAGGATATAACATATTTCACTGGGGAGTCAATTCTGAACCCCTACTGACTGATGTTTATCAAAAACGAAGGTAGAATAAAAATGATTAACAAACTCTAGGTAATAAGAAGTGTCAGGACCAAACCAATATCGTAAACAAGCTTCAAGTTTAATAAGAAATAGAGCCAGCAAAGGTTGGTGTGGTGGCTTACACCTATAATTCTAGCTGTTAGGCTGTGTTGATTGGGAGGGTCTCAATCTGAAGCCCTAGTAGGCAAAACATTCTTGAGATCCTATCTGAAACAGTAAAAGCTGGGCACGGTGGCTCGCACCTGATATCTCAGTTATGTGAGTGGTGTGTATAGGAGGATTGTGGAAGTATCAATGGAAACTGCAAAATAATGAAACCAAATAGGGACAGTGGTCAGAGTGGTTCAGGTGGTAGAATGCTGCCTATCAAGCGAAAGGCCATGAGTTCCAACTCCAGTAAAAGCAAGGAATACACAAGGAATAGAGGCAGTGAGAATCTATTATTTATTTATTTATTTATTTTTTATTGTGAAAATACTGTACAGAGGGGTTACAATTACATGGGCAAGATAATGAGTACATTTCTTATCAAGAATTGTAGCCTCCTCCTTTGTTTCCCCTTCCCATCCCTTCCCATCCTCCCTCTCCACCCAATCCTCTCTGCTTCCCCCCCTCTCCCCCCTGCCCTCTCGCACCAAAGTTGTAAAGTTTGTTTTCAACATAACGACTTGTACATCTCATTGTTGCAATGGGTCCACCTGTATGCCTATTTAAATGATTTGTTTTTCCCCTTCCTCTCTACAAATTATACCAATATCAAATACAGTGAAAACAGAGGTTATACTGTGGGGGAGGGACATACAAAGCAACAAAGAAATAATCTTGTAAGTGTGTTAGAAAAAATTGCATGAAAGAAAAAAACATTTGAATACATATCTTAGGGTTCATTTCCCTAACATCACCTTATCTGACCTTTTCTGCTTGACTCAGACATATACTAGATATTGCAGATAAGGGAAACCATGGAACCTATGTTTCTTTGGGCTTGGCTTACTTCACTTAGTATAATTTTTTCCAAGTCTTTCCATTTCCTAACAAGTGAGGCAATGTCATTCTTTCTGATGGAGGCATAGAATTCCATTGTGTATATATACCACATTTTCTTGATCTATTCATCTACTGAGGGGCATCTGGGTTGATTCCATATCTTAACTATGGTAAATAATGCTGCAATAAACATAGTTGTGGTGGTAGCTTTAGTGTGGTCTTGTTTGTAAACATTTGGGTAAATGCCCCAAAGTGGGATAGCTGGGTCATAGGGGAGCTCTATGTGGAGTCTTTTGAGGAACCTCCATACTGCTTTCCAAAGTGGTTGAACAAGTTTACACTCCCACCAACAATGCAGTAAGGTTCCCTTCTGTCCACATCCCCTCCAGCATCTGTTGTTATTAGAGTTCTTGATTTTAGCCATTGTAACTGGAGTGAGGTGGTATCTCAATGTTGTTTTGATTTGCATTTCTTTTATGGCTAGAGAGGTTGAGCATTTCTTCATGTGTCTATTGGCCATCCTTCTTTCCTCTTCAGAGAAGTTTCTCTTTAAGTCTTTAGCCCACTTATTTATTGGGCAGTTGTTTCTTTGAGGATTTGTTGTTGGGGGATTTAATTTTTTGAGTTCCAGGTATATTTTAGATATGAGACCCTTGTCTGTTGTATGGCTAGTGAAGATCTTTTCCCAATCCGTAGGCTTTCTATTGATCTTGGGAGCTATGTCCTTTGCCATGCAGAAGCTCTGCAACTTCATGCAATCCCATTTGTCCAACCTTTCTTTCATTTGTTGTTTTTCTGGGTCCCTATTAAGAAAATTTTGGCCTGTGCCAAGGAGACCTAGGATTTCTCCTATTCTGTCTTGTAGAGGTCTTTGATCCATTTGGAGTTGATTCTGGTGCAGGGTGATATATAAGGATCTAGCTTTAGTTTTCTACAAGTAGTTAACCAATTTTAGAGGCAATGAGAATTTATTGAGTGAATGGAAACAAAACAGAAGTTCTCAATGAAACAAAAGAATAAGATTCAATATGTCAAAGAGGGCATTGAACACTGGTAAGATTTCATATGTTTGAGTGTCACGTATCTGTAACAACGAGGTAGCTACTATGAACAGATCAGCATGAAGCAAAGTGAGGTGGGACACAGCAAAGAGATGCCCATCAGAGCCATGGCTGGATGACAGCCAAGGATGCCTGAGTATTGAACTCATGGGCAGACAAGGGCAGGTGCAGGTCAAGTTATCAACCATTCTGGGCTAAGAAAGCTCTGGAGACTGGTTTCAGGGACCATAGTTTGCCTCCATCTAGTTCTTGTGTCTACCAAAGTATTTATTTATCTTTTAGTGGTACTGGGGTTTGAACTCAGGTCCTCAAGCTTGCTAGGTAGGCCCTCTGCATCTTAAGCCACCCTCCTTCCCTTTTTTGCACTGGCTATTTTGAGAGTAGAGTCTCTCTTTATGCCTGGGCTGCGATCCTCTGACTTGTATTTCCCTGTGTTGCTGGGAAATACAGGTGTGTGCCTCTGCTCCCAGCCATTGTACTTCCTCTGTAGCTGTGAACGCAGGTGTGAGCCACTACACCCAGGTACAGGTTAAGAGGTAGTCTTATGAACTTTTGTGACCAGACTTGTCGTGCATCATAATTTGATCTCTGCCTCCCAAGTAGCTAGGATTTCAGGCTTGAAGCAGCGAATCAAGCTTAAAATACGATTTTAAAAGATGTGTGGACTGGGTAAACTCTCACCAGATTGCTTCCATCAAAATTTGATTGCCAGCATGGTGAAATCCATATAAGCAGAAGTGTTTAGGGAAGGCGACCTGTGCAGCTTTGCTGCTACCTTGAGAATGGCTTGGGAGGAAGCTGGCGGATCATAAACCGTTTTTAGAGCCTTTCAATCTCCCCACTTCCTAACTTTTCATCTAAATGCTGCCACCACAAGATCCCTTGTTTTGATCTCAGTGGAAAATAGACATCCTCTGCAAAATGTCCTAAGGCCTTGCTGTGTCTGGTCTGCTCACGCTTATTAATGTCTTGCATCTTTCCTTCAGAGGCCTCCAGTTTCCTACTCATTCATCATTTGCACTATTCTCTAGAATTTCTCCATGACCCATGGTGGAACCCCAAGATTAGACCCGTTAGTGCGTGCTTGGCCAATGCCAAGTCTCCGTGAACACGACGTGTCATCATGCAGTTTGTACACATGAGCCATGGTCAGGGAGGAGAGTGACACGCTGTTGGTCCCTGGGGAAATCCACTGTGCTGACAAATGGCTACAAGGAAAGGTGCCAAAGGAAGCAGTGTGAGAAATGGGTGCAAATCCTGAAGTCCTGAGGTTCCACGTGTCACTGATCACCACCATGCTTCTGCCAGCACCCACTATGGGCATCGCTTCAGTATCCTCATCTCATTTCTGTGACCATGAGGCTCTTGGGGGAGGGGAGGGGAAAGGGAGGGCATAGGGCCCAGAAGTGCCACATGTACATCAGGACACACAGAGTGTAGGGCAGTGGAGGTGTAACACAACTGTGCAGAGGGATGTGCAAAGATGGGTATACCGCTCCTCACCTGATGAAGGGCCAGGCTGGGAACTGGACTTTGGGATTCTGACTCCACCCTTCACTGGTTGTTCCACAAGGAGAAGGTTACCTAGCCTCTAAACTTAAGATTCCTTACTGGAAAAATGAGGCTATTGCAAAGGTACACAGGATGTAAATTCCCCCCTTTATATTGTGATTATAAAGGTGATGTACAGAGGGGTTACAGTAATGAGCACATTTTTTATTGTGAAAATACTGTACAGAGGGGTTACAATTACATGGACAAGATAATGAGTACATTTCTTATCAAGCATTGTAGCCTCCTCCTTTGTTTCCCCTTACCATACTTTTCCATCGCCTCCTTCCCCCCACCCCGCCCCGCCCCAGCCAAAGTTGTAAAGTTTGTTTTTCAACATTACAACTTGTACATTTCATTGTTGCAATGAGTCCACCTGTATCCCTAGTTAAATGATTTGTTTTTTTCCCTTCCCCTCCACAAATTATACCAATATCAAATGCAATGAAAGCAGGGGTTATACCGTTGGAGAGGGACATACAAAGCAACAAAGAAATCATCTTATAAATATGTTAGAAACAATTGCATGAAAGAAAACACATTTGAATACTTATCTTGGGGTTCATTTCACCTAACATCAACTTATCTGACCTTTTCTGCTTTACTCAGACATATACTAGATATTGCAAATAAGGGAAACCATGGGACCTATGTTTCTTTGGGCCTGGCTTACTTCATTTAATATAATTTTTTCCATGTCTTTCCATTTCCTAACAAATGGGACAATGTCATTCTTTCTGATGGAGGCATAGAATTCCATTGTGTATATATACCACATTTCCTTGATCCATTCATCTACTGAGGGGCATCTGGGTTGGTTCCCTATCTTAGCTATGGTAAATAATGCTGCAATAAACATAGTTGATGAGCACATTTCTTTTTGGACAATGTCACTCCTTCCCTTGATCTTTTCCAGTAGGATATAGAGTTACTTTTACAACCGTTAAATGAATGGTTTTTAAGTTAGTGATTGTTAGATTGGAAGCAATGTCATGATACAGAATTACTTACAAACTTAATTTAAAACTCTGTGTGTGCGTGTTGGTCCTGGGGCTTGAACTCAGGGTAATTTAATGCCCCTGAGATTTTTGTTCAAGGCTATAATTCTACCACTTAAACCACAGCGCAATGTCTGGCTTTTTGGTGGTTAATTGGAGATAAAGGTCTCATGGACTTTCCTGCTCAGGTGGGCTTTGAACCGCGATCCTCAGATCTCAGTCTTCTGAGTAGCTAGGATGACAGGTGTGAGCCACCAGCACTTAGCTTTAACACTAATTATAAAAGAAGCATTTGGTTTGTATGATTAAAATAAGCATGCAGAAGGAGCATTTTAGATGTTCAGTATTGAGTCATGAAGAGACATGCGGGATGGTTATCAATTCTCTGATAATGGAGCACATTTGGGATCAACATCCCAACCTTGCTGCTGGCACCCAGTCTGCAATGCATGTGAACTAGTTTAACATATATGTGCTTAGCAGTTGGGAAAAATAACAAAGGTATGTGATAGAGAACAAATGACAAATCCATTGTACCGAGGTTCTGGTAGCTGAATTTTCAGCAAAAAAGCATTTATTTAGATGTATTTTTCATTGGAGTCATTAAATTCCTACCAGAAACTAAAAGCAAAGTAGGATCTATATAAGTATTTGGCATTTCAAGCTTTCTGCAGAATGCTATATTTTGCAGAGAGAACTCAGGCTCATTCAGTATTTTTACATATGGATATCTGTATATGAGACATCTCTCCTTATACTTGACATACAGAGGGGTTACAGTTACATGAATCAGGTATAATGAGTAAATTTCTTTGTGAACCATGCTTCCCCTTCCGTCACTGTCTCCCAGTCTTTCCCTCCCCTCTCCAGCCACAAGGTATCAGGTTCATTTATATATAGTGTCTAGTGAAAATAATTGTTGTATTTGTTCCCCCTTGTTTCCCCTTTTATGTGTCCTCCCATACCCTCCCAAATATAAGCTAACTAACAAGACAAAGGCAAAGAAAACAGAAACAGCAGCAATGGTAACTAAAGAATGTCTATTGTTTCCTTTTCTTGGAGTACATTTCATAGGATATTATTTAATATGATTATATGCACATAGCTATTGAGCCTTAGTTCACCACTCCTATGCATAACTGCTTTGGCCTCTGTATGACTAGGGTCCTATATAATTTAAACTATTATCCTTTGAATCAGTAGAACATACCAGAACAGATACTCAATTCATTCTTGTACTCTAAGCTAATGTGGTCAATGTCTATTTCTAGGCCTTCCCATTGAAAATTGAAAAGTGACTTTTTAGTTCATTTAAAAGCCATGGGAAGAGTAAAAGAGACTGCCATTGAATGCATCCTGTGTGGTCCCATGTATATACAATTCTAGAACCACAAGGAAATCTTCAATGATGGAAACGTAGCAGGTGGCCATGTGGGGCTGGATGGGAGGAGGAGGAGAATGAGAAAAGCACGCTTTTAGAGGTGATGGAGGTGTTCTGTGTCTTTATTGTGATTGTAGCTTCTTCCTCTATAACTGCCAGGCAAAGACAGACTATACCATGTAAATGGATACAATTTACCTTATACACGCTACATCTCAATAAAGGTGCCTTGAATAATTAACAAAAGTCACAGAGAAAATGTTTAGAATCTCCACATGAAAGATAACTGGGATCTGGTAGAAAGGTTGATAGCTCACAATCAAACTCAATGCTATGCTGCTACCTAAAACAGAGAAATAAGGATTCCACCCCTGCCCCCCCCATCCCCCCCCAACGGGGACAAATTAAACTACAACTAACATCTTAGAAAAGGCTTCTGGAACTGGGGGTTTATATGAGACAAGATAAAAATCTGTGTGGTTGTAAACGGGACTCAAAGGGAAGTGGAGAAAGAAGACGCAGGCGAGGGCCAGTTGTCTGTCTCCTTGTGGAAAACGAAACGAGAGCTGGCTTGCTGGTTGCCAGGAATATTACAGTTAGTGATGGTGCCGCCCGGACATTTTATGGAATCAGATGTGAAGACTGTTCTCAAAACCTCTAATGGGAAGCAGCAGAAAGGGGATTGGCTGAGTATTTCCTTGTACTTCATCAAATGCCCGCCATCTCGCACCCGAATTTTAGGTATCCTATTAGAATTAATATGTCTATGGTCTGTCCCGCCCATGCGAAAGGGTCATGGCGAAGCCTTTATGTCCATATAAAACAGCTTTGCAGCGCTACCACGTGCTAACCCACTCATTACAATTTATCACGGGCCTGACAAAAATAATCAAAGCTGCTGCACTGAAACCAAATTACCTTCTTCTCCTGACTGGCACAGCCTGCTTTACAAACCCCAACTCCAATCGTAGCTGTATCTCCTTACCCATTTTCCAACCCATCATTAAACATGCCTTGTACCCTACACAGCTCTATTACATTTTACTTGAAGTGTCTTCCTCCTCCTTATCTGCTTTCTGTTTGTTTTTTCTAAAGAGACCGACTGGGGCAGCAGGGCAGGTTGCTATGGTGTTCAGGAAAGCGTCTGACCCTGGAGGTTCCGCTCTGCTCTGGGTGCCTGCTGCCTTGCAGTGCAACTTGGGAATGTTTTTCCAGTCCAGCTCAGTGCATGGCCCCCTGATTTTGAGCGCGGTTCTCCTCTCCAGGGTTGAGCTTTTCGCAGTGAGGTCTGGGCCTTGTTCTTCTGGGCTCAAGCTTGGGCACCCCTGGAAGCCAGCGTGGGATTTCTGGGCTGCGTCAGGTTTCTTGCTGATGGATAGCTGCCACTTCCATCCACGGTAGATGGCAGGCACTCAGAATTCATCTCCAGATAAGTTTAATTGAAGGAATATTTATTGGCAAAGACTCTGCCCTTCTCCCTAAGTGGGTGGGCCTTGCTCAGGGCCAAGCAGGATTACGCTGAACCGGGCTTCCTGGAGAATGAGGCACTGATGGCTGGCATGTCGGAAGCTCCACGGATCCAGAGGAGATTCCTAATGGTTAGGGCTGGCGTGAGGTAACACCACAGATTCAGCAATGTAAACCACAGACTTTCCTTTCGCACAGCTGTGGAGGTTGGGAAGTTCAAGATCAAGGTGCCCACAGAGTCATTTCCTGCAGCCACCGTCTTCCTGGTGTGCTATCCTCAGCTCAAATAGACAAACTTCTGATGTCTTCACCTCCACCTCGTCCTCCTTTCCCTCTTCCTCATTTTCCTCCCCTTCTTCCTCCTCCTCTCCTCCTTTTATTCCTTCATTTCTTTCTTCCTGTTCTTCTTTGTGCCAATACTTGGGCTTGTGCTTGCATTGGAGACTTGGGCGCTGCCCCTGAGCTCTTTTGCTCAAGGCTAGTGCTCTACCACTTGGCTCACAGCTCCACTTGCAGCTTTTTGGTAGCTTATTGGAGATAAGAGTCTCCTGGACTTTCCTACCCCAGCTGGCTTTGAACTGTGATCCTCAGATCTCAGCCTCCTGAATAGCTAGGATTGGATTATAATAGATTATTGGATTAGTGAGCCACTGGAGTCCATCACTGCCTCATCTTGTGAGAACATGAGTCCTAAGAGGAGCACCCCATGCTTATCACCATATGTGAACTGAGTTATCCCATGAAGGCCTGACCTCCAGAGAGGCACGGTGGGGGTTAGAGCTCTGCATGATTTGGGGGAGGGGGAATGGACATGGTTCAGACCTAAGCACTATTTCCTCTCCAAATTCTTTGCATGGCAGATATCAGAGGAATCAGAAAGTGAAATCTAGTTTGCTGAATGCTAACTGGAAGACAATGTCTATCACCAGACCAAACACTGTTGCTGCCATACATACACACTCTCGGCATTCATCTTGCGTCTTCCTTTCAACTGTAAGCAGGACTTCCTTAGGTACTGGTGACCATTTTGTCCATGTGGTGGTCAGGCCAGAGCATGGTAGAGGTATCATGCTCCGGGAAGCAGTCTCATCAAAGGCCAGGGGGAGATATTCCAAACACAACATAGTCCCCTTGTAGGGAATTAGAAGTAAGGCTCTACACTGCTTCCAAGAAATCTCCAAAACGATTGGGCTCCACTTCCCACACTGATAATTTGCTTGGTAACTCACTTTTATCGGTTTAATTTTCCCTTTCCCTCACTTCACTATTCATGTTTTCTGAGATAATCTCCTAATAAACTCCTTGCAATGAAATCCTTTTCTCAGGGTCATTCTCTTTGGGAGAATGGAAACAAAGACAACCACTTACCAATTCTACAGAAACGCGAAAGCCAAGGCTGGAGAGGCATCTGAAGAGATGTTGGGGACACAATCCTGGGATAGGCAGGTCACTGGTGGGAACAAACAGTCCAGATATCAAAGGAGGAAAATTTTAGGAAGGAAAGCCAGGCAGGTGTCCAATAAACTCTGCTCATAATTGGAGGAGTTAAGAAAATAGCACAGCACAGGGGAGACATTGGGGGAAAGAACTCATATATAAATGATATGGGCTGTTAGCGCTCTCCCCAGCTAGTAGGTAAAAGCAAACCCTAGGGGAAGAGTGTGCAGATTCCTTAATCCTGAATTTGTGCTTTTCAGAGCTTCAGTAATGAGACACCTTCACTGCAGGAAAGAACTGCTGCAGCCAGGTAGATCTGAATTGATTCTATATATTACCAAAGTTTATTCTCTTAGCCCATCCCAAGAGACCTTTGAGAATAAATCATGTCTCTCCAGTAAGATTGTATGTAGACCTAAATATATTCTTTACACTAAAGGTAGTCCGGAATATTCAACAGAATTAAACCAGACACATGTAAGTCTATAAATGTCTACGGTATCTATGTGGAGATCTATGAAGACAAACAAAGAAGAAGAATTCAAATCATACTTTGTATTGCTTTATCACTTATGGAGGACTGTATGGATTATTTAATCCTCATGGCTATTTTATAAAGTAGGAAAAGCGAGAAAACGTGTCTTTTCTGATTTTGGTTATATACAAACATATCAATCCATAAATACATACACACATATCCATTATATATATGTACACATATATACATGTACACATATAGTCTATGTATTGAGTTACTGTGTACAAATCAGATCACTCAGAATCACTAGAATTCCAGTAGAAGAGTCTGTTGTTATCCTAGGCTACAAATGTGAATGTTTCTTTAACTGGAGCTTACTCTCAGCTCTCCAGCTTCTGCATTCTGAAATATACCTCCAACTCAGAATAAAGGCAAAATAAATGTAGATTAATTTACTTTTTATCTGCTTGCCCTCTTTTCTCTCCTGAATAGAAATTACTTTTTGCCAATCAAGCAACACAAACCTATTTTTAAAAAAGTATTATGCTGTGGAGTTATTTTTTTCTCTCCTCTAGGATATTCAAGCACTAAATATCTTTGATATGCATTTGTCATCTCAAAACAGAGAAAAAGTCTAGATCAGCAGCTTCAATGGTATTTGAACAATGCCTTTATCTCCTAATACATAATTTATCTCCTAATATGTAATAGGAAACAACAAACAGGAACTTGTTATCACTACTTTCAGTTCCTAAGCCTGATTCCATTCCTTTGTACCTCAATACCATTGATTTCTCACTATGGGAAAGCACTGAGCTATTTTCCTTACTTTTGGGCAAGAAAGTGTGAATACTGGCTTAGAGAAACAACTTGGAATCAGGCAGAATTTCAGTAATTTGGTTTTTAAAAAAATCTTTCTGGGATGTAGTTATCTACATGAAATTAATGCTTACAAGTTTTTTAATGAGAACTAAATATAGTGATTGTTAAATAGCACTGGGCCTGAAATAATGTATGTTTCTTTGTATTTCTATTTATTTATTTATTCTTTAGTGACAGTGCTGGGGATGGAACTCAGGACCTTGATCATGCTCATCAGGAGTTCTATCACTGAACACTCTATAGCTTGAGTACTAACTAGTACTCAGAATTACTAAGCATAAGAATAGTAATATGCATACCCAGAGTTGATATGCATAAAACTACCTAAAGCTGAAGAAGTGGAATTCCATAGGGTTGAACAGAAACAACTCCATACTTTCCCTTCAACTTTTGAAATCAAAATTTAAGTGTATATTTCATTATTAAAAAAAAAACTGGGGTTGGAGGCCTGGCTCAGCTGGTAGAGGGGTACCAAATTTGAGTCCCAGTCTTAGAACCCCCCCACCCTAAAGAGAAAAGTCTTGGTTAAACTCTCCACTTATTCAGCCAATCTTTGATTGTTTGTTTTTAACTTTTTGATCACCAGATTGTTCTAAAGGGGGTTACAGTGTGACTTGTTCATTTATGTGCCTAGAGCATCCACATCAGAATCTCCTGACCATCTTTCTCTCCCATCCCTTTCCCTGACCAGGCACAAGTCTCCCACTTACTTTTTCACACATGTTCCTTGAGTATTCTGATGGCATTTGTTTCTTGTTCCCTACTTCTATCCTCCTTCTAGCCCCCTCTACTCAAACTGAATTTCAGCTTTGTGATGTGCATGTTGCTAAACTGCCTGTTAATCATTCCAAGGGTTTCCTCCGTGGAGGTTCATTCCTGCATAGATTATACTTTGGTTCTCTTGAACAAGTATATAAGCACTGGCCCTGTGTGGGTTCACATGAAAGGTTGTATTTGCGGTCTATGAGATTTCTCTAGTCCCGTTTAATGACACAATACCCTTATCGGTACCAAAAATGCATTAAATCCTGTGCACTCGTCAACATTCCATTCTTTGCTTTCAGTGAACTTTCCTGTCTACAGCTGGATTTTTTCTGTACATTTGTAAGAGCAAAATGTCTCCACCTTGAGATGGATCTCTTGGAGATGGAGTCCCTTGCTCCAAGAGCTCCAGCCGAGGTTCCTGAACCATGTGATATTTAGATGCAGGGTCTTTGTAGAAGTGACTAACTGAAAGTGAAATTCTAGGCTTGACCCAACCCACCATGACAGGTGTCTTGATAGAAAGGGGAAATTTGGACCTCAGGTTTGGCATGCACACAGGGAAAGACCAAATAAAGATAAGAGCAGATGGAAGGATGCTTTTGTAAGCCAAGAAAGGCCAAGTATCTCATCAAACCACCGGGGCTTGAGGGAAGTATAAAACAGATTCTCCTTCACGGTCTCTCAATAGGAATCAACCTTGCTGAGTACTTGATTTTGGCTTTGCAACTATGAGACCAGCATTTTCTTTCTGTTGTTGAAGTCACTCAGTTGATATTGCCCTACAAATGATGTATAGGTGTATGTATACATATGTATTTTTACCTTTGGTATTTATTTTTTCCACCCAGGCACATATGAAATGTATGTATATGTAGATGCATATCCATCTAGAGTACATTTACACATACACACACATATTCTGTACATGCTTCTGAAATAAGTTACATTCAACTCTATTTCAGTGTTATAAAGAATGGATTTGATGTTATTTTTTTTTAAAAAAAACTACCACTTTCACTCATAATCTGTCTTGTTCAATATTTTTAAATCATCGTAAAAGAAACATATCCAAATTTTTGTCACTTCTATCTCATCTTTCTTGTGTCAATTAACATTCTAATTCCTTCTCAAGGTAACTGGTATAATTTAAAAACAGGGTGGCAGCTATTAAGTGTGATGGCTTTTTTCCATCTTGGCTTGTAAGCCAATGTTTAAGAGCTGGAAAACAACCACAAGTTATTCAGGAAAGTTATAACCATCTGATCTAAATTTTAAAAAAGCTAAGTTGATGCTTAAAGAAATAAAGCAATGGAATTATTCATTTCAAAGAGCACCTCTGTTGTGATCATTTCAAGCACTTTGATTCAAATATTTCCTGCTAAATACTGTTTGTGGAGTAAATACTTGAATACTTGAACAAGAGCTAGATGAGGTCTGATTAGGTTCCAGATAACCCAGATGGGTCTCTCTTCTTACTAAACCCAAATTCTTTAAGATTTGGCTTTCGGAAAATATTTCTCCCGATGAAGCAGTTGCACCTACCGTTTGCACAGTCACCAATTTCATCTAACTGAATACTCCCAAGAAAGAGAAAGAATTCACTTTGTACTCACTTAGTCATTCACTCTAATCGCTTTTGAACTTCCTTGGCCCAATGGAGGGGTCATTTTTCTAGTCTTAAAATTAAACTGAAGAAGTTCCCCTCTCCCCACCTACCCAGGAAAAAATGTAATTCTGAATACAAAAAAGTTGCCCTCCAGATAAAGGGACTGTGTGAAGTCATTAGTGTTAGAAGAAAAAAATCCTTTCTCTTATGCACATACTTTTTGTCTTGGTTCTTCTAAATAATGTCTGCTTTTGTTCCTTGCTTAAAAGGAATGGAGTACATTTTTCAGGCATGTTTGGTACAGAGAAAGAGTGCATTACGTCCCAGTGAAATTTCTATATGGTTGACTTAATAACTTTCTCAAGACATCAATTGTAATTTGAATTCTCATCCAATCAAAACCTACGTTACAATTAAAAACCTGTTCTAATAAATCAATAGTGGGATATAACAGGAGTCCTTCATGCACTCCTGCCAAACCTAACCTCATTAAAGAAATCACAGCTCTGATGGTTATATTTTTCTCCTTATTTTTATTTATACCTTCCGGAAACAAAGAAATTGAGGACAGAGAAGGCTTCAAAAGGTATTAAACAACAGGGTGCCAGTGGCTCATGCCTTTAATCCTAGCTACTCAGGATTCTGAGATCTGAGGATCACAGTTCAAAGCCAGCCCAGGAAAGTCTGTGAGACTCTTATCTTCAATAAACCACCAGAGAACTAGAAGTGGTGCTGTGGCTCAAGTAGTAGAGCACTGGCCTTGAGCTTAGGAGCTCAGAGACAGCATGCAGGCCCAGAGTTCAAGCCCCACAACTGACAAAAAATGTATACAACAGAAGGAAGAATTTTGAAGAAATTTGGACGAATATTACCGGAAAGACTTTAGTATATTCTTAGTATAGTATCTAATTTCCCAGTAATGTCTCAGATATACAGCACTCCAGCAAGTCTTTGCTGTTTCAGAGTTGCTGGTGACGTTTAAACCTAGGCTATTTTCATGATAGACAAGTGAATGATAAGATATGAATGAGGATTAATGTTGATTTGAGGATTTCAAGGAGACTTGAGCCAAGAAGAATCTGATTCTTTCTTTACAGGGAGCTTGAACATCCTTGGAGAGCACTTTATTCTGAGGAACTACCTATTCTTTTTATAATGCCCAGCTCAGGATTTATACACATCCCAAATCAAGTGAAAGAGTGAATAAAACAATAATTACTTAGATAAACTGCCCAGATTTCAGCTTCCTCTTTATGTAGTTGGTCTAATGCTGTAGAGGCTGAGGCTTCTGTAATTAGGGTTAGGAAACACCTGGCTTTTTATATCCACTTATTCACAGCTGGCTCTACAGAAGGCAGCAAAGATTGCCTGTTGCATTCACCAGCGGGAGATATGAAGGATTTGATGCGGAACTCTTGCCCCAATGAAATCAACAGAGCTGAACCAGGGACCAAGACTTTTTAATTCTCTCCAGGAGATCCAACATGCATGTGATTTGGGAATATTTATCTTTGTAGTGCTGGGAATCAAATTTCCACGCTAGGTAGATGCTTTAATGCCTGCAAAGTCAAATTAAAAAAAAAATTAATGACAAAACAGTCAAGGACTAAAGAAAAGACAAAGATAAGGTTATTTTAGCTAGAACTCATTAGCTTGAATATTGGGAATTTGTTTTGAAAGGTAGTGTGCGTTAAGAAGATACTGCCGATATTATGTCCTCACATTCCTATAGGAGCTAAGTAACCATTTATAGTTCTACAGGAGTTGACCATAACAACCATATGGTTTGGGCTTCCTTAAAAAGGTTTCAAAATATTTACAAAGGGTAAGGGGTTGATGAGTACATATTAAAAAAATGACTTGACATTCTTTAAGTATTTGGTTTAAGAAACAGTAGTAAACCTTAAGGAAAATGAATATTGTTTGCACCTGTTCTGCTCTCTCTGTGAAAAAGGCCTCTTTAGGGACCTTGGACAAGAGCACATCTGCAAAGACTTTCAGCAGATTGATTTGCAAATATAACCAGAAGTGAAGCCAACATTCAGAGAATTTTGAGGAGGAAACTGGAGGCGGCATCTCATGTTGAGAGACATGCTTGTTCTCTTTGAGAACCATCTCGCCTGTGTGCAATAAAAACAAGCAAACACACAAATAAACACTTAGACCAACTAAGCCAGGGAAGCAAGTAGGCAACTTTCCTGTCCCTTTGAGGGTTTCTTTTCTTTTTTCTTTTTTTGCCCATCTTCTTCTTCTTTTTTAATTGTGAAAATACTGTACAGAGGGGTTGCAATAACATGGGCAAAATAATGAGTACATTTCTTATCAAGCATTGTAGCCTCCTCCGTTGTTTCCCCTTCCCATCCCTTCCCACCCTCACCTGCACCCCCACCCAATCCTCCCCCCTTCTACCAAAGTTGTAAAGTTAATTTTTCCACATAACGACTTGTACATCTCATTGTTGCAATGGATCCACCTGTATCCCTATTTAAACGATTTGTTTTTTCCCTTCCCCTCCACAAATTATACCAACCTCAAATACAGTGAAAGCAGGGGTTATACCATGGGGGAGGGACATACAAAGCAACAAAGAAATCATCTTATAAATGTGTTAGAAACAATTGCATGAAAGAAAAAAAACATTTGAATACATATCTTAGGGTTCATTTCCCTAACATCAACTTATCTGACCTTTTCTGCTTGACTCAGACATATACTAGATATTGCAAATAAAGAAAACCATGGGACCTAAGTTTCTTTGGGCCTGGCTTACTTCACTTAATATATTTTTTCCAAGTCTTTCCATTTCCTTTGAGGGTTTCACAGGAAAAAAATAATTAGATGCATCTGTAAAGTCACAGAGAAGAAATGGACTTGAAGAGGATCACACGCAAAAAATCTTATTTTGACGATTGATCAGGTGAGTATTTCAACTTAGTTTGTGAAGTCTTCAGAACTAGTGGTTCATCTAATGAGGAAGATGTGGCTATTAATCCACCCTTAGTCCACCCCTAATACATTTGTTCTGCATCTGCACTCACACAGACAGCGCCCATGTCTTCTGTAGCCCATGTGTCCACTTGCCTTGTTTCCTGGATCACATGAACAATACTCACCTGAGGAAAGCTTCAGAATGTACCCATGTGTGTACATGCATGTGAAATAACTGGTACACAGGAGAAGCATCCAACATGCTTTCAAAAACGACTCCCCTGTGACCACGCTTTGCTAGCTTCCTATTGTTGTCTCTAAGAAAATTTACTTTCTTTCCTTGTCACTGTCTTCCACCTCTGTGACTTTGTTCTGTTTGTTATCTCAGTATCTGTCATTATCTTCTGCTTTTTAATTCCATCCATAAACCAGAGAGGCATGTGGATGCCTTTCTCTCAGACACCTCATGTCTAATTGATCATGGTGCTGTAGATGCCTCTTCCAGACCGAGTCTTGAATGCATCCTCTCCACATCTGTCCTAGCCTACCGCACTGCCGTGTCTCATGAGACCATGTACTTTCTGTTGTTATGCAGTGACTTAAATCCCAAGTTCTCTCAAAGCATCAACCCAATGCTCTCATTCTCTCTGTTGAAAACCATTGGTCCTTTACCAGGTCTTCAGTGACTCCAACTTCTTTTTGTCTTCAAGAACAGTGTCTCAGAGTGTTCCTTCTACTACACATCATTAGCTGATTTTTTTTTTTTTTTACTGGTGCTTTGGGTTAGAGTTTTATTCAGTACTTCAGTGCCCTAAATGAGGTCCTAGCTCTAGTACTTTCTTTCTAGTACTTTCTAGTACTTTCTTTTGGCGTAAGTTGTACTACTTGTTTAGTGTCCATTTCTCTTGACAGGATTTTCAGATTCTTAAGATCATCGGTGCTATTGCTGTTTTCTTTCTTATTATCCTGGTGTCTTCCACAAGGCCTGAATTGCACTTGTCAATAACTGTGTTAATCAGTTGAGAAAACGGATTTAAAGGAGAAAACCTGACATTGGCTCACTTCAGAGGTTTCAGTTCATCAGGGCAGGCAGGACAGAACAAAGAAGCTCACATCATGGGGACCAGGAAGCAGAGAGAGGATCCCTGAACTCACTGGCTCTCTTCTTTCTTCTCTGTTACTTCCTGTAGGTTGCCAGCCTACGGTATAGCCCACCTGCATTCAGTGGTTGTCCCCTCAGTTAATTCTCTCTGGAGATGAAATTACTGACACAATAATATCCTAAGTACTCCTAAAGCCCATCAAGTTGGCAATTAAGACTAACCATCACCATAATTAAACAGTCATTAACAAGCTTTTATAGAATTAGAAAAATCGATTGCATTCCTGCTTAAATCAGACAGCAAGCATAAACATCATCCAGATCCAATTGGAGCTTTTAGATAATCCCATGTCCCAGATGAATTAGAGACAGTCCTAGGGTAATTCCCTCTTGAATCTTATCTTTTGGTTGTATTTAACCTCCCAAATTTTTGATGAGGATCTGTTAGGAGCTCTTGTCTTTTTCCAAGTTTGGCTCTTTGTATCTCTTTAAAAGGTCCCGCTTTTCATTTATTAGGTGGTTTCATACCCATTACAGATAATTTATGGTGACTGTTAACCAAGTCCTAAGCAATAGCTAATTTAAATATATTGTTTATGTTTTATTTATCTTGGGGCATCTCTACTTCAGTTAAGTCATGTTGAAGCATCTTTTGGTTATTTCTCACCCTCGTATTACTGAAGGATCATAAAATTAGTCATAAGCTATATCCATTAGGGATGCAACCTTACCACCTCTAGCTTTGCTTTTACTTCTTTAATAATTGGCAGCTATAACTGGAGAAATATCATTCTCATCTCTCATCTCACTGGCCTACCGGAGAGAGAGAGGGAGAGAGACGGAGAGAGAGAGAGAGAGAGAGACAGAGACAGAGACAGAGACAGAGAGAGGAAGGGAGGAAATGGGGAGAAACTGCCTCACTTGGTGCTAAAATTGGCTATTATGCTCCTGTGACACTTTTCTGTCTAATCAGAGAGAGCTTTCTTAAGCATAAAGGAGAACCCTTCATCTCACAAATGCCCTTTTCTCTATGGCCATTTGTAATAGATTTCTGCCTGCCTTACAGCCTGTTTGCCCCCTTCCTTGTCAGAGAAAAGATTCCTGCACAATGATCCTTAATTAAGATACCATCCCTAGATCCTGTCCACTACTGTTATTTACAACTGCAATTTGTCTATCTAGTATATGTCTAAGTCAAGCAGAAAAGGTCAGATAAGGTGATGTTAGGGAAATGAACCCAAAGATATGTATTCAAATGTTTTTTTCTTTCATGCAATTGTTTTTAACACATTTATAAGATGATTTCTTTGTTGCTTTGTATGTCCCTCCCCCATGGTATAACCCCTGCTTTCACTGTATTTGATGTCGGTATAATTTGTGGAGGGGAAGGGAAAAAACAAATAGTTTAAATAGGGATACAGGTGGACCCATTGCAACAATGAGATATGCAAGTCGTTATGTCGAAAACAAACTTTACAACTTTGGTGGGGGAGGGGGGGAAGGGGGTTGGGGATGGGAGGGGGGATGGGAAGGGATGGGAAGGGGAAACAAAGGAGGAGGCTACAATGCTTGATAAGAAATGTACTCATTATCTTGAGAAATACTCATTATGTACTCGTTATATATTGTAACCCCTCTGTACAGTATTTTCACAATAGAAAAAAAGAGAAAAAATATAACAACTGCAATTTGTCATGAGAAAAACCAACTGTGCTTAACCACAACAATTAAATAACATTACTTATGTAGGCATACTGATCTACTAAAAAGTACTCTCATCTTCTCTCCCATGTTCACTTCAGGGAGGAGTGGGGAGGAATGAGTGGAATTTTAGCCTTGGTTCATAAAGCAAGGGAGATAAATGGGTGGCATATAAGTCTCTCCCAAGCTTTTGAATCTATGATAACACATATTTTTTTCTTTCACTTTATTTGGTTTGGTCTTGCACAATCATAAAGTCAATGATGAGATCACTACCACTTAGTGCCAATTGTTTTCTTTATGTTATGCTCTGAGCCAGACATGTGGCAGTCATAGTCAGTTGGCTCTTTTGATTGGACTGGAAGCCAGAGATTCTCTTACCGTTTACAGATGAGAAATTCGGCTTTGAGCAGCTCCAGGAGAAATTGCAGCCATCACCTTCTCCAAAGCAACTTTGAGACTGGTAAGACTTCATTACCAGAAGTCCTGGCATAGTCTAAATAAATTATTATAAAACCATTTTTTAAAAGGACAAGGATTTGTATTTTCAGGTTAGATAACTGCCTATCATTTCCCCTCCAGGTTCTAGGAAAGACTCATGACAAATGACTCTCGCAGTGGGCAGTTGGCTAGTGACAGGCGGACATCACCTTAAAAGGCATTGCATGCACATTTTATAATGGGGCCATTCTAGGGTGCTAGGATCCCTGAAGTATTTGCATTTCTTTCTTGGGATCAGAATGGTAGAGTGGCTTGTGCGCTATATACCAGCCCTCCCTGGTACATCTTCCTGTGAAGGCTTTGATTGCTCCATTAATGGAAGAAGGATACTTACCTTTAAATTTTTTGCTAGCTGTTTCCAGGCACAACTCACATCTTGAGTTATGCCTTATGCCTTTTCCAAAGAGCATCAGGACGCCACTTAGAGCAACAATATTGCCCTGGTACATTATCGTCAGTGTCAGGGGATGAGGCAGGTTCCTGTTGCTTGATCAAGATGTTTAAAATCCAATTCTATACAAATGGAAATGCCTGCAAGGTTATAATGAGAGGTAATAGTAATTTTTGGATTGCCTGTCAACCCTAAACACTTTCTATCCATCACATAAATGATATAACTTCCACTTCCCCTCCTTCTCGGATTTGCATAAGCAACAGCATCAGTATTACCCCAAGTTTTTCCCACTTAACTGGAACTTGGATTGGTAATGCCTCATAGGCCTAGGCCTGTGCATTCCCTTTTGAAAAAATGTATAAGCCAACTACCAAGTAAGCACAGAAGTAATAAAATGAGATGCCAAATTAATGGCTCATATATTATGTCTAATAATATTCTTGGAAAAAGCCCTACTGTACACAGTTTTAGAAAAGCACAGAAAGCATCCCATGGTATATAATATCATCAGGTTTTAACTTGCCAGTCCTTACAATTCATACAATTCCCATCTGGCAAAAATGAGTGAAGGAAAACAGATACTTTTATGGTAGTTAGTTTAGCATAGCAATTAAATATCCTATGTAAGAGTTATTTCCTAGAGGTATATTTATTAAAAAAATACATGTTATGCGCCTTGGAGTGTAAGTAGTAATGAGCTTACAAAGCTTTGAAAGCAAGCTCACTGCAAAGCAAGGTGTCACATCACAAGAAAGATGGCTGTCCTCCAAGTCTGGTCCCTTAGGACCCAGCTTTTTCTCTGTGTATTTGCCACAGTTCAACACGAACTGTCTTGGGGACAAAGTGTTGGCATTGTCTTGAAGTGCTCAAACTCAGGGTGCCTTTTTTTTCTGCTAAGAAAATTCACAAAAGACCAGAACAGAATGTCAAGTCTTTAGTTAATAAGAAATATGACAGCTTTCCATTTGTGCCATTCCTGCTTTTATCTAAGGCCAAAATGTTCATGGTTGCCCTGTGAGTTATTGATACATTCTGACTTTAGTACTTGGCTTCAGTAATTTTGTTTCCCTTTCCTTCTCTTGCATCAACAATTTTTTTGTCCCTGACCTAGTGATACTCATTATTAATAAGTAACCTGCAATGTCTTGTCTTTCAGAATGGCTAGATGAGCACAGAATTCCCAACCCATAAAGACAATGAATGGTTGGAGAGATAGACATGCTTATTATGCTGACCTGATTATTATGTACTGTATGCAGGATTTAAATTACCATAAAACGTACCCCTATAATGATGTAGAAATAGTATGTTTCAATTAAAAGACAGATGAATAAGCAAATTTCACTCTCTCCCACCTTAAAAAAACTCTGCTTTGATTTTGTATTTATCTCCATCACATTGTGGTGCTCTGTGCCTCCGAAAGTCTTCTCAAAGAAGTGTTTAAGGTCCTTACTTGCTTTCCCCACTTCCACATCCCTTTCTCTCAGAAACCTGCTTAGGGTCTCTCCCTTTTCATCCCAGAAAAATCAGAGAGAATGGAACATGCTAAAAGGAAGTTAAAAAATGAAGGATGATAGTGATCAAGATGCCTTTTGCTCACAAATTGGAATCAAAATCTCTTTGTACAGCTATTGAAAGCTAAAAAGTAAAATTTAATGAAGAAAAAAGAAAAAGATTGAGCATTGTTTAAAGCTCGTCTTTGCCCAAAAGAACTTTATAAAAATTTATCTCTTGGAATAAAAAAGTCATTACTCTGAAAATAAATATCACGTCATGATTCAGCTTTAACAAATTTCAGATGAGAAGCCATTCCTAAATCCCTATTTTTCTAACTAGTCAGTCAGGAAACTGGTGTGCAGGTATTTGTACCTTTTCTATAAGTCACCTATGATATGTACAGATCCTTCCTGAGATTTACAAATGTGAAATAAGTCCTACAAGTGCTTGTGGGCCAAAAGTCTTATTGACTCTCTTCAATCTGCTCAATTTTTTTTTCTAGAATGTTCCAGGAACAGAGTGTGTGCTGTAAGCTTAGTATCCAGGGGTTAGAATTAGTACATTCTTGCTTTAAGATTTAGTTCAGTCAAGGTCACCAGCAGCTACCACGTTGCTAAATTTAATGGTGACTTCTTTAGCTTCATTTTACTCTACTTAGCCAGTCTTCATCCATTTTTTTCTTTTTTTCTCCTTTTTTTTTCTTCTTCATCCACTTTTGAAACTTTTTTTTTCTTTTGCATTTGCCTTTTTGGCTACAAATGACTTCATTATCTTCTTTGTTCCAGATCTCTTCCACAGCTCTTTCCTTGATCCTGTCTTCTGTCTCGACATGTTGCTGTGCTTCTGAAATCACTTCCTGTCTTATTTTTACTTGTCTACATCAATAAGTGATAACTCTCTGTCTGTAAAAGATACCATATAAACCTTTATGTCTTCCAAATTTATATTGTTCACCCAGCCTAATCTCTGAATTTCATGGTACTGCCCTTAGACTATAGCCAAAGAAAGCAAAGGTTTTGTGAATAATATGCAAAACCAAGCCATGATATCCTTCCTTCCTTCCTTCCTTCCTTTCTTTCTTTCTTTCTTTCTTTCTTTCTTTCTTTCTTTCTTTCTTTCTTTCTTTCTTTCTTTCTTTCTTTCTTTCTTTCTTTTTTTCTTTCTTTTTTGTCAGTCATAGGGCTTGGACTCTGGACCTGGGCACTGTCCCTCAGCTCTTCAGATCAAGGCTAGTACTCTACCACTTGAACCATAGTGCCACTTCTGACTTTTTCTGCTTATGTGGTGCTAAGGAATCGAACCCAGGGCCTCATGCTATCTTCTCTTTTGTGGTATATTTTTTTCCTACAGGTTTTATGAATAGGTTCTGATACAAATATGACTAATTAAATGACTTGTTGCCATTTAAGTATCTGGTAGGCATCTGCCATGTAACCAATGAAATAAACCATCTAGCATTTTTTCAATATTCTCCATCTCAGCGAAGAGCACCATCATTGCTTCTAAGTACTTAGGTCCAAATGGATATACTCTCCTTGTAGATTTCCTTTTCCTTCTCTTCTTACTTGTAAGCAGTCCAACAGCATTTCTTATCTACTTCCAGCTTCAAAATGTATTGGGCCTACGATTGCTTCTCACAGTCCTCATTGCCTCTGCCCTAGAATGAGTTGCTGTCTTGTCCTTCTATGGCTTCTTCAGTGTTTCCTGAAGCTGTGCTTCACTCTCTTGTGAAGCATGCTCTCTAACAGTCCTCTGGTGAGGTCAAATACAGATTCTCATGGGGGCAGTCTTGAGTGTAGCCTGGGACTCTGCATTTCTAATAAGTTGGCCCATAGTGCCAGAGCCTCATAGCCCACAGATCTTGGTGGAATGTGAACAATCCTGTTTATAGATTCAGATAACGATGGACTGTAAGGAACCCTACAGCAGAGTCGGAGATTTGAGAGTAGCTTCTATTTGATCTCCTTTAGAACACCAGATCTATTTTTCTCCCTGTCTACTCCTCCTCCCAGGCTTGTGCCTCTTTGGATTCCCAACTTTATTGCTTCACACAAAGCTCCAGCCATGAGTAAACAGTCAAGTGTGAGTTAGAAGCCCTGAGTTCAAGCCCTGGTACTAACATACAAGCACAGTATGCTCTGTGGTTTAGATATAATTTATTTCATTCTTCTACCAAATATTTGATAGACATCTGTCCTTTGGTGTTGCTGATATGCAAATTAGTAAACTACTTATGATTATTATTACATAAAGACTTTAGTCTTAGATGAAATATAACCTATTTGAGAATGCCTTTCTGTTATATAGAGTTACTTTTTTCTATTAAATTCATGCCTTTTACAGGAAGGTGTATACCACATACTACAGAATACTGTTCCTAACTCTCAGAGAATGCTATTGCTTTGGATTGATGATTTTTATCTATAATTACATTTCTTTCCTCCCATCATGGAGAGCTTGATCCTTATTATAATATGCATTGCTTCACATCCACTAAACTATATAGGGGAAAATACTTGTTTGTAGTTGGAGGAGAGTTTTGACATGACTACATAAAGATACTTGAAACTTTGGCCTCATCGAAAAGCACTAGATATACTGAGAAAAATATCAACAAACTACATTCCTATTATAACCCATAGAGAGCAAAGTTATTGAGGTTTGAAACAGCTTACCCCAAAATCATAATTCTTCTAGCATGGGATTTGTGATTATCCTTGGCTGTGAACAGCTAATCATAGCATACTGGGTGAATTACTTTCATTTTATAAAATAAACTTAGTCATTGAGCATTGTAAGGAATGTTCAAACCCTCTCATTAACAACGCAATGTTGTCTATGCTATTAATTTTTAAGATGCATTGCCAACTGGGACACGAATATTAAGTGAACACATTTCTTTCTTTATAAAAGAAAAAAACCCACTAAGAATTAATTCATACTTACAGGAAAAGCTTCCATTTCAAAATTTAAAATAGAAAACAGGCAGGATATACATGTATCCTTTCCTGAATTATGAGATAATTCCTTGGAAAAATCCCAAATCATTCAAGAGGTTTAGCCAGGCTGTGATATATTTTTTTTCTGACATGTGTTACTTACTTTTCATATTCCCCAACAAGCAATTTTCAACTACTTTTTAGTGTTGGAGACCAGGATGTGCTGTGTTGTCAGTGAGTGTTAGGATGTCATTTTACTTTTAGATCCTTTGTGCATATAGAATATGCCCATTGGACAAATGACTCTCCGCTAAAATTTGCAGTCAGATGCCAGGGTCATCAAAGACGATATATGAGAAACCCATTTTCAAAATAGAAAATGCTACTGCCAACTATGGCCTTTTCTGAGAAATAAAGTTCATAATGGACATTTTTTCTAATGAATAATAAAGAGATATTGTTCATAATTCAAGTGCCTTAGTAGCAAACTGAGGGTCATTTATGCTCTATCTACTAATGAAATATAAAATCATTGTTTGTCTTTTTACTATCATTTGCAACATTTATTTAAACTCCAGGCTTGAGTAGGAATACACAACCCGAAGGGTTTTTTTGCTATGTGTTTATATTATTGCAATTATTGTAATTATTGCAATTCTTTAGTATAAGCCAAATCACATGTTACTAGGATGCCTTTCTTTTTTTTTAAATAAGTTTTTATTGTGAAAATACTGTACAGAGGGGTTACAATCACATGAGCAAGGTAATGAGTACATTTCTTTGTATTGTTTTGTTTTGGCCAGTCATGGGTCCTGAACTCTGGGCCTAGGCACTATCCCTCACCTCTTCAGCTCAAGGTTAGCGCTCTATCACTCAAGCTATAGCGCCACTTCTGGCTTTTTCTGCTTATGTGGTACTGAGAAATCGAACCCAGGGCCTCATGCATGCAAGGCAAGCACTCTACCACTGAGCCACCTTCCCAGCCCATATTGAAGTTTTTTTTTTTTTTTTGTCGGTCATGGGGCTTGAACTCTTGGCCTAGGCGCTGTCCCTCAGCTCTTCAGCTCAAGGCGAGCACCCTACCGCTTGAGCCACAGTGCCACTATGAGTACATTTCTTATCAAGCATTGTTGCTTCCTCCTTTGTTTTTCCCTTACCATTCCTTCCCTCCCATCTCCACAACTACATTCCCCTCCCAGCCTGCATACATTGTAAAGCTCGTTTTTCGACATAGCGTCTTGTACATCTCATTGTTGCAATGGGTATCCCTAATTAAACAATTTGTTTTTTCCCCTCGGCTCTCCAAACTATACCAACATCAAATACAGTGAAAACAGGGGTTATACAGTTGGGGAGGGACATACAAAGCCACAAAAAATTACGTGGTACTTTATAAATATGTTAGAAACAATAGCAAGACAGAAAAAGCCACTTGTGTCCTTATCCTGGGGTTCATTTCTCTTAACATCATCTTATCTTGATCAGTATTTTTTACTAGAGACAGTTATGAGAATATGAAAAGAACAAATACCACCTAGAACATTCTAATACGTAAGATTTGTATGGACAGGTATTCTTTAGACAGTCATTCTGTTTTGCTTTTTACAGTGCATGTCAATTCTGTCTCTTAAAAATTTTCAGATCCAAGCTTGTTGCCGGTGGCTCACATCCTCCGTCTTAACCAGTTTGAGAGGCTGAGATTGGGAGTCTCTCAGTCGCAGTCCAGTTTGTGCAGAAAGGTCCGTATGACTCCATCTCAGTCGAAGAAGCTGGGCATTGATAGTGTGCACCTATCATCTCTACTGTAGGGGGATGCCTTAGACAGGAGGATTTCAGTCCAGATATATGCCCAGGCTGGAAGTGAATCCTATCACCACATCAACCAGTGCAAAAAAAGAGCTGAGGATGTGGCTTAGATGTAGAGTGACTGTCTAGCAAAAAAGAGCCCATGAGATCACTTCACCTCCCCCTTCACATCCCATTCCACTGATTAAAGCCACTCTCGGCCACTTGCTTGGATGGTTGCAATTCCTTCCTGAATTACTTTCTCCACCTGCAATCTTCCTGTCCTCCACCTGTGTGCTGTGTTTTGAACACTGTGTTTTCTTCTTGTGAGAACTGCAATTTTTTTTCCTACAAAGCACTCATTTTGGGGTCCTACAGTATCCAATGGTCTTCAGTCACTTGTATTTGCCTTTGGGATGGAATTCCTACAGCGGCTGCACAATGTGTATGGTGATCGTCTCTGGATTTCACATGTTGTCGGTCTCGCACTTCCTGCGACCTTGACACAGAGCATTTGATTGTACACTTTCTTTCTTTTTTTTAAATTAAATTAAATTTTTTTGTGAACATACTGTACAGAGGGGTTACAATTACATGGGCAGGATAATGCGTACATTTCTTATCAAGCATTGCAGCCTCCTCCTTTGTTTCCCTTCACATCCCTTCCCTACCTCCCCCCTACCCCCCACCACCCAATCCTCCCCCCTCCCTGTCCCCCTCCCCCCCACACCAACATTGTAAAGCTCGTTTTCGACATGACAACTTGTACTTCTCATTGTTGCAACAGGTCCACCTGTATCCTTAAATGACTTGTTTTTCCCCATCTCCTCCACAAGTTGTACTGACATCAAATATAGTGAAAGCAGGGGTTATACTGTGGGGGAGGGACATTCAAAGCAACAAAGAGATAATCTTATAAATGTGTTAGAAACAATCGCATGAAATAAAAAAGCATTAAAATACATATCTAATGGTTCATTTTCCTAACATCACATTATCTGACCTTTTCCGCTTGACTCATACATATACTAGATATTGCAAATAAGGGAAACCATGGGATCTATGTTTCTTTGGGCATGGCTTACTTCACTTAATATATTTTTTTCCAAGTTTTTCCATTTCCTAACAAATGGGGCATTGTCATTCTTTCTGATGGAGGTATAGAATTCCATTGTGTATATATACCACATTTTCTTGATCCATTCATCTACTGAGGGGCATCTGGGTTGGTTCCATATCTTAGCTATGGTAAATAATGCTGCAATAAACATAGTTGTGCTGGTAGCTTTAGTGTGGTCTTGTTTTGGGCATTTACCCAAATGATTGCACACTTTCTTTCCTCTAGCTCTTTGATGAACTTAGTGTTTTGGACAGTTTCCTTTATTGCCTATATTTTCCTTGTTCAAAGCTTCTCTTTATTCACATTTCAGTTGAAATGCTCATGAAGATCTTTCTTAACTACCAAATATGGTGCCTGGGATGTGGTGTCATTAATACTTGTTACATTAACTTTGAGTTTTCATCATATCCTAGAGAGATTGATTTTCAACGGCTATTTATCACCAAGAAGGTTTAGATCCAAGAAGAAAAATGAAAAGAGTGACAGATTGTCTGTAACTGGATCACTTAATTATCATTTATAACTGCAAAAATAACAGGAGTCAGGTTGTTTAATACGAGTTTTACCAATGGAGAAGAAATCATCACTCAAGTTCTTTGGCAATGAAATGGTCATTATGCTGTTATTGGAGGGTTGTGTGTGGAGGGAAAAACACTTCCAGCACAATAAATCACAGAACAACAGCCCATCAACCTAGCCTAGGTGTAGTTCCAGGGGTTTAAATGTGACAGCAATTGTAATGCAATTGCTCTGGTCATGGCTTTGCGTCAGCAATTTTCAACACTTGGTTGGGATGGAGAGTAAGGGAGATGATTGAGACTTTAAGAGTGATCAAAGGGGATGTAGAATGGAGACTTGGAGGAATTTGTCCTGGCTTAAGAGGGGGTCTGTAGATAGTCTGTGGAGATTCTCATGCAAATGTGTGGTACACATCCAGACAGGGGGATACTAAAAGATCCAGCCTGGGTTGCAGGACATTTGTGCTATCCATGTCCTTTGGGTGAAAAGGGAATACATGAGAATTAACTTCCCTGCTCCCTCTCATCTGTTTCTGCTCTGTCCTGGGCCCTAGGACTAAGACAGCTCCTCAGCAATGGCAAAGAAACCACAGAGGAACCTGCTCCTCACTGACTTTGGAGAGCAGTCTTACTCATTCAGAGGGAAATAAAGGATTGAATTGAAGACATTCTAATATGGAGTCTAATTTCATCCACTGAATGAATAGCCTATTTAAACAAGAGTAACTATAAATCTTCAATAGGCTCTGACATGGGTGTGGGGAGAGGGGAGAAGAAGGTGATGCGGGGCAGAAAGGAAATGCAGTCAGTATCTCCTGGTGGGAATTGTCTAATCCCATAGTTTAATGAGGATATGTATGTAAAGATGGCTCTTTGACTCTGTGGCAGTTTTTATTTTTGATTTTGAGAAGCTTGTTAGCAAATAAGACATGTCTTTCTATCTAGATGGTTGCTTATTTCTCCCCTTCCCTATCTTCCCCTTCTGTCTCTCTCTCCCTCCCTCCCTCCCTCCCTCCCTTCCTCCTTTCTTCCTTCCATCCTTCCTTCCTTCCTTCCTTCCTTCCTTCCTTCCTTCCTTCCTTCCTTCCTTCCTTCCTTCC
>NW_012267246.1:5196017-5250097 GCF_000151885.1 Dipodomys ordii
CTCCCTCCCTCCCTCCCTCCCTTCTTTGTGTCGGTCACAATTCACCTGGAAAAGAAAGCTGTCACTATGTATTGCTTCATCAAAGTCATGATAAAACTGTGTCACTCAAGACAATCCCAGCCATTTGCTGGTTTCAGTGAATCAGGGAGGCTGGAGAGACTCCCCCTCTGTACCCAGATGTCTCATGCTGGGCTGCTGGCGTCTGCAGCAAGACTGGGCTGGAGGGCCCACGGGCAAGGAAGCTCACTGTGTAGCTGGCAAGTGCAGCCTCAGAGTGACACAGCAGCACATTCCTGCAGTTTATGGATCATACCTGCAACAGACATAGTGTGAGAATAAATAAATAAATAAGTGACTTGGATATTGGGTTCTACAAAAAGCAACCTAACGGCATGGAAAGCCATGAACATACAGGATCCAGTAGCTCCCAGGGAACTGCACATGTGAGTTCACATCTTAGGAGACACCATCCCTTCCGTTCCATTCATTGTTTTTTCATCCTCACCTATGATGCATGTTGGGTGGTGGGGAAAGAGGGTTCTGTTACCCCTAACGCACTAAGCGATTTTTGATTCATAAATAGTCTGCTCTTCTGAAGAGTCTGTAAGCAACACTGCAAGGAGTACGGCTTGCCCTGGATGGTGGAGGAGGAGGGAGTTCTAGTTCGGGAGCACTGGCCATCCATAGGGCTGGCAGAAAGCAATGGGTAATGTCTCTGGGTGCTGGCTGGAATCCTTGTCCACTCCTAAAAACACTTTTTTTTCTTTCTGATAATGGATTCTGATTTTATCATCTTTCACTCACTGGCTTTTGGGAACACATTGATACACAGTGATGTATTTTTAGCTATCTTTTTGTGTGTCAGATTCTGTTTTGAAAATGTTTCCATGTTAATGATAAGAAAGGGATTCGTTCAAGTCAGCAAAGCCATTGTAGGTTGTAAGGGGAGAGTTCTGATTTTCTTTTCCTCTCCATTTCAAACTGAAGAGGCTTTCTTTTATCTGCTTTACATAATGCAGCTGAGCACGGAGGTTTTGATAGTGTGTTGTGCATTGGAGAGGGTTAGGAAAATCCTGGTCCAACATCATTTTAAATAGTGGCATCTTGCATGTGGATGGAACATAAATTATTAAAACAATTCTCCATTGAGAATATTTAGGTGCTCTCTTGCTTTTGTCCATTACAAACATCGCTGTGATAATGTTAGTCAATTGTTTGTACTCTTCCATAATTACTTCTTTGTTTCATTCCTGGAAGTATAATGTCTGGCTTGCATTACATATTCCTGGTTTTTTTTCTTGTTTGTTTTTGTGCTGGTCCTAGGGGTTGAACTCAGAGACTAGGCACTATCCCTGAACTTTTTTGCTCAAGGTTGGCACTCTACCACTTGAGCCACAGGCCCACTTATGGCATATTGGGGTGCTTACATGGAGACAAGTAGACAAGTGTTTCACAGGACTTTCCTACCCATTGTGGCTTTGAACTGCAATCCTCACATCTCAGCCTCCTGAGTAGCTAGGATTACAGGTGTGGGCCACTGACACCTGGCATATGTATTATTTTCTAAAGCTTAAAAATAAATACTGTCCAATCTGTTTCCTACAAGTGTGTGGTATTGTGTGGTTGTCACAGCAATCCTGTGTTATCATGTTCTTCCCATTACAAATATTATCATTAACAACATAGTATCTATTTTTGCTTATGTCATTCTAAATCTATTGCTCTCGCTGAATTTTTTTCCCGTATGTTTGCAATCCATTTTATACCGACTCAAGATGACCTTTCATTTCATTTTTGTCTTGTTTTAGTCTGGTGGTACTGGGTTTTGAACTCAGGGCGTTGTGTTTGCTAGGTAGGTATTCTGCCACTGAGCCACATCTCTAGCCCTTTGCTGCACTGGTTATTTTTTTTTTGGGGGGGGGTCTGGTCGTGGGGCCTGAACTCTGGGCCTGGGCACTGTCCCTCAGCTCTTCAGCTCAAGGCTAGCGCTCTACCACTTGAGCCACAGCGCCACTTCCGGCTTTTTTTCTTTTTGCTTATGTGGTGCTGGGGAATCGAACCCAGGGCCTCATGCATGCAAGGCAAGCGCTCTACCACTGAGCCACCTTCCCAGCCCCCATTGGTTATTTTTGAGATAAGTGTCCTGCCCAGATACGTTCATAGACCACGATTTACCTATTTCCTGTGTCAGCTGGATAACAAGCATGTCTCCATGTCCAGCTTACTTCTGCAGTGATGGAGTCACACAGACTTTGCTCTCTCAGGCTGCCATCTTCCCTGCTCAGTCTCCCACACTTCCACAGTGGTACATGCCCTGTGCCCGGTTATGGGTTGAGAAGGGGTCTCGTCTGTGTAGTTGCACTGGTGAGTACATTTAAGCATCTCCATTTTCCACATAATCTAACATAAAGTACCCCATCATTTCTCTTCGTTGATTCACTGAGGGTAGGGTGGGGTGTCTGACGTTGCTATGAATGAGCTGAGCCTGGTTGCAGGAAGGCAGGACTGTCTCTTGGATGAAGAATCTTCAGGGTCTTTTGTTCCTGTGTTTGGTCTTTAGTTTTTGGCGACGTGTATCTCAGTTACAATGGTGCATTGAGATCAGAGTCTTGCCTGGGCTGACACTGAATCATGATTCTCCAGATGTCTGCCTCCAGAGTGGCTGAGATTACTGGAGTGTGAGTCACTGCTCTCGGCTTAGGAATGGGTTTCTTGGGGAAATTGTCTCTGAGTGGTCGCTTGGGTTATAGGGAAGTATAAAACAAAACCAATACAAATAGGTAGTATTGCAATTGTTGACTCCCTTGCTGAAATATTTTTGGAGTTCTTCTATACAAAAGGCTATTAAAATGAAGTGGCAAGATAAAGTATTTATTTTAATACGTTAAAGTTATGTGATACAAAAATAGATTTGATAGGGCAAAGCACAAATCTAAAAGCCCTGAAAGTGGACAAATGACTTGGTTCTTCAGAAGTTTTCATTCATTTCCTTACAAGAGCTTGATTTTGTTTTGCTTTGCTTGTTTTGCGCCAGTCCTGGGGCTTGAAGTCGGGGCCTAAGTGCTGTCCCTTAGCTTTTTCACTCAAGGCTGGTGCTCTGCCACTTGAGCCACAATTCCACTTTTGGATTTTTGGTAATTAATTGGAGATAAGAGTCTCAGCGACTTTCCTTCTTAGGCTGGCTTTGAATCATGATTCTCAGATTTCACCTCCTGATTAGCCTGAATTAGAGGTGTGAGCCACCAGCACCCAGCTAGCTCTTTATTTTGGTAGCTTCTGGTCAGGCACAGATGACTGTTTTCCCAATTAGTTTGAAAAGGCTCTCTCTCTCTCTCTCTTTCTCTCCAATGAAAATGGGATTTAGGTCAACCTACAGTTGAATAGCTTTTCACTTTTATTTCACCTCTCAGCTCTTTACATATTGGTCTATATTTTTTATTTATTGTTTTAAAGCCTTTAACGTGCGTATCAGTGGAAATAGCCACGAAGTTCCTGAGTCGTGTCTAGACAATCATCTAATAGCATAGATGTGGCACAGCCAGGCATCTAGTTCTTCTGCTGTCCATTTTAGGGATTTTCAAATGCTTTCTCCATCTTCAAGGAGATTTGATCTTGTCAGAAGCACATGAGAGAATACACAACCTACATAGAGATGTAGTGTCCTAGGAGGATAGCTCTCAGTTCTACATAGTAGAAGGGATGTGTCACTGTACTTGAGCAATTTGGAAAAAAAATATAGTTAGTTCTCACTGAAGACATTGCATAATGATAAAGGAGGATGGTTGCTCACAAAGAAATAGCTTTCATCCATCATGAAAGGGGTGAGCACAAGCCTTCTCAGATGAGCTACTGAGTTTCCCCTTCCATCCCCATCTCCCTACTAGCCGGTACCAAGGTGCTTCAGACAATGCCATGAGTTTGGTACTTGATTAGTGATAGCTCAGGCCTTCCCAGCTTTGAGAATCTGAAAGTTCAAATGAGGAGACTTTGACAGCATGGGGTGGTTAGATGCATGCCTTGTGAAGAACATTTAGCCTTTGAAAGCAGAAATTCTTTATCTTTTCCTCTCCTTCGTCTCTGCCTAGACCATATTTCTGAAATCATACTTACAAAACTATGTCTTTAAAGATGAAACTTGCCTGTGAGGAAAGGGGTCTGCTACTTTTCTACGAGAGCTGCTGTGCAAAAAATTTTTTAAAAAAAGGAAGAAAAAATAGGAAAAAAAGAACAACAGCAACAAAATAGCTGGTGCAGTCGTGCTGACACAGGCAGCACATGTCTTTTATTATGTCATTATTTCTTTCAGCATTTGAAAATCTTGCCTGGTGTAGGGACCGACTATGACAATGCTCTGGAAAGATTTCTGAATGGCTTAGAATGGAGGTACAGGTTGGATCTTAAATGTCCCTAAGGACCAAGTGACCAAGATTTGCTTTCCCAGGAGCTGGTTTTCAAATCACTGGGGTTGTGCCCTGGGGGCTTTTCTAAGACTAGTCTGTGCGTCTCTCTTTGCACTTCCGAGACACAAGGTGAGCAGTTTTACTCTGCTCTGTCTCCCCCCTCCCCACCCTGCCCTAGTGATGTGCTGGCTGAAGAGAACACAGCCAGGGGATCATGGGCTGGAGACTTCCCATTTGGGCTAAAAGAACTTTCCTCCACTTACAACTGCAGGCATTTGCTGTGGGGACTGACAGCTGACTAGAGTTGTGGCATCTGGAATAATAGGGAATTTCAGGTCCTGTGTGTTTCATGTAAAAATGGCTCTCAACTTTTGCAGTGTGGTAATAGCACAGCATAATCGGGACTCTCCTTCCTTGTTTTAAGGGCTTTTTAGGAAGTTAATATAGGACCATAGGGATGGATTAAACAGTAGAGTGACTGCCTCCTAAGGATGAAGTACTGAGTTCAAACTCCAGCCCTGCCAAAAGAAACAAACAAGTATATACAATAAATATAAACTGTGTACCACATGTAAATGTCTGAGAAGGGAAATAAAAAGCTATTCAACTCTGGGGCTGGGAAGGTGGCTCAGTGGTAGAGTGCTTGCCTTGCATGCATGACGCCCTAGGTTCGTTTCCTCAGCATCACATAAGCAGAAAAAGCTGGAAGTGGTGCTATGGCTTAAGTGGCAGAGCGCTAGCCTTGAGCTGAAGAGCTGAGGGACAGCACCCAGACCCAGAGTTCAGGCTCCATGACTGACAAAAAAAAAAAAAAAAGAAAAAAAAAAGAAGAGCTCTTCAACTCTAAGTTGACATAGCTTTTAGAGAAATTTCAATACAACTGTGGAGCATGTTAACCACACCTCTTACTGACTGGTTTTGCTTGTGAAAATTCATGCACATCTTGTCTTATATCAAAATATTTTTTCCTCAAAAGTAATTTTTCAGTCAGTAATCACTTATTGAGTAGCTATCCTATGCAAGGATAGTAGACATTTTGGGGCATATGGAAAAATATAGTAGTCTTAGACTTTAGAGTTAAAAAATTTGACTATTCCAGGACATTCTTTCATATTCAAATTGGAATATGTTAATTAGTTCCCATAGTAGGATTTATAATTCTGTCATAGACAAGCTTCATTTTTTCTTATATTATTCTTAGTATTTTAGGCATCAATATTCTCTCCTAGATTTATTTAGGATGGTGTCTATATTTTTCAGAGACTCCTTAGTGCTTTGACTTAACATATGCCCCCAGTGAATGGAATAGATATGATTATTGTCTTATGAGAGATAAAATTCTGGGAATCGTAGAGTTGCATCACATACATACTTCCTTTTCCTCATCAGAAGAATTTTTACTCTGAAGAATTCAGAATATTCAGCACACAAAGCAATATGTATTCAGAGTGAGAAAGTGGAATGTTAGATTGAGTGCTGGTGTCTCACACCTGTTATCCAAGCTACTCAGGAGGCTGAGATCTGAGGATCATGGTTCAAAGCCAGCTGGCAGGAAAGTCCATGAGATTCTTATCTCCAATTAACTACCAAAGAAGCTGGAAGTAGAGCTGTGGATAAAGGGTATGGTTAGTCTTGAGCAAAAGTACTCAGGAACAACTCCCAAGCTCTGAATTCAAGCCCCAGGACTAGCATGCACACATACACACACACACACACACACACACACACACACAAACACACGCACACATACACACACAATTTTGTTAACTACCTTTTTGGTTTTTAACTTATTATTATATTTTCTCTTTCTTTCTGTTAGTCAGGGAGGAAATAAAAAAAACCTTATCTCATGGATCAAGAAAATGTGGTATATATATCTACAATGGAATTCTATGCCTCCATCAGAAAGAATGACATCGCCCTATTTGTTAGGAAATGGAAATACTTGAGAAAAAATCATATTAAGTGAAGTAAGCCAGGCCCCAAGAAACATAGGTCCCATAGTTTCCCTTATCTGCAATATCTAGTATAAATCTAGGACAAGAAAAGGTCTTAAAAGGTCAAAAGCTATGTACATATGACCATATAAGATGATGCTAAGATAAGTGAACCCCAAGATAGGGACACAAGAGATTTTATCGTTCTTGCTGTTGTTTTTAATGTACTTATAATGTACTGACACTATGTCGAAAATGAACTTTACAGCTTATGGGGAGAGAGAGAAGTAGGGAGGTAGGGAGGGAAGGGATGGTAGGGTAAAAACAAAGAAGGGGGTAAAAATGCTCTATAGGAAATCTACTCATTACTTTACTCATGTAACTGTACAGGATCTTTACAATAAAAAATACATATTTTAAAAACTCATCCCATGAGATCATCCCCATTTAAACATGGGGGCCTGCATATATTTGAGTCCCACATCATGCTATTATAGGAATTAACTAAAAATGTTGTTTACAGAAAGGAAAAGAGCCTCGCTTGCTTCCTAGGATCAAATATTGAGAAGTGAAACCAGGGAGCAAGAAATATAGTTCCAAGGAATGCAGAACACTTAAGTTACTTACTATCTGTGAGAATTGTAACAAAATGTGTTTATTTTATTTGATCCTATTCTAAGCATCTCTCTGGTGTGTGTGTGTATTGTGAGGTCTAAACTCTGTGCCTGGGCACTGTCCCTCAGCTCTTCAGCTCAAGGCTAGCGCTCTACCACTTGAGCCATAGCACCACTTCCAGCTTCTGCTTATGTGGTGCTGAGGAATCGAACCCAGGGCCTCATGCATGCAAGGCAAGCACTGTACCACTGAGCCACCTTCCCATCCCCTCTAAGCATCTCTTTTTATTTTCTTGTTGAAACTAACATATTTTGATTTAGGTAGAAAGATGTATCATGACTAAAAATAATAAATATTTATCAGATACAACTTATTTCTATAGAATATTAGCTGTCCTCCAATAAACAATGCAGTATTGTTGTTAATGTTAGAGTCAGCTGAAGAAATGACTTGGCATATCATTTTTACACAGGGAAGAGAGCGAGATCAGAGTGGCAACATGCTAACAGATTATGTAGGTTCTTAAGTTTGGTAGAAAGTGAGCTTTCTACCAATTTGTTATTTAAGTCACCTGTCCTATAAATATTTGGGTATTTATTATATAAATGCTCTGGGTATACACATGGAATAATCCTGTTTTATAGGACATACCATGTTTATACATTCATGTTTCTGAGTTAATAATAGGGTGCAGTGTATAAACAAGTAATTTAAACAAATTTCATTATGCTGTGTTTTAGAGAACAGCATTTTTGGTAACAATCTTAAAAATCCTCTGTATTAAAAAAAATCCTCTGTATTTCCCACATGCTGATGGTGGCTTATACCTATAATCCTAGGGTCACACCTGTAATCTTAGGAGATCTGAGGATCTTGATTCAAAGCCAGCCCAGGCAGGAAAGTCCATGAGACTTTTATCTCCAATTAACCACCAGAAAACTGGTAGTAGAGCTACAGCTTAAAGTGGTAGAGAGCTAGCTTTGAGTGAAAAATCTCAGCTCAGGCCCTGAGTTCAATCCTCATGAGTGGTTAAAAAATAAAAAGATACAGGCTTTAAGGCAATGTTAAAAGTCCTGTGTTGACGTATAGTGGTATGATTTTTTTTATTTAAATATATACATTGAATCAATCAACTTTTGAGGTCAGATTACCACTTCTCATTTCTGTCCATAGATCACTGATTTTATTGTAGAACATCACAAAGAACTAGACCATCTTGTATCAGAGACCATCTAAATTTCACTGAGTGTTTGTCTTCTAGTTGAGATAGTTACTAAATCTTGTTTTTCAAAAGATCATTTCAATATTCCATAAGGCCAGATGCTCTTGTGGCCCAGGACCAGCAAATCCCATGCACATCAGCTTTTTGCCTCATTCCTTTTGCAAATTGGGCCCTTCTTAGTGAGAAGTAATATTGTTTGGGTTAACTTGATGATGAGTAGGCATTCAGGAAGTCAGCAGATGGTGTTAACTGGCAAAACATGGCAAGCCGAGGATGCAAATCCAAATCCCAAATAAATGTTTATTCCAATAAGGAAAAATCCACCATGAGGAAGGGGTCCAAAATAATCAACTCACTGCCAGCAGGCTATCCAGTCTCCTCAGAATACGTGGCTCAGGGACGGTTGCTCATGCCGATGTCAAATTGGCCACTCGGTCATTATGATAGCCAAGTTAGCATTGGTGAGGAGAAATCCATTTGTTAAGCTGATCCAGCACCCCCTTCTGCCACCATGGCTGCTATTTAAATGAGCATGTTGAGTAAACAGTGCTGGGATTCTAGAAAATAAAAAAAAAATAGATGTACTGGCATCTACATGCTAGGACAACTTGTTCCCTTAATTATTGAGAACCTCTCTTTAGTGGGAACTTGGTGCTAAGCATTTGCAAAGGACAAAAATACTCTCTGATTCTGGAGTTCACTCTGAGTGGTTTATCCAAGCTTCTTTGTCTCAGACCATCTGGTCAGACCATTAGTCATGGCTTCCAATTGTTCCTCATGTAGTCTTCCTCCCAGGGAAAGTGGACCACATGGCGAACTCTGTTAGTTCTGCCCACTGGGAGAACTAGCTCTTTCTCAGAACCATCCCATATATAGCTATAGGAATACAGCAGTGTATTTCCAACTATTGTCAGTGTAGTGGACAAAGCTCTCGGTGCACCAGGCCTGATCTATTTCCCTTCTGCTCAAGTCGTCATACAAATCTCTCCATGTGGTCACAAAAATGGGTTGAGGCATGAAGAGACTGCATCAGGGATAGCACAGTGAGCTGCCAGATCAACTGCTCAGGTGAGCCACTATGTCCTCAGGGACTGTACTTGCTGAGGGACTGTCTATGAGCATCCTCAGCTCGATGTCTCAAATGTTCAGTGGGTACAAGACAACTCAGACTTCAGTCTACCTGGTGTTGTAAAGTCAGTTGTTCAGTCTCTACTGGAGACTAAAAGAACTATTTAAGACTGATTTCTAGACAAAGAGAACATAACACCTATTTAGCACTTGAGATTTGTGATTATTTTTATGCCACTCTTCACCATTCATGGTAGTAGCACTTCAATAGAAGATTTCATTGGAGGGAATGGACTGCCTTCTTTGTTTATCAGCATCTAGATATAGAATTCTATCATGATAGTAGACAGCTTTACTGCTCAGAAGTAAAGTTGTTTTATGTGAAATTCTGATGGAGAGTCATGCAGATGATTTGACACAGAAATACAACAGTGGAAGTGAATTGTTGGTCTCTTCAGAATAGCAACTCATGTTGTCTGGACCAAAACAAAATTCCACACATTTCTCAGACCAATATTTATGGACCAACTGAAATTCAGGAACATTGTTTATCGGTACCTCAAATGAGATTGAATCTTGGCTAACAACTGAAAAGGGAGCAAGTGAACCAGATTAAATACATGATAATAATCTTTATCACTCATGTGGGAGAAAACACTGGGGTGCTTCCTACTTGCTCAATGCATCTATTGGAATCACACGATGCAATGGAATTAACAATCAAGGATAACATGAAAACCATGTTGTGCCAATGTGTGTGCAATGATATTACTACACCTTCCAGATCTTCCAGACTTTGAAACTCACCCATCAGGACACAAAGGTATCTTCTTTGAACTTAGGGGCTGTGTTTAGAAGTGGAGGGGCACAAGCATTCTATCCGAGGCTCTCTACACAGATGGATTAAAAACAGCCCACCAAGATAATGGTATTTGATACCTTGGAGTGTCAAGCTAATGGTCTCTGAAATGCCTGGCTTTTCCCCTTTCCCCACTGAACATTTAGTCTGTTCCATGTTCCTTAAAGGAAAATTTACAATAGGAATTCTAGTTTTATTTTTTTCTGGTTTTAGGACTTGAACTCAGGGCCTGGGCACTGCTCCAAAGCTTTGGTTTTGCTCAAGACCAGTGCTCTACCACTTCAGCCACAGCTCCACTTCTGGGTTTTTGGTGATGAATTGGAAATGAGAGTCTCACAGGCTTTCCTGACTAGGCTGACTTTGAACCAAGACCAGCAGATCTCAATCTCCTCAGTAACTAGGATTAATGGTGGGAGCCACCTGGCAGAATTTTGATATGTGTTTTCAGACACTCCTCAGTTATACCTGGTCTTACCTGATGCAAGGCATGCTGGGTCTCTGTAGTCACACAAGCAAGTTGGACGTCTTCTTATATCTCTGGACCCAGAGGTCAGACACCGCTTATGAAAGAGCTTCTCGATGTGCTCAAGGAAATACCATTTTTGGTGCCTTCCTGAGGGCTTGTTTTCTCTGAGGGGACATGGTATGAGTTGTTTGGAGATGCTAAGTGCATGAAAAACTAGACCCCCATGAAAGATCCACTTCAGTGTTTCTGTCATCCTAAGCCCATGGATTCCATCACCTGTGTTATGTTAACTCTAGCGTTTAGCTTTAATTGCCATTATGAAATCTGGGTTTCTGTCAGCTAACCTAGTAAACACTGAGACATCTCTTACAGCAAATCTCTGCCAAATCTACCCACCATAAGGTATTTCGCTTATTATTTTTTAAAAAAGTTGCTTCCCTTCTTAATGTGATGTCACAATCCATCCTCACATGTTTTGTTAATACATAATAATAGTACTTATTTAATTATTATGGACAGTATTTTATTGATATCTATAGAAAACTGTAGGAATTATTTTTAGTAGATACTGTTTCCCTGCCTGGAGTTAATATGCAGTTGCTCTTTCTTTACCTCAATTCTTAAAGAGCCAGTAGGATCTGATTCTGGTCTTGAACTACAGAGAGTTAGAGTTCTAATCTTACCTACTCCTTGTTTTGAATTTTGCCTACAGGGCCTAATGAAGTTGCATATTCAGATGATGTCATTTGATACGATTTAATTGTTTGATTACCTCAGCCCTGAAATTGCAGAAGGCTAAGGAAATCTTTTCAGCCCACTCATAGAATGTTCCTGACAGCACTTTGAGCTGAGAAGTTGAGATGGTGGAGCTCATAAAAGCTTTTCAGTGATTCTCAAGTATAATTAGAAGTCAACCATTTACCTCATGGGGTTTGTGTTCTTTGTGTCATTCATGCTGTTCTATGCTGGTGACTTCTCTGTGTTCTGAAGCCAGCCTTCAATTAGCCCTTCATTCCAGTGAAATGGAGGTGATAATTTAATTAAGTGTCCAACCACTGTGCTGCACGATGTTGCCAGAGGCTGGATCTTTATTCCCTTCGAATCCCACCTGTCCACACACACCATGGTAGGTTTCTAGTTTCTGAGGGAGATGGTCCTGACAGTCAAGCCTGAAAGCTCACTCGCTGTCAGTGTTCTGGTTTGAAACAAGAGCAGCTGCTTTGCTTGTTTCATCCACGAAGGAATTTGATAAAAATGTTACGCAGATCGTATGATCTCTTGGAAAATTAAGCAGGTAGGCTACAAAGCTATAGTACTGAGGAAAATAGCCTCGAGAGTTGTGAGCACTGCTGGAGCAAAGACTCCACTGTGCTTGTGGCCAGATTCTAGGGTCGACAGTAGCTCTGGGACAGGAGGAACAGTGGTTATGCTGCTTCCTAAAGCTGATTTCCCCTTTGCTCTTCTCTATAAAGGATAGATTGCATATTGTGGCTATGTTCTCATGTTTTTCAAATAGAAGTTTCCAGTGAATGTACCTGATCAACCCAGCCTACATCCAAGGCTCTGTCCCTAATAGTATCTGGGAAATGACTTCTGGCTTTTAACTTTGCTAGTCAGAGGTAGCGATTGATTGTCTAGAACTGAGTTCCTCAGGCTCATCGGCTGGAGAATTTACCTCTCTCCTGGCAGGATGATTTAGGAACTAAGCATTGCTCCATGAATGCTCGCTACAGCTCATTGCTTGAGGTAATCATCCTTGGTGGAGTTCTGAGTTAGGAAGGCAGAGCTGGGGTGCAGGGAGGCTGAATAATGCTGTATCCACAAAACTCACACCCTCGATTATGCCAGCAGATGGATTGGCTCTCATAATGGCACTGCTTAAATGCCTGTAGCCCAAGGACCAAGATGTTTATGCCTGTCCTTGCTAAATCCTAGCAAGCTACACTCATGTGCAAAGAGCAAGGGAGTAGGAAAGAGAGAGTGGTTTGTGCTATTTTCTTTGTTGGTGTGAGATAATAAATCCTGTCCTAGAAAGCCTAACGTGTATGATTCTTGACCAGTTGCCTTGATTGATCTTGCAAGTTGGCAAGGCTCATTTATTACAAGGAAAAGATGATAAGCTTTGATAAATTTCTACTGCTGAGAAAGAATTTGACCTAGAGTCTGATTCTCATTGTATTTTATTAAGTTAGACTAATTTTTCTGGAGCTTGTAAGGGCTTCGCGCTTGCCAAGCTTGCTTGCTGAGCTGTTGCTATATTTTCTGAAGTCACGCCTCCAGCCCAGTTTTTTGCCAGTTATTTCAGGGAGGGAGTCTCGAGAGCTGTTTGGTTCCTAACTACAATCTTCTATAGCATCATATCTCAGCTTCTGAGAAGCTGGGATTAGAGGTGTGAAGCACCAGAGTGTGCACTACAATGTACTAATTCTAATTATAAATAAGTCACTAGAATGGATGGATATCAAGTGGAGATCCCAGATTTGACATTGTAAATTGAGGTTTTTACAGTAAAAAAGGGAAAGTTAAAAAAATGGGAAAGTAAAACAAAAAAAAACCCCTCTAGTATAGGAAAAACACATAAAGGCTATAAAATAGCATGTTCCATGGGTATGGTCTGTGTCATCAATCATGGCATGGAGATTCATACTTGAACCTTGAAAATGGCTGTTCTACCAGAGAACAAAGGCCAATGGTACTGCCATCTCTACAGAAAAGAATGGTCCCACATTCAGTCTTTACTTCTTTTATTATTTGAATATTCTGTTTGTCCATGACTTGCTATTTAAACTTTTATTAGGATTTGGTGCAGTAGAAAAGAATGGGGGGGGAATAGAGACACAAAGACTGAAATGCTTGCAGATGGTTCAAATGATGAGATCCTGAGACTGAGTTGGCTTCTCAAAGTTGGACACCACTGTTTTTATGTTCTAATCAGTCACTTGTGATGAGCACTGGCATTTCAGTGTTATAGGTCTGCAGAGTGGAGATTTGATTATGGAAAGTCTAGAATTATCTTTGGTTTGCGAGGAGGATCTCTGGGGCGAGTATTCTGTTTTGTGTTTCCTCTTGCTTTTCTTTGTATTTTTGTCCTAGATGAATACAGTCCTGAATAGTATATAGTACATTATTAGGCGTCATAAACATTTAGTAAGTAGTCTCATACTATACACATTATGTCTAATTTTAGGGTCAATATTACTTAAAGAATATGTAGATATGTCTAATTTAATGTTTAGTTTTATAGTATTTAATTAATTGTGGATTCTTCAAATGTTTTCCCTTCCTCCACTGAATATATTTAGATTGTTCCTAGCTTTTTCCTGTTACAAAAACTGATGTAATGAATTCATGTTTTGGGAAGAGATTTTCTAAAGTATGTAGGTAAAAATGAAATTGCTGGGTCTTTAGCCTGCCAATTGTCAAATTGGTCAATTATCAAAGTGGTTCTAACAAATTATGCTTACCTGTATGTCTGTATGTTATTTGAATTTTGTAAGAATAGCTTGCCTTGCATAAAATTTGAAATTTGCCTATTTTTGGATTGGACAGTCATCTTTTTTTTTGCTATGAATTGTGTAAGTTCTTTATGTAGTTGCTCCTTGACTTATAATGGTGTAAAATACCTTCATAAACTGAATCTACCATAGGTTAAAATGTGTTTAATACACTTAGGCTACTAATCAACATTAGCTGAGCTTACCTGAAGTATGCTCAGAATACTTAAGTTAACTTACAATTGGGTGAAACAATTTAAAACCAAATTACCTTTATATTTTGGTGTTGTTTTGTGTACACACAGAGAAAGATATCTTATAGATATGATGAGATGTTAGCACGTTCTAATTTTATATCTGTTTGTATAACTTATAGTTCTTGCAGATTATTGCATGTTTTTTCCACTACTATAAAATAGTATTTTGCTTACATTTTATCCAATTATTTGGTTAAGAAATCTATTTATAGGACTTCTTATTTAACAACAGGAAAAAAGTCAGCTCTTATTTCTTATATTGATATGTGGAGTGAGAATTGGAATTTTTTCTGCTTCTTTCAGTGGATTTAGATCTGAAAACACAAAATGGACTTAAAGTTGAGGGAGAATGAAGGGGGAGATGCAAAGAAAATATTTCAAAGCGAGGAGCCCACAAGACAATAGAAAAAGCTCTCCTTGTAATGATGAGAACTGAGTGCAAAGAATGAGTTGAGAGGGCTCTTGTACCTAACTGCTGTGGCTGAAGAAGTGATAACAAAGGGAAAGGGAAATAGAAGATTTCTTTTTGTAGTGTGTGAAGAAGTAGATATTGAAAGAATGCCCACAAAAGTAGGTCAGGAAGGACATTTCAACCGAAAGGAGATTGGGATCTAGCTCACTGCATGAATCATGTACAAGTACAGTCCTAGGGGAAACTTACCTCCTAAATCATTAAGTAATCAAAGTTGAATTGATTTATAAGTCATTCTCAAAGATACAAATAACATGGAGAGAACAAACAGCAGTAGCATATGGTGAAGGAAAAGTAAATAATACTGCAGTAGCTTGGAATGAATGAATAGTAAATAATACTCCACAGGCAAAAAGGTTGCTGTGGAGCAGAGAAAACTAGTTAAACACATTTTTCAACCCTCTCCCCCACCATTTTTTTTCCTGACCTGGGGCTTGAACTGAGGGCCTTGAATTCAGGCAAGTATAATACTTGAGGACCATTTTGGAAACAGAATGACCAGCCCACAGGCAGAGAGCTCTGGTTACAGGAATGGCCTGTTGGTTTTCCTGCTGCAGACAGGCAAGGTTTACGACTGTGCTGGGGGCTTTAAAAAACAGGGAATTAAAGTAACTCTGGGAATGCTGGAACAGCCTACCACAGAGTGTGGGATGAAAGCCACCAATAAAACTAATTAGAAAGAGAGTCTGCTGCGGGAGGGTGGGACAGCATCAACCAGGCAGAAGCTTGGGGCGGGGGGTGTGTGTGAAGGACAAGGTGGTCAGTGGCCATGTCCTATTGATAAGTTCAAGTTTTCTTTCTGGCAGATCATGGCAGAAACAGCACTGGGGCTGTGGCTGGCATCCAGGGGCCATATGCCAGCTGTGGGGTTTGCTGCCAGGCAGAGCTGAGCGCTCCCAGAGCTCAAAGGACCTTGAAATAATGATCTACCCCACCCCCAACTTCTTCCCTCCCACAAGATGATACACTGCTGGACAGAGGCTGAGAGAAAGGAGACTTCAGGCAAGACCCACTGAACCTCCCTGTTCTCCGCCAGAGGGCACAGCTTGGTGAGCTGTTCGCTTGCCCCAGTGTAAGACATATTTGGGCGAACACTGTCAGAGTTGCATGTGTGCTGCACCTAGAGGTGCACACAGGACCTGAGGAGCAAGTAGAGAGAAGGCACTCTGAGGTCAGTGGGGTTTTGAGGGCAGTTACTTTCTAAATGAACTCCAATTGCTCAGAATATGAGCAAGAATTGATGAATGGGATTTCATCCAACTAAAAAGCTTCTGCACATCAAAGGAAATAATTTCCAGAATCAAGAGACCACCAACAGAATGGAAGAAAATCTTTGCAAGCTGTTCAAAGGATCAATACATAAAATGTATTTTAAAACTCCTAAAAACAGAAACGCTGAATGAACAAATAATCCCATCCACAAATGGGCCAACAAATCAGACAGACAATACTCAAAAGGAGAAGTATGAAGGGCTGATAAGCCAATAAAGAAATGATCATCATTCTTAGTCAGAAAGGAAGAGAGCAAATCAAAACACACTAAGATTCCCTCTTCCCACAGTGAGAATGGCCGTCGTGGAGAAAACAAACACCAAATGCTGGCCAAGATGTGGGGAAAAGAAACCATGGGTATGAATGTTGGTAGGAATGTAAACTGTTGCAAACACTATGGAAATTAGTTGATTTCCAGGTTTCCTGAGGAACTGAAAATAGAAATATCATATGTTCCTGCTATATACCACTTTTAGTCATATGGAGGAAGGAATTCAATTATACACACAAGAGACATATTATGGAGGAAGGAATTCAATAATACACACAAGAGACATATTTCTACACACAAGTTTATAGAAGCACTATTTACAATAGCAAAGATATGTAACCTGCCTAGACATCCAAGGAAAGATAATCTAATAAAGAAAATATGATATATATGTAGATATATATATACTTTTATATATTATTTTCATTCACCAATAAAAAGAATGAAATTGTGAAGATCAACATATTAAATGAGATAAGCCAGTCTCAGAAAAACATGTTACATGTATTCACTCACATGTAGAATTTACCCTAAAAATAAAAAAAAAAACAATCAAACCCAATATAACAGGATTTCAAAAGGTGGACTATTTGGAGAGAAACAAGAAATTTAAGTTACAAGTATTACAATGAAATCCCTTTGCACAATTAGCTTATGTTAATAAAAAATTTAAAAATAAAATAGGTTGAACCTAAAAGAAGCAATGAACTGGGATTATTAGATTTTAATATAAACTGATGACACACGAATAGCGTGGCAAATCAACAGAGCTAAACAAGCATACGGAAATAGAATTAAATAGACATGGTGCTTTATTTTGTAACAAAAGAGACATTTTTAATTAAAAGGAGAGATAAAGAGTGGTATGATATTCAGCAAAGGATTGGGGACAACTGTAGGATCATCTGAAAAATGCTGAAAATTAAATTTATATTGCACAAGAAACTATATCAATACCCACCAAAGATCAATGCAGACAATAGATGTACAAAAACTATCCCATGCTGGAAACTTTTATAAGGCATTTGGAAAACAGGCCTTTAACATGTGCCTAACAAAGCTCGGTATGCATGTGTGATAAATTACGTCATATTAAATATAAGTATTCTGCATGGGAAGGCTACCATAATCACCTTGATGCAAATCACACCCACTTCTGAGACTCTACACAAGTGATACCTACTTCAATAGCTCTCTACAACTTCTAGAATACTTTCACCACACTCAAGACTACTGTCTAACTTCTGCTCACCCCATCCCTTTATCTTAGGGGATTCCCTAGACAGGATAGTTTTTCTGGGGTGACTATGAGACTTGATTAGTGGTGTGTGTGTGTGTGTGTGTGTGTGTGTGTGTGTATGTGTGTGTGAGAGAGAGGGGGGATGAGGGGTAAGAGAGAGAGAGAGAGAGAAAGAGGGAGAGACAGAGACAGAGAAATTCTGGGTTTGATTCTCAACAACAAACAATTTATATTTCTTAAAAACTGTCTCCAGGTCTGTATTTTATTTTGAACATTAAGATTCCTGTTTTATACTGTTCATATGAATGCAGGGCCAGGCGATCTCCTATCTTTCTGCTGCTGTAAAATGAGGACAGCAGAGAACTTCTTTTAAAGCATATCAGGCAAATCCTAAAAGGGAAAAGGAGAAAAAAAAAAGACATTTTCTGAAACCAAACCAAACATTTCTTGGACATATTTGTAGATGAGTTGTGCTTCTCTGCTTTCGTTTGCACTGAATGGTCATCCATGTGTGAGCAAATAAATTCAAAAGCGAACTGAATGCTTTGGCCCGGCTTCCCAAGTATCTCCTGCATCATCTGGACTTTTAAATTTATTCCATCACCCATGGATGGCTGGGCTCCCCAAATAAAGTTGGCATGAGGTGATTCTTTTATGTTTGTGTTAATCTCAACTGACTGAGACACAACTGCTTCTGGGCAGAGCTTTTTCTAAGCCTGCTAACACTTCTGATTCCAGTCATTTCTCCTCTGCTCTCAAGTTCTAGTTCTGATGCTTTCTTCTTAACAGATAGCACTGTTGTTGAAGAAACGGAATACGTAAATGAATGATCAAATATTGGATTACACTGGGGACAAGTGTGATTTTTGAGTGTGCTCATGAACAAAATGATTTCTGAAATATTCTACTTGAAGAATATTACCCTTTCCTTGTGTGTGTATTCACGTGCACACACACACAAACACACAATCTTTCTCCACACCTGCACATACACACATAGGTTGACGTACAACTATAAACCTAACATGAATGATTTAAGATGCATCCAAATTTTGTTACTAACTGGTTATCATGAAACACTTAAGACTTCCTCATGCCAATTAAAAAGTTGTGTTTGGAAAAGTCCCTACAGACTTAGCACCTCGTTATTGTTCGCAGTTCTCACTTGTGAATTGCATTTTCAGTTGGCTCTATTGCCTTACATCAATGGTCCCTGGACCAAGAGCAAAGTGTGGGCAGAGTTCCCATGTTCATCCACACACTGAACCCACTTCCAGTCCTGTGTCATCTGTACCCTCTAATTGTTGTATAATTTAGCTTAGTAGCTGTGGCACTTGCTGTATAGGTTTCTAACAACAGAATTTGTTACAGTGTCTTCCCTTTAAAGTCAAACTATAGAACAATCAATACAACATGAGCTGCAGAAAATAAAATTCCTAATTTTATTAAGTGACACCTGCATTGAAATTTTTTTTGTACTTTTCAAACCACTGTAATATTGTTTTTCATTGACTGAATATTACAGCTAGGTAAACTGATACAAAAACAGGACATTAAATTGGTAGTGCAAACCACCCCAAATTTCTAATGAGAACAAATATAACACCAGCTGATTTGTACAATAGGTTTTCTGATTAGACTCATATTAAGAAAGAAAACAGTCCAGAGCTGAGGACGAAGCACCTGCCAGGCAACAGTGAGCTGGCTACCTTGACTGACCTGTGCCCACATCCCTCTAGTGATAAAACAATAAGAACAACTTTGGAACTTTCCAGAAGCCATGACTAAGATGATGGCCTATCAGGGACTTCCCAGTTCTTCATCTGTGAAATTGAAAACTCATACCTGCATCTTAAAGGTAGTTGAGGATGGACTTAAGTGTTGTCTTCCCATAGCATGCCTGTGTGCCGTGTAATAAATCTCTTCCCTTTACTATGTTTCTATTTGGCATATAGACATCAGTGGCTAGATTTGATGCATGAAATTTGAGGCCCAGGGTCCAAAAATTCTGGTTTTACATTGATGTACTATGAAGCTTTCCATAGTCAGCCAGGTGGGCCTTAGTACGTGAGCATTCTTTTTCCATGAATGAACACCTTTCTCACCTGGCCTCAAGTTGAGTGTGTCTAGAAACCACCTCCTTACCAAGGTTAGGCTCTGAAAACTGGCATGGGGCATTCTTCCTGCAAAGGAGCCTTTCTCTTACCTTCTGCATTTATCTCCTTCCCTTTAAGCCACTGTATGGGTATAGCTCCCTGCTCATAGTTTTGAACTCTCAAAGCTATTAGCTCTCAAAGCCTCTCTGACTTCCTCTCTGTTTCTTTACCTAATGTGGTATGGATGTCTATGCACAACTTACTGGTCTTGAATGTTTTTAATTATTATCTTTAAGTAGTTGTACAAAGGGGGTGCCACTTAACAAAACAGTTTATGAATACAATGCATCTTGATCAATGTCACCTCTTTTGGCATTCTCTCCCACAATTTTGATCTTCAAGTGTTCATGCACGGAATAAGAAACAGTGAAGAGATTTGCATTATTGTCATTTTTTCTTACAATAGGACCTATTTCACTCCTCAGGTAGACCTCAGAAAATCTGGAAGAAATCAGGTAGGACAACCTTTGACAATGTAGTTGCAAATGTTGATAATTTATTTGGAAAGAAGCAAAATTAAATAAATTGCAACCCAACCATCCACCAAACCAAATATCCAAGTTAGCTCTGAACATGTATAATTATTGCATAGTTGCTGTCAAATACACATGTGATATCAGACTTGAATCTGGCTTTTTATATTCAACAATTTCTAATGCCAAGTCATTAATAATTCTCATTCAATGGATTAATAAGGAAATTTCAGCAAAAATGATTGTTTTAATGAGTACTTGAATTAGTAGTGTAATATCTTTAGTCCCTAGGAATTTGGCAAGATTTGTAAGAGAATACAATGTATAATCATCAGCCTAGTTTTCTTGTGACCTTGAACTCAAGTTTGTCCATAGAATTTAATATTAATATATAAATAGAAATGAGCAAGTTATAACCAAAAGAATGAAATATATTGGACAGAAAGTTACTAAAAGTCAAATAAATAGCTGGCAATGAAAACAATCCATGAATCACACTAAACAGGCTTCAGGAAGTTATTAGGTCAATTTTAATTAAAAAATCATTCTTTATCATCAGCTTCTCTGAAATTTGATAGAACATACATGTATTCATAAACACACAGAGTAATTTGATCAAAGTGATTGTCATTCACATATCTGGAACTTTGGGTAAAATGAAGAGTCAGGGTCAACTTTATTGGAAGGAGAGCTGTGGGTTACCATAGCAACTTTTGCCATATGATAAATGTGGCTGATCTTAGAAAAAAAATCATTTGTGTGTTCCTCTGAAGTTTCCGTTTTTTAGAATATTCATCTCCTCTATGTCTAAAGGCATGTTTTAAAAAATTAGTTTCAGGAAGATAAAAATAACAAAAATAGATTATCACTTTAAAATGGTATTGTGTTCATCAGTGAATTATAAAATGTCATCTCTTCATTTCTTTCAATAATTATAATTTCCAAGATCAGTTCATTTCCAGCATGTATTTTGGTTGTGTTCTTATGAGAGGAGATTATCTGCATTATATAATTGTGGATTCTGGTTGCTTTAGCAACAAAATGCCTGCTTTAAATTTAGAAACTCATTTATTTCCTGTCACTTTATTCTTTACCGCTAAGGAGACAAGCTGTTTTTCTGTTAAATAAAAAATAAAAAGAGATGCTATTATCGTGAGTGATTTGTCAAGATTTGCTCTTCATTTCAGGTTATGCTAAGGGGAGGAGGAAAAGCCAATTCTGACAGAAATTAGAAGATTTTTACACATAGGAAGATGCTGTGCTAGAGAAGAGAACATAGAGAAAAATGTCCATCCTTTTTATGGATTGTGTAGAAAGGTGATCAATACCTTTTATGGTACTTGATTGAACAAAGTGGGGCTTTGGAAATGTGGTAAACAGTCTTCCAGGGGGCTTTGCTGGAAAAAGTATCTCACTTTCTAAATGCTCATAGTCTCATAGAAGGAGTTAGGCAACATGGATTAAAATTATATTTAGTGTATTCATTAATTAAGAATCAAAATGACAAGAATTCAAATGTGTATAAAGAGCTAGGAACATACAGTGAGCAAGGAATGGACAAGGTAAAATAAAATTTATTTTCTATAGGACAATGTAGCTATAAAATTTAGGGTCCTTTTATTTACCCAGCCAGGGGTGCAAAATCATTCCTGACCAGTGATGTCATCAGCATGACAGACAGACCACTCCTTTATCGCAGGGTGTGGGAGACACATTTCCTAGCAAAGAGTTGAGCATAATGCTGGCCTTGGAGCAAAATGGTCTCAGATGTGTAGGAAGGGTTTCTAAATTTGACCTGGCTGCTCCCATAAGTTTCTAGAGAGATTTTTGGACTTCCTAGCAACAATCCACAACCGCTTAGATGCTATCAGATGTTATCAGTTCTACCATATACATTTTCAAACCATATGTGTCGCTTCTCAAAAGTCAAAAGAAGAGGTTTCCTGAGCAAGTGGGAATAATTTGGGATTTCTTGCATTTTTTCATTGCAAGAAAGGCTGCATGGCAGAAAGTACAAGGCATTACTAAGTACATGTTAATGGGAGAAAATTGCAAACCAAAAGTAATTTTTTAAGGGCCAAAGAATTTTCTTTGATCCGGACAATTTGCCTCCCAAATGTTAAACATGGTACTTACTGTTTAGCTACATAATTCTACTATTCCAGAATAAATGTGTTGTATTCAATGAGAAACAAGAGCGCTCATTTGCACCTCATGACGTGTTTGCTAAGTAGCTTGTGCTGGAAAAGTATGTGTGCAAGAAATACATTAGCCACCTATCATATATTATTATTTTTTAATCAATTCACTTCAATTCCACCTCAGAATGAAGTAAATACTCCACAATTAAAGGACAGAAATGTATTAGCCCTTTTTGGAAGTCAAAACGAATCTGATTTTAAGCCCTCATTCCATCTGGTGGATTAGAAAATTCAGTCTCCCTTCCTCAGACCTGTGGAAGTTGGGAGGTTCTGAGGTAGAAAGAATTAAAGTCATCCTGGATTTGGTGATGAGGTCACAGAGTGTCTGGAAGGCACCGATGTCTGAGGCCAAGATTCGGAACAATTTCCTTCCAATACATGGCTAACTATCAAATGAAGTTTATATGACTCTGGTGGAGACTTTTTCAGAACTCCAAATCACATCTCTTCTTAATCTCAGTCTGGAGTCTAAAGCATCACCTCGGAGATGTTGTAGTGGGATAATATGGCATAAATTCCTTTCATGCTATTTTCAGGAGCACAAGATAGCAATTGTTTCTCAGATAAGCTTAGAGTTCAAACCATTACTTTTTTTTAAATATGGGAAAAAGGAAAAATACAAGGGGAAATTAAGCTCAATAATATACCTCTCCATTGTGACATTTAAAAATTATATGCAATTCAGTAGATATTTTATAATAGAGACTATACATGTAAAATACGGATGCTGCATTTGCAAAGATAGATGTCAGATCCACTTCAAAATAATAGAAATTAACATAGCATTAAGTAACATAACATTAATATTGTAAGTGAGCACAATACTCAAATTCCTTTAAACACCAGTTTCTGATACTGTTAGCCTAACATTCACATCGGATTAAACTGAAGTGCTAACTTCCTTTTTCTAAAAACTTTTTTTGTCTTGTGCCAGTCCTCGGGCTTGAACTCAGTGCCTGAGTGCTGTCCCTTAGTTTTTGGCTCAAGACTATCTCTCCTAGCACCTGAGACACAGCTCTACTTCGGGCTTTTTTTTGAATAACTAATTAGAGATAAGACATGTCTGCCCAGGCTGGTGTTGACGTGAGAGTCCTCAGATCTCGGCCTCCTTGGTAGCCAGGATTACAGGCGTGAGCCACCAGTGCCCGGTGCTTTGTGAAACCTTGTAGCATCAGTTAGTCCTATCAACAGGGGTTTCCAATTAGACTCTCCATCCTTGTATTCTCAGTACCTTGATCAGACTCACCTCCTCCACATTCTCCTCCATGATTCCCTAACCGATGGCAACACATTCTGTTTTCATGTGTACACAAACTATTTTGACCACTTTCCCCTCCTTCACCCTCTCTCTACATGCACCCCACCCACTAACACCCACACTCCATATTAACTGCCTTCTAACTGCCACAGCTCTGTATGATTTTATGACATTTATCTTGCTCTTGTTTTGTTTTGAACCCCATAAAATGGAAAGGGATAATTGTGACTTCATCTTATTGACCTATGCCCCTGGATCTCATCATTGACTCAGAAAATTAGAGTGGTTCAACACTTGCGATGTGGGAAGGAAACCCAAATTGTCAAATTGGGTGATTTATAGTCTGCTTCTCTTTAATAGAGAGGCTTCCAGATTTACCTGAAAGAATCTGTCAACGTCTCTTTCCCCAGCGCAGACTTGTGGGCTAGCATCACTCTTCATAATTTCATGAGACAACAGCAAATCATTATCTTCTGGTTTTTCCAGTTCCATTTTTCTCGTCTTTTCTTCCTTGATGTTGTAGGCCCAGATGTTTGAGAATCCTGTTTCTCTATCGTTCCCAAGCTTGCCTTCAAAGCCATCTGGCTTTTTTGCTGTGTTCATTCAGATTTTCTTCTTGACATTTTCAAAACCAGTTCATCTGATGGTTTAAAACTAGTTGCAACCTGGTAATTTGGAGTTAAAGATCTTCCTGGCAAATACTCAAGTCATTTAGAATTTTTATATGGAAATTCCAAGAGGAAGAATCAATTGTCAAGCCTGGTGTTTCTAAACCATAATACAGAGCTCTGTATTATGGCAGATGTATTTATAATGCCACCCTGGAAACATTTTAACATTCATATTGGAGGGTTGAGGGAAAATTTTGTTTGTATATGAAGCTACTTTGTGTAAGCAATGGATTTTCTTGTCCTGAAAACGCTTAGTTTCTCTAATATGTGCTGCAATCTCCAGTTCATGGTTTGTGTTTAATAAACTCCACAAAGATGTTCTAATTAGAGTGGAATTAAGGAATTTATCTGCACCGTTCACATTTAGATCTGTGTTAAGCTCTTCATTTTCTTAATCAGAAGCAGACCTTTTATTTTAACCAACTTTATTAAGTATGTTGGTGTTTGGGCTCACCTTCCAAGTTCTCCTTTGTGGAGCTTTATTTATTCTGCGCTTCTGCCAATAAAACTGCTATTTGAGTGTTTTTTCCTTCTGTGCCTTCCTAAGGTCTTGTTTATTCATCTCTTATCTACTGAAATCTCACCCATCTTTTTACATCAAGGAGAGTTCTACATCTGTGACTCTCCTCACCCTCTCAGCTTGGGCGTGAGTTATGCTCCCTCTGTGTTTCTTATAGCATTTTGGTTCCTCTTCTGTGCTCTTACTTTAAATTTATTTGAATAGTAGTAATATTTCTTTCATTGGATTCTATAAGTCTTGGTGAGCACGATAGTCTATTTTTGTGTTTTGGGACAGATCCTATTCCAATTCTGTAAATGTAATAGTCATTTCTTATTTAATAGCATTAAATGGACATTCACTATTACATAAAATGTTATTTACAACATATTGTGTTCATGAATATAGGTAGCCTAACAGAAACCCTCCAAACCCATAATCAACACAAAGAAAAATCCAATATATTGAATATTAGCCATTATAAAATCAGTTTATACTATTTTTTGCTTTTCCTGTTGTGTTCTCTCTTTTTTAAAATTTTATTTATTTATTTATTTTATTGTGAAAATACTGTACAGAGGGGTTACAATTACATGGACAAGATAATGAGTACATTTCTTTGGAAACATACTGTATAGAGGGGTTAAAGTTACATGAATAAGGTAGTGAGTACAATGCTTGACAAGAAATCTGTCTTCTCTTTACTCTGACTTCCTCTTTCTTATAATCTTCCCACCTCATGCAAGAAGTAAGAAAAAAGGTAAATGTTTTAGTAGCAGGATCAATTAAGAGGTTTCTACTTGCGAATCTCTTACATTCAGTTATTTATATATCTGCATTCTTGACTCTCGCTTTTCTTGATATTTGATTGCTATTATTCATTCTACCTTGATGGACATTATTAATCTTTGCTTCTGTCCTGAAAACAGAAAAATATTGACTACAGGCTGTATATTGATTGAGCTCCTGTCTTTTCCTTAAGAACATGTCTTCTACCCAGCCATCTCTTCTTCATTTGGCTAGTCTTTTATTTGTTGCCTCTGCTTCAAATTAGCCAGGGGACGAGAATGAGAAAGAAGGGGTCAGGCAATAAAAACAGGAAGTGAGCCTTGAATTGAATGTCCTAGATGATGTCACAGAGGCTTAAAGAGATTCTTAGTGAATGGCACCCAAGCAGTAAAACTAGCAGTTGAGCTTCCTATATGGTTATTGATTAGGTGAAGAAAGCTTTTCAAAAAATCCTTTACCATTCATTAATTAGAAATCATTTAAATTCAGCAGTGACACTCACTGCTGGAAATGAAGTATATAACTTTTGAGGGGGGATGGGGAGGGAAAAATGAGGGAAGGGATGACACTGTTTCAAAAGAAATTCACTCAGGTAATGAGTGTGACCCCTCTATACATCACCTTTACAGAAAGAAAAAGAAATGAAATGATTTTTAACTGAAGAATGCTAAGTTGCTAACAATGCTAACAAGGGCCTTTATGAGCACCTGAGATGCTTTCATGGCCTTAAGCTGAGACAACTGAAAGAGGTCAGGAACTGTAAGAGCACTTTCCAGAAGGAACTCCATGTGCCTTCCTGGCAATGTTCCAGGAATGGAAGACACTGGCCAAGAGTTTAGTTGATCTTCTAAGGAGATATTCATCGTGAAATATGCACAGTCATAATTTTAAAAAGAATCTCAATAATACCTCCTTAATTTCAGGCAGGAAATTGGATTTTATCTGAAAATGATGAATCAGTGTGTTGGGTGGTATGTCTTTCAGGAAGTGTGTTTGCTTAATAAAAATGTGCCATTGAATTGTCTTTTCCTTGTGCTTTGGCACAGCCACCAGATTGTTAGTCAAGGGGGGCAAGTTTTTGGAGGGTCAAGGATCAACCTTCATGTGGTCATACCTAAGCAATGAACAGATGGTTAATTATATTGATTTTGTGATGGACGTTTCTTTTTTATGTTTTTTTAATTATAGAAATACTGTACAGAGGGGTTACAGTTACATGAGTAAGGTAATGAGTACATTTCCTATTGAGCATTGTTATTTCCTCCTTTGTTTTTCCCCTACCATCCCTTCCCTCCCTACCTCTGCAACCCTTCCCTCCCTTCCCCACTAAGTTGTAAGGTTCGTTTTCAACATAGTGTCTTGTACATCTCATTGTTACAATAGGTCGACCTGTATCTTTATTTCAGCATTTTGTTATTTCCCTTCCCCTCCCCAAATCAGAAAAATGTATATACAAGATGCAGAGCACTGACATCAAATACAGTGAAAATAAGGTTATACCGTGGGAGAAGAACATACAAAAGAAACAAATAATCACATAGTACATTATAAGTACGTTAAAAACAATAGCAAGCAAGAAAAAAAAAACACTTGTGTCCCTATTTTGGGGTTCATTTCACTTAACGTCATCTTATCTGGTCATATGTACATAGCTTTTGACCTTTTCTGCTCCTAGACTTATACTAGTTATTGCAAATAAGGGAAACATGGGACTATGTTTCTTTGGGCCTGGCTTACTTCACTTAAAAATTATATTAAGTGAAGTAAGCTTCTAATTTTCTTAATGTCGGTACTACCTATGTTATAGTGCCAACTTCACCCTTGCTAGCATGTAATTTTCCATTTTCAAACCACATTCCATTGAGTGAATTAGGACCAACTGGAAAGATTCCATTTGAATTTGTAAAGTGGCTTGTAAGTCCAAAAGAATAATTTTAGCAACCATTTCTTCTGATATATTAAACAACTTTGGAAATTAGGAAAGGGAGAGAAAGCAACTCCATTTTACACAGAACCCTAGGCAATCATGTGACTTGATTAGGTTAACATAGCTAAATCATGAGCAGAGCACACTATTCATGAATACATCCGTGGATTTTCTAGCTTCTTCTAGACCATAAACTCCACAAAGACAGAAATCTCATCTAACTTCTTTAAGATAGCACCATCAACCCCTATTTTTAAATATCTTTTTTCAATAAATAAAAGAATAAACTAAATAACTTCCTGTACCATAATACAAGTCTGGAGAGAACTGACTTATTCATTTACATTGGTTCCACGTGAGACATGTTCTTTGCTCCCTCCCTTATCTTATTTCTTTCTTTTATTCTTCTGTGTCTCCATTGCTCAGGTCTTCTTGTGACTCACTTAAACTTCTCTCCATGAATATAACACAGCCCTTTCTTTTCCATGTGTATTAACAAACATGTTCTTTTACAAAAAGCATAAACTTGTTCTACACATGGCTCTCAGGTGTTCCCTCTTGTCAACGTCTAGTGCGTTGGGGTCCCTGGGTAAGGGTCACGAAATCACCAGGACACAGGGGATGCAGCGTGCAAACAGCAATTGCCACTGCATGCTGTGCTTTATTGTTAGTGGGTATTTAAAGACAAGCAAGCATAATCTTTGGCAAGATTTGGTCAGAAAACATTTACACAAAAAATTTCCACTGATACATTTTTACTTAAACTATGAGACAATGTCTAGGTATATTATTATCTAAACTATTTTAGAGCAAGCTCAAACCACTTCTCCAATCTCAGGAAAATGCTTGACCAGCTGTTCATCTATGCTTAAGCAAGCAGAAGAGCCACTTCCTCAGCTCCCAGGAGTCTGTGACATGTGTCTGGAGATAGGGAGAGAGAACGCTTTCCTTCTCTAGCCTGGCGTTCCAAGAGCTTTCCCAGTCCCAAACACAGTCCTCAGATAATCCCGAGGCTGGAGCCTGCATCATTCTGACCCCTCAACACAGACCCTGAGTCTTTACACCCTCTGCCTTTTGTTTCACCTTAGTAATAATTCCTATTTTTAGTTGAGTGCATTGCTATTGAGGCAAAACTAAAATCCACACATATCATGTTTGATTTTTTTGCGATGCAGTTTGATGCATGTGACAAGGTTTTGGCCAGTGACGGTAAGTGGATGGATTGTGTGGGAAAGAGACAGGTCAGCTGACAACTGGGGTCATGTTCTGGAGTTCCAGAACCATCTTGGACTAAGAGAAGGGAGCTTCAACAAGAAATGTTCTCATTACTTTACTCATGTAACTGTAACCTCTCTGTACAGCATCTTTACAATAAAATAAAAATTTAAAAAGCAAACAAGGGGGGAAAGGAGGAGTTGGGGAAGTGGGGAGGAAAGGGATGGTAGAGGAAAAACAAAGGAGGAGGTAGCAATGCTTGATAGGAAATGTACTCATTACCTTACTCATGTAACTGTAACCCCTCTGTATGGTATTTTTACAATAAAAATATACAAGTAAAAATGTAATCCAACAAACAAACAAAAACCAAATAAACAAAAGAGAATGGAGCTTTGGCTACGGAATGTCATAGAAGGATCTGGAGGAGATGGGGTGGGTGTCTAAGCAATGTATGGACCTGTGGTATCAGCTCATACTCAGAATATAAGTTGAGTATTGTTATGAAAACCCATCTGGACACCAAATTGACAGCGTAATAGGTAGTGTAGCAATCACAGGATGGTCAGCGTGGAGAGTCTGAAGCCAAGGAGTTTTTATCTGGGGCAGGAGCAGCCTTTGGAGAGTGGTGAGTGTTGGATAAGGACAATTTAAGACCAGATTCTCTGGCATGGTGAAAAGAAATCCTCAATATATAAATCCCTTGGCGCAAAAATAAGAGCCGATAAACACAAAGTTTATGGCTGAGAGAAAAGAGGGTGAAAAATCCCGTCTGTTATTAACCTTCGAGATGAACCATAAACTTAGGATCCATCGAGTATTGGATAGTTTTATTTTTAGAAATGTTTTTTTTTAGCAGCATCACTATAATTTTTGGAAGCAACATATAATTTTGCAAAGCTTGAATTCTCATCTTCTGTATTCATTAAGGCTTATGTGATTTAAATATGTATTTTGCATGTGACATTTTGATTCCCCTTGAAATACTTTTATTTTACACTTTTTTCCCCCGAACCTTTTTATCTTTTTTAAAAATAAAGAAGCTGAGATTTGGCTAAGAAAAATGAATAAAAGTAGTAACATTTCAAAACATGATATTTTGGTGCATTTTATGTGAGGCCAACCTTATTTTATCTTAATTGAGCTCACATATTCTTCTGATGATTACTTAAGAGGTTTTGCATCTCCACATGACTAGAGGGTTTTTTAATGTATGCACTTATCAAAGCTGGTTGTTAAACACATATTTAAGGACAAAAGAAAAGGTTGTTCTTGGGAAACATTTAAATTATTTTCTTAAGTGTCTGCTCTCTTGAACATCTTGATCAGACAATTTAGGAATATCCCAGCGATTCATAATTTAAAAATCATGTAGGTATTATCATTATCATACCTATTTTAATTGAGGCACTGTAAAGTCGAATGATTTATTGTGCGTAATACAGTGGAGGCTTGGTTGTAAGCAAAGTTAGACTTCTAAATTAATGCTTCAAAGGGAGAATTTGAGAATTAAGTAATTGAAATATTTTTACTTAACAATTCACTGACAGCACATATCAAGCATTTCTCCAATTTCCTGGACTCCAATCAGACGTCTTACAATTTAACTAAAATCTGATATTCAAGCAGGGCACCGGTGGCTAAGATCTATTATTCTAGCTGAGATCTAAGGACCTATGTTCTAAGCCAGCCCAGGCAGACAAATCCATAAGACTCCTATCTCCAAATAACTCGGGGGGGGGGGAAACCCCAACAAAAACAGAGGTAGAGCAATAGTTCAAGGGGTAGAGTACCAGCCATGAACAAAATACCTTCCTAATGTACACATGTAAAAATGTTTCTGGATGGGTGCCAATGGCTCATGCCTATAATCCTAGCTCCTTAGGAGACTAAGATCTGAGGATCTCAGTTCAAAGCCAGCCCAGGCAGGAAAGTCTGCGAGACTCTTATCTCCAACAAACCACCCAGAATACTGGAAGTCACACTGTAACTCAAGTGGTAGAGCACTCACCTTGAGCTGAAGAGCTGAGGGACAGCACCCAAGCTCAGAGTTCAAGTCTCATGACTGGAAAAAAATGAAGTTTTTGACTTGAAAGTGGTGGGATGAGATTAAGGAGAGAGAGTAGAAATGAGGAGAAGGGGGGGGAACAATGAAGTGGAAAAATTCAATATATTTCCTACAAAATTAAAAAAAAATGAGGGGAGGGATGGGTTCCGGGTAGGGATAGGTAAGAATGTTGAAAGAGAAACAATGACAAGAAGCACTGCATCCATAAACTGCTTTATTGAGTGCTGACTCCTTTGTACAACTACATAAAGATAATAAAGATATTAAAAACTATTCCTGTTAGAAGGCTGTTTGGAGGATCCATGGAGACTGTTAGGCATACATGACACTGTGAACAAGGTATGTCCACGAAGGATATTGTGTCCCTTCTTCTCCTTACTCTTTGATTAGTATAGTCAGAATCCTAAACATACTTATTCATCCCTGGGAGAAATGGCCACCTTAACTTAAATAAAATCTAATATATAGGCTTTTATTCATTAGATGCATACATGTTAACATATGGCATTCATATTCATTTTCACTAGGATTCTCAATTTCCAAGAGCCCTCCAGTTCCTTTAAACAGTCATCAGAAACACAGAAAATGCTTTGCGAACCAGCCTGAAATATGGGCTAGACAGCTAGCTTGCCCTGGTGGAAGAGACTCTCTTAGAGAAAAGAGCCTCTTATCTGTCTGGCTTCTGTGTTCTTATTCTTTTATGCCTAGCTTTATTATAACTTACATTTGCTTCAGTACAATGAATAGAAATAAATATTACTAAAAGAAAGTTCCAGATTATCTGGTCTAACCCCTGCCATTTTTTGAATGAGAATTCTCCTTAATTCCACAGACAACTTTCCTTTTCATAAATTTTTTAAATTTTTTGGTGGGTCATAGGGCCTGAACTCAGGGTCTGGGCACTGTCCCTAAGGTTTTCTTTTTTTTTTTTTTCCTCGAAGGCTAGCACTCTACCACTTTGAGCTATAGCTCTACTTCCGGTTTTCTGGTGGTTAATCAGAGGTAAGAGTCTTAAGAGGTTAATCAGAGATAAGCGTGGGCTGGCTTTGAACCACAAACTTCAGCCTCCTGAGTAGCTGGCATTACAGGCATGAGCTCTTTTCACCTTATTTCTGTCCATCATGCCATTCCTGCTCTGCCCCTCTTTTCTGCAGCCATGCTTCACCAACAAATAGGCACAATTCAGTTCCATGGCAATTCCTAATCCCTATGCTATCTTAACAATACTCTAACGAGATTAATCACCTTCAGTAACATAGCCTTTGTGGAAAGCCATTGAAAGATAGCCTTCCAAATCTTCCATATTATGGGGCTGGGAAGGTGGCTCAGTGGTAGAGTACTTGCCTTGCATGCATGTGGCCCTGGGTTTGATTCCTCAGCACCACATAAGCAGAAAAAGCCACTAAGCCAGAAGTGGCACTGTGGCTCCAGTGGTAGAACACTAACCTTGAGCTGAAGAGCTCAGGGACAGCACTCAAACCCCGAGTTCAGGCCCCATGACTGACAAAAAACAAAAACTTCCATATTACAATCTCTGTAGAACAGAGACCCATCTCATCTTTGCCTTTTCCTTTTGTTATCTGTGGATTATCTTTTGTTTTGGCAAATTGTTCTAATCATGAGTCCTTGAACACGCTGCATTTGAAGTTCTGGATCCTTCTTTCGAAATCCTCACCCTCCTGTCTTTGACATTTGTTTGAAATTCTGACTTTTCTAAGGCACCTTCCTCAATAGGTCCTGAAAAGGTGAATCTTTCTTTTCTTTGAACACATGCAGATATTTCCCCCCTGCTTTGGTCCTATCAATTGAGCCAGAGTCTTTTGCTTGTCTTGACTGGATAGAGCACTGGCCCTCAAGCACCTTATACTTGCTGGTTTGTCTGTTTTTGGCCATACTGGAGTTTGAAGTCAGGGCCTCTCACTTATTAGAGAGGCGTTAGGTTACTTGAGCCTTGTCAGATAGGGTCTTACACTAACTTTATTGGGGCTGGCACCCAACTTAAGGTCTTTCTGCCCTGCCTTCCAAGGAGCTGAGATTACAGTTATGAGCCACTATGCTTGGCCTCTGCTTTGGTACTTTTAGTGTGTCCATATGCTTAGGATCTATTATGCTCTTATTTTGACATTTTAAAAACTCTCCCAGTGATTCATCAGGACAGTCTCCTATTAAGATCTCATAGGCAGGGTCTTTGAGAAAAATCACTATGCCAAATTTAAGTCTTGTACGTAGTAGTTACTACAGAATAGCAATCCACTGGCCATTTTAGGAAACAAAACTCACAAAACAATAATTAATTAAGCATACCTAAAGAATGTGAGTTTCTGTAGGAGTACAAGAGAAGAGTTTAGGAAACGGGACAATTGCCCCTGAAGGAGGTCCCACGTTACTTCAACATTTACCAAGAACTTGTCTTCTGTTGTTGTTGTTTTGGCTTCTATGCTGAGAACTGAGTGGAGAGAAAAATTTAACCTAGTCCTGGAGACACACACACACACACACACACACACACACACACACACACACACACGAGGAAAGGGAAGAGGAACACATCCGGGCATGGCACTGAGTTTGTGTGGGGTAGAGATGGTGGCAGAGCAAGTCACCTGGGAATTCTGCCCTTCCAGGTTGCATTTGGTTTTTAACAGGAATAAAATGATGGCATGTGAGGTGTGGCATTCATCTTTATCAAGCTGTGTGCTATGCTGCAGCCAGTGGCAGCCAGCCTAGTTTTCCATTGTTTATAACAACAAATGATTTAAGAGGAATAAAAAAAATCCCTGAAGTTCTGTTGTGCTACGATAACAATAAGCGGAATAGAAAGCAAGCAAAATTATCATTAGGTTGGTTGTTCTGGCCCATCTGTGAGTGCAGTTGTATTTCAGCATTTTATTGCTTAATTTAGAAATGGGTAACCTCAGCTCCCCCAAACAATTGAGAATGTCAAGCGTAGAGGGACAAAGCATAGCATATGGGCTGTTGCTATGGATCCGGGAGACGACCTTATTGCTGTACTCCTTTTTCTCTATGCCTGAGAATTACCGGTCCCCAGCAACTTAGGAAATTGCAGCGAATAATTTATCTGCAGTAAAACAACATTTATTCATTTCGTATACCTGTTGGCTTAAGAAAATTATAAAAATCATCCTAGACTAAAATTCGGAGAGCAAACATATTATATTTGTAGAGGTAAATATTTAATATTCATAGTGATTGACTAAGCAAATAACAGTAACTCTGATGCTGTGCGTATTATGGCTTTAGTGTTACTGGGATAACACTAGCCTCTACAGTGGTTAGGTTGGAACATTATTGCTTAAGCCATAATTTTGGTCTATTTTGCTCTGGTTATTTTTGAGATAGCATCATTCTTTTTGTATATATCAGAATGGACTGTAATTCTCCTACTTTTGCTTGCTGCTATCTATAGCTGGAATGACAGGTACATAACACCACGCCCAAATTTTAGTGTGGTTATTTTTGAGATAAGGTCTTCCTTTTTGCCTGGATCAGTCTGGACTGCAATCCTCCTATTATTACCCTCTGCTATAGCTAGATGACAGGCACATACTACTAGCCCCCAATTTTTCTGTTGAGATGGAGTTTCATGAGCATTTTCCCTAGGTTGAACTTGAACTATGATTCATTTCCTTTGACTATACACTTATTAGTGGTGTAGCTAGATCTTGTGCTTAGCTCTATTTTTAACATGTGTTTTTGTGTTGTTGTTTCTAAGAATCTCCTCATTGTTTTCCATAATGGAAGTACTAATTTATATTCTAAATTTATATTCTCCCCTAGAGACTGTAAGAGTCCTGCCTTTTCCATATCCTTGCTAGAATGTTCAATTTCTGGTCTGTATGGTAATATCATTTGTATTCAGCTGAAATGATTTATCATTGTGGTTCTGATCTGCATTTCATTGATGGTCTGATAGTACACAAATATATTTACAATATATTTACTATATACTAATTTATATGTACAATATCATTATATTATGTATAAACACATGCATAATATGGTGATATAATAGATAATATGTATAATACATGTGTATGAATAATATATAGATATAATATATTGATATATATTTTATGTATAATTTCACAATATTATTAATAGTCACTAGATTATTCATATGCATTCATATATTCATAACATTCTTCATATTATGTATATTACTGTATATGACATAGTGATATACCTATATACTATATAAATATGCATTCTATATCATATAAATAATATTTACTATACTATGTACTATATTTTATACAGTATAATGTCCATATATTGTATAGTGACACACATACACATATATATGCACAAAAATATATACACACATGTAGCTAGGGTTATAAAAATGTCATCTTTTGGGAAATGTCTCTTCATGTCTTGTCTAGTTAGGTCTTTAGTTCATTTTTTTATTTTTATAATTTTATTGTAAAGGTGATGTACAGAGGGGTTACAGTTATATAAGTCAGGTAATTAATATGTTTCCTCTGAGCAATGTCACTGCCTCCCTCATTTTCTCCCAGTATTTTCCCCTCCCAACTTTCCTTCCCCCAAGTTGTAGAGTTCATTTCCAACATAGTGCCTAGTGAATTTCACTGCTGAAAAGTTCATTTTTAACTAGATGCTGCTGCTGATTAGTTTTCTATTGGATTGTTTGAATTTCTTTATAAACACTGGGTTTTAACCCTTTAATAGATGACTATTTGCATTTTCTATCCTTCTGTAAATTGTCTTTTTACTCTGATTCTATTGTCTTTTACTATGCAAAGCCTTTAATGTTTTATATATTTCTATTCAATTCTCTACTCTTGCTTTTTTTTCTGTGCTTATGAGTTTGTATACAGAAAAGTCTTTTCGATTGTCCTAAGTAGTTTCCTGTTTGTATTTTAATATTTTCATAATCTCAGGCCTAAGATTTCAATCTTTAGTTCAGTTTGACTTGCTTATTACAACTGGTATGAAATAGGGGTCCAATTGAATTCTCCTTAATATAGCTATTCTGTTTTCCAGGTGTCATTCATTAAAGATATTATGCTCCTTTGGCTCTTGGCTCCTTTGTTAAATATCAGTTGACTATAAATTTATAGATTGCCTTTAGTCTCTGTTCAGTTAAACTGCAGTCTGTGTGTGTTTTTTCTTATGGAATAGAATAGCTTTTTGGTTACTATAGCCTTATAGTACTCTTTGGTGTTAAATACCATGATGAGGCCAGCTTTGTCCTCTTGTTCAAGATTGCTTTGTGTCTTTTGTGATTTTGCATAGGTTTTATGACATTTTTTTGTGTAAAGATGACACTGGGAGCTTGATAGGAATTGCACTGGAAATGGAACTTATTTTGAGTAGCATGGTTAGTTTAATAAAACTTGTTCTCCCATCTCATAAACATGGAATATCTTTTCATTTGTATCAGCCTCAAGTTTTTCATCAGTGTTTCATAATTTTTATTAATGGTAATAAAAATTTTATTCTTTAAAGGATTGTAAGTTAATTTTAACCATTAAGTGTATCGGAAAACATGGAATTAGTGAATAATGAAGACTTAATATATTTGTGTAGCAGATTGAAGTTAATGGACCAGTGGCTTATATGATCATGAAGGACCATGTCTCATCTAGTGTGTAATGGATATATGACTCCAATGTTGACTTTACCATTATACACACCTCAACCTAGGCATTAGAAGGACAAAGAATTAAATATCTTGACACAACTTTAATTTATAATTGTAGGCAAACTGGAAAGGAAAGATAATGCCTTGCTTATCTCTTCACTTTTGTAACCTTATTGCCTAGAACAAAATCTAAACCTAGGGGTTTTTAAGCAAATAGTTTAAGTTCTTACTTGCTGATATTAGGAAAAAAACATAAGGAACAGACAACATTTGTGTTCCTATATCTGTAGATGTATTTGTAGTTCACTTTTCAAGAGGCTTGAGGAAATACAATATAGTCACTGATACTTTAAATCACATATCTGTAGTTCTAAATGAAAGCCAACTAGCATGATGGTTCCTATTACATTGAAAAGATGAGTAGATATGTCTGTGTAAATAGAAAAATAAAACTACTTTTAGCAGATTCAAGGTAACTTTTTACCCAAAATACCAAGAGTCCAGGTAGTTGGAAGGACACAAGGAATACAGAAGATTGGATAGTTTCCTTGTTTGGAAGAACTAAATTTCCCATTTATAAAGAAAGAAAGCTTTCTTTGATTCATTTCCCTACCTGAAATCTCTTTTCAGAGTCTTTAAATAGAAGCTTTCAGTCAATTATAGGGAAACTTGAAGGAAAAATGCAGAGATGCACTGAACTTTACTAAGTGCTACCTAATATGCTAAGTCACCTTCCATGTCTGGCACCTCTCATTTAAACCTCTGAGGTATATATCGGTATTTTCCCAAGGTAGGAAAATGAGATGGGAAAGGTTCCTAGGTGAAGCTCCCTGGCCTTTCGTGAATATTACTATTGTGCTCTGAATATTAATATTGTGGTTTTGTGAGAAGCCAGGGTAATACAGTTAAGATGCATAGCTTCCTGGGCTGTGTTAAGTCATCAAGTGAAAGCTTTTTGACATGATTTCTGGTATTTTCCAAGGAAAAATCTCCTTCTATCTGTCCGTGTCAGACAGCAGCAGAAACGCTTTGATCAGTGTTAAGCCTACACTAGGGAGATGAATGGGGCTGGAACTTATCTTCAGAGGAAGGGTGAGACCTCACGATTCAGAACGGGTGTCAACTTGAGTGGGTGAACTGAAAGCATGACTCCATTGAGAGCCGGTGATTCACGGATGTGCGGCAAAGCATTTAGGAATCCTTTTCATCGAGCTCTCTCGTAAAGGCTGTTACATTTCCCATCGTGCTGAACTGACCGTGCTGAGGTGCTTCTGTCCTGGGGTAAAATTGAAATCGAAGTGGACGTGACATAAGATCCTTGCTGGTGAGGTGTCTGAACCACCACGGGAGAAAAGAATTGTTTTCTCTTATCAGAATGGGAAGACCCAGAGCCTGCTCGATTGAATGGCTGTTCTGAGCAAAATAGAGTTCTGTGGGTGTTTAGAACTCTTTCACATCTTCATTTCCTTTTGGAGAGAATTCCTAGGAGGCGGATATGAAATCCGATCACAGGGACCATAGGAAGCTAGAGATGAGATTAAATCCTTTGCTTTGGAAAGTGACAGAATTATGGTTTGGCCCCAAAGAGCACAAACTTCAGGATTTGTAGTTGTGGGATTGAATCTTTAAGTCTGTCAGCTTTGGGCATTGCATCTCAGATTTATTTTTTAAAAGTATCTTTAATAAGGACAGTTCATATTTACCTGAAGTATTTATGTGAGGTAAAAACCAAGGTGAGCCTGACAAAACAAAGGTGTTTTTCTGACTCTTACACTTCTCCTGATTCTAAACCACTCATACTAGATGTGCGTGTATGTGTGTGTGTGTGTGTGTGTGCATGTGCGTGTGTGAGTGCATGTTTATTAGTGCTGTGTATGTTTTGGACACAGCAAGCAGATCTCCAGTGGACACTGAATTGTGTCTAGTAATTAAACATAATTCTGCTACGATCTATCTGGAGATAGCAGAGGATCTCCTAAGTACAAGGCCCTCAATTCAGATGTTATTTTAAGTGCTAGCGGTGATCCATACTTTTGACCCACTGGCTACACACTGGAAGTTCCAGCAGCCCCTTCTTTAGGCTTGACCAATGTGTGAGACTATCTCCCAGAACTTTTCCTAATTCTACTAAACTTCTCATGAAAAGTATCATGGAGGATACAGTTGAAGAGGTGCACAGAACCAGGAATGTGGAAGGACTAGAATTCCTGGGCTCTCTTTGAGCAACTTGCACTTCAGTGACTCTACATGCTTAGCTATCCAGAAGCTCTCCCAACATGGATGAAATCATTGTTCAATCGACAGTCCTTCTTCCCTCCCCCAAGGTCAGAAGACAAGGAGACGGAGAGTTCTAGTTCCCTAATCATGTGGTTGATTCTTGTGACAGCTAGCCATCTTCTTGGAATAAGCAGGAGCCCTCAGAAAGTCACCTCATTAGAACAGAAGATCTCCTATCAACCAGAGAATTCCAAGGGATTTAGAGGCTCTGTGTCAGTGGCTCCTACCACTCACGAAAATGACAGAGGTCTTAAGAGCTCTGTGTCAGAAGCCAAGGTCAAAGACCAAATATTAGAACTACAGATACTCTGAATGCCTCTATTTACAAGGGTTTAAAGGAATTTGATGTCAAGACCCAAGAACCAAATATATATTTCTTGTTGTAGTTTCACAGTGGGTATCCAATGAAACCTTAGATCATTAGACTATCATATCCAAGACATCTGAAAAATGCTAGTAAAGTTTCACCCTCCTAATTAAAAATATTGCAGTAATTACAAATGAGTACATCCTTCCTCTCAAATGCTTAAATTTTTTTAAATATCATTTTTAATTATATTCTAAATCACTGGTTTTCAAATGTGGCTGCATATTTGCTGTCTAGGTGTGGTTAGAAATGTCTGATGCCTACGGCCTTCTTATAGAGATTCTGATTCATTTCTTCTAAGGTGATGCCCTAACTGTAAAATTTCAAAACCTCTGTTGTAGGAATTTAATATGATACACAAGTTGGTGAGCTGAAGTCTGAAAGCTGGTAATAGTGGACATCAGCTAAATATACATTGATTATTCTGCTGTCCAAAGGTTCTACATTGAAATAACACCAGAATTTTATTTTTCTTTGTCAGTCAGAAATTATGGCAACCTTCTACTTAGGTGCTTTTATTTATTTATTTTTTTGGTTGGTCATGGAGCTTGAACTCTGGGCTTGGGTGCTGTCCCTGTGCTCTTCAGCTCAAGACAAGGGCTCTGCCACTTGAGCCACAGCACCACTTCCGATTTTCTAGTGGTTTATTGGAGGTAAGAGTCTCACAGACTTTCCTGCCTGGGCTGGCTTTGAACCTCGAGCCTCAGATCTCAGACTCCTGAGTAGCTAGGATTACAGGCATGAGCCACCAGCGCTCGGCTATTAGGTGCTTTTAAACCAAAGGTCCTGGATAAGGAAATTGGCCCAGTCTTCGCTAGGGTAGCTGCAATGACCCAAGAGTTAAGCCCTATCTCTTGCTTAGAACAAACAATGCAACACAGGGAAGAAAAAGAAAAGATACATGATTCTCTAAATACCAAATCAATATGATGAATGGAGACATTCAAGCAAGACTGGAGATTTGGAAAAGAAAACTATATATCTGAAAATCGAAAACTGAAGAGCAATGTTCAAGAACTTATTAAAATAATTAAGGCAGACGAATGGGGAATGAATGTTGGGGAATGGAGTCATGATGCTCAATGCCTATATACGAACATGGAGCCAGGTAACTTGAGGGGACAGGATGGGGTGGGGAGAGATGGGGGAGAAAGAAGGAAGGGGTGAGGCACCATACTCATCACTGACACATTGAATTGAAACTCCTTTGTAGAGCTATGTAAAGATAAACAAATAAATATAATGACCTAATTCATCCAGCAATAAACTACAACTACTTCTGACTTCCAGAGAGTGCAGACACCCCTAAACATTTATTAAATGACAGGTGTGTATCAGCAAGGTGGGGTCTCAGGGCACCGCCATGTCTCAGGACATTTGACCTCCTTTGCAGACAGGTGGCAGGTTCAGCATCTGTGTGTGTGTTTTCCAGGTTAATTTCTGGGTGATGTGTGGCCTGCGGATACCTCGACAGTTCTTCATTATGAGACCTTCAAGTGGGCAGCTGTTTCTCTGAAGGAATCAAGAAAGTGGAGTGGTACCTCCATTGTAGCCCAACAGGCAAGAACTCAGGGCTTCTCTGGTGATAGGGTGGCTCCAGGAGCTGAAATGCTAGCACTTCCATTCTTCACTGTAATTGATTCCCGATGGGAAGCAAACCCTTGACCAAGTGGGAGGGAATCACCTGAGAGAGAATTTCTAACCTTCTTGGCCAAATCACAACATCAAACATCACTGTCTTAAAATATACCGCCCCCCAACCCCGGCCAAGAAAAATCATTCCAGAGGTATCACAGTTAGAAGACAACTTGAAAGAGATTAAAAAAATACCATAGGCAGCATTATTTTAAGTACTGTTTTGAAGGTATATATGATTTGTGCAGCAAAGGATTTTAAGTGTATTTTTCATTCCTTATTATTATTATTATTACCACTAGCTGCTTGCCAGTAACTACGGCATAATTTTCTGTTTTTACTGCTCACTGGACCTGGGCCTACTCAATATAGTGTGGCTGGCTATGGCTTTTCTCACTTTCTTAAAACACCAGGCTTTTCCAATTTCCAGGAATGTTTATGGGATCAGAGTAATTTGAAGCAGGTGTTTAAGCCTCTTCCCTGTGCTGTGCAACAGAAGGTTTATATATTTTTCATTACATATCGAGACAGACCACAGCCCTTGGAATAACCATCTGTCACCCAGCGCCTGCTGTGTGCTGGATAGGAGAGGCGGTGGTGTTCTCACCACTGCTGGCTAACTTCTTGGAAAGCAAGCGATGGGTCATGCTACGCCCACCTTCGAGATCCTTCTCCATCATTCAGTGGGATAAAACCAAAAGAGTTATTGCCAGGGAGAGAATGGTGGACTATTACATGGCACTTTGGTTTAGTTGGGTTTCCTAATTTGTAAGCCCAAGATTTGAGAGAGCTTTTAACATGTAGATCTCCCCCTCCCCTCACACCAGAAGGATAAAAGTTGAACTAATATATTTTATTCTTTTAACAGTACAAAGCAGTCTGGGTCTTTTTTAAAATTTAATTTTACTGTAAAGATGCTGAACAGAGGGGTTACAGTTACATCAGTAAGGTAAAGAGTACATTTCTGGTGAAGCATTGTTACCCCCTCCTTTGTTTTTCTCCTACTATCCCTTCCCTTCCCACCTCCCCAACTCCCATCCCCCCAACATATTGTCAGTGGGTCATCCTGTGTCCTTGTTTCAGAGTTTTGTTATTCCCCTTTCCCTCCCCAAATTAGACAAATGTATGTATAAGATGCAGGGCACCAAAATCAAATACAGTGACAACAGGGATTATACCATAGAGGGAAGAACATACAAAAGAAACAAAAAAATCACATAGTACATTAACAACAACAACAATAAAGTAAGACCTCTTGTGTCCATATCTTGGGGTTCATTTCGCTTAGCATCATCTTATATGAGTCTGGGTTTTAAGTATTAAAACAAAAACAAAAACAAAAGCCTGAGCTCTTCAGTCATAGCTGCCAGCTCGCGTGCCCACAGGAGCCCAGACAGGGTTGTGAACTAGTGAATCTGGCAGAATAGCAATTGTGGTATCCTGGGGAGAGAAACTTCCATCAAGAGGAAGCAGCTAATAGGTGAACTGTTGTGTAGAAAGGCAGGTCCAACACCACCAGAAGAAACTCAAAGTCTGTACTTTCACATAACTTCTAAAAATGTCTGCAAAGATACTGGCATTACATTGTAAAGACTGAAGATGTGTGGCCCAAAGGGGAAAGCATGTGCATTTGGAGGCATGCCTGTTTAGAGCCTATAGCCTCACTTAAATACAGCTGCTTTCAGAGTTAACAAAATTATTTCACCCTTGGGGCATACTCATATGATTTATGATAGCAAGGATTTTCCAACTAGATTGTTCCTTGTTAATGACAGTGCTGATGATACTGTTCCTGCTCTTGTTGCTCGGCTGGTAGACTGAATTCCTGTCTACATTTACTGTCTCAAAGATTTCCACATTGGATGTGCCATTAAAATAAACAAGACGGGCTGGAGGCAATCCTGGAACAATTACAGAGGGGCACTGTTTAGGGATTAGAGAGACTGCTAAAGATTCTGTTATTTTGAGAATGTATAGAAGAGAATTCATCCACTTTTCCAAGTAGTTACAAGGGCTTAATATATATTATATATGGAACTTTATATATATATATATATGTTCTATTTCTTCTCCAAAAACCATTTATTGAGTATTACATAAACAGAGGGCATAGAAGTGAGAATATACTAGAATAACTTAGTAGCTACAATTGGTAAAATGGTTTATATTTGATATATTTCTTTATAGAGAATAACAAACAGAGAAGCATTTAGAAAACAAAGAAGGGAATGGTGCTTGTGTTTATATCTGTAATTCTGGCTACACTGTAGACTGAGATTGGAGAATCAAGGTTTAAAGCCCACCTAGGCAGACTAATTTGACAAATAACTTCAATTAACCTGCAAAAAGCTGTAAGTGAAGGTTGTGGTTCAAGTGGTCGGGCACCAGCTTTGAGAGAAAAATCTCAGCAAGAGAAGGAGAGTCTGAGATTCAGCCCCAGTATTGACTCATGTATGCATATGCATGTGCTATAAGAAACTTGACTGGAGAATTATCAACCAAGAAGATGGCATCAAAAGGTGGATGGAGAGGAAAGTTTTCAGAGAAAGATGAGAAGCTCCATTTTGAATGTATTCTGTGTTGCATTCCCATTAGACATTCGGTGAGGGTGCTTTGTAGGCAGTAGAATTTCGAAGGAGATATCCAAGTTGGAGCTTCGTGCGTGAGAATGACAAGATGAGATTTAAAGCTGAGTCTGCTTGGGAAGGATGAATAGAAAAAGGAGACTGAACTCTGTGATATTTACGCTTGACTTGGTCGTTAGCAAACAATGAAGAACCAGCAAATAAGACAGAAAGGTGGACAGGAAAAGTAGGGGAAGCTGGGAGACTTTGTAATCCTGATGAAGTGTGAACATCGACTTAGGGTCAGGTCATAAAACTTACACACACACACTCTCTCTCTCTCTCTCTGATCTGACTCACTCACTCACACACACTCACATGCACACGCACACACTTTGTTTCAGCTGGCCCAGCAATCAAATGCTTCAGATGCAGGTGCTCATCACAGTTCTTTCTAACGCCTTGAATAGTGGTTGATTATGGGGTGGGGGTGGGAAGAGTTGGTGCCCTGACCAGATGAATCTGTGTCAGGAAACACAGCACAAAGAGCCGTAAGAGAAGAGAGGAAGCTGGTGCTCAGGAGAGCAAGACTTAAAAGGCAGTAGATGACTCTAGTCTGTGCTTGGTGGAGGGCCTGGCTAGTTGGGAGGGAATTGGTTAGGCTGGGCCTGTTGTATATTAGAAGTTCCAGGAGACCAATGCATCCATGAATTCTGAGTAATTGTACATGCCAAGATAGAGCATCTGTGCCTGGGAGCCACGAAGATCATGCTAAAGGATCTGTCTGTCACATTACTGTAAAGCCCATGTTAAATCGATGGAAGAGCAATTGAACTGTGCATTCTCATAGCTTGACAAACTGAGTATCTGGTTCACACATCTACTGACTTGTAGGAGAAAATGGAACCTTATGCATTCCTGCTTTAGGCTCTTAGCAGGCTCTGTATTGGCCCTTGGTGTAAAGAGGAACCCAGGCAAATAGACGTGGAGGAGCAGGTGTGGTTGAACTACATGTTCCAATAGAATATCACAACCTGATTTTTTGTTTTTTTAGTTACGATGTTAAAAGTTATCAGAAACTCTTTTGCAAAGATGTTTAGATGCTGAGGAATGATCAAGTACAATAGCCAATTCTTTCTTATATTTTTGTATTGTAGAAATATTATACTGAGGGATTACAGTTATGTGAGTAAGGTAATGAGTACATTTCCTATGGAGCATTGTTACCTCCTCCTTTGATTTTCCCCTACCATACCTTCCCTCCCCTAATAGCCAATTCATGATAGCTCTGTGGTTTTAACAGAATTCCTGTCCATGCCAGTAGCATTTCAGGTTGGGATCCTTCTCATCCTAAGCCTGGGGAACTTGCTAGAATGAAATACCAGTGCTCATGTGGACACTGAAGAATAATGTTCTTAATTACTCCTGTCACACAATCTGTGCTAATTGCGTAGTCTATAATTCTAAAACAGAAGCAGCTTTTCTCCAGATTCAGGCCTTGTGCATGACTTTTTGCTATGAGCCATTTCCTTTTTGAATCTGAAGAATAGTGCAATTTTTTTTTAAGTTTTTGGTCGGTCATGGCAGGGCCTGGGCACTGTTCCTTTGCTCGTTTGTGCTCAAGGCTAGTGCACTACTACGGCTCCACTTCTGTTTTCCAGTCTCATGGACTTTCCTGCTCAGGCTGGCATTGAACTGTGATCCTTAGATCTCAGTTAGCTGAGTAGCTGAGATTATAGGAGTGAGCCACCAGTGCTCAGCTATAGGACAGTTTTGTGCCTTTACTGCTTAGTGGATGGAGCTGAGTGTCTGCTTAAACAACCAGCTGCACTCTTCATCTTGTGCCGGTAGGGGCGCTCTCCTTGGTCCTCACTTCACTTCAGGCATTTCCTTCCTTCAGATGATTGATTTCCTTCTAGAGGTTTGACACATGATCTTTCTTTGTTGTTAAATGAAGCATCTTGTCAAATGATGACATTTGCTTAGTGTTTTTCCCTAACATGGCATACCATCATGAGGATTATTTTGAATTTATTCTTCTGGTAAACAGGGTTTATCTTTAACCACACTTTTATTTTCTGCACTTTTGAAATGACATTTTAATAGAGAAGACTAGTCATGGTAAGTAGAAGTTATTTAGCAATGAACTAATGATTTATCAGCGGCAGCATTCCTGCTAAACTCAATGCTGTGAGCTCTGGATCATCCTTCCACCATCTTTGATGATTGGTCTGTAGATTTTTTATGACAGATATAGGAGAAAAGATACAAATGCATTGCTGAGGAATTACTGAAGCCTGAGGAAAGCCATTCTCAAGTAGCAGTTTAACAAGAAAGAAGATAAGAAGTTTATTATTATTATTATTATACATTATTACATTATATATTATACATAATATAGTATATTATAATCATTATTTTCTTTTGTCGGTTGTGGGCTTGAACATGAGACCTGAGCTCTTTTGTTCAAGGTTAGTGCTCTACCACTTTGAGCCACAGCGCCACTTCCCAAGATACTTATTTTGAAGGAGAATGATATGGTTTGAAATGATTACAAAAGATGTCAGGGAAATTTCATGAAGCCCTTGAAGGTATCTGAGAAATGGATCCTTATTTGTAATTAAGTTAAAACAATAAAATTGGAATGAAACTTTGTTGTGCTATTGATACTTCTTGAATCAATCTTACCCCTTTGAGACATTTGAAGCTTATTTTAAAAACACTGGATCATTATATATATGTATATATAAACATATATATACAAAATATATACATAATACATATATGCATACATATTTATATACGTGTATATATAACATATTATATATATCTTATTAGACACAAATAAAAAACAACTGCACTTTTTGACTTCATTGAGCTCAAAACAAACTTTGCAGTAAGCATTTCAAAACAGTTATGACGAAGGTTTGGCTTTGTATGTTCTTTTTCAGTTCTAATTATCTTTAGGAAACAAAGGCTTCTTGTATGTATTAATCTTATTTCCTTGTTTTGCATCTCATCTAGATATATTACCCTTCATTTCTCCCTTTCTTCTATGCTTCATACAAATAAAGTCAACCCTAATACTATCTTTTGTCTAATCCAATATGTTCCAAAATATTATAATTTTAACATATGATCAATGTGCAAATTAATGATGAGTTATTTTATATTCTATTTTCATATTACAATCTTGAAATGTATGCATATTTTATATTTGAAGTATATTTCAACTTGGACTGGACACATTTTAAATAAATGTTGAGTATCTTTATGAAGCTAGAGGTCTTGGTCTTGGGAACAGGGCTCTAGAAAGTGCTAGAATCACCATGGAACAAAGGGTTGTTGGAGGCAAGGAAGTGGCAAAATAACTTTGTCTGGTCAACTGGCACTGAATAAAGCCAAGGAAATGGACCGGTAAAAGAGACAGAATCTCCCTAGGGTCAGGGAGTGGTGCAGTGCCTGGAGCCACAGGGAATGCTGGGAAATTTGGTTCCATCCTGAGAGCTATGTTTCCTTGCAGCTTGTTCAATTTACAGATTCAGCTTTGGGCCTTTTCAAAAAATGTAAAATCACAATCATAAGTATAGTAGAAACGAATAGTCAGGAGGTTTATAGACTGAGTTAATAAATGTGATCTCCATGGAAAATTATATGTTACCTTTTAAACACTTAATAGAGGTCAAAGGTTGTAATCAGTTGCATAGGGCCAATGTATGGACATGCTTAGCAAATGGATTCTCATGCCGCACATGCTGATTCTTCTTTCTTTCTAGGACCTACTATGCTACTGTTGCTCCCAACAGTAGGATTTGCTGACCAAATCCTTACGCTAGTACTTCTTACTGAGCAATAATGGGCTGTCTCTGGTCTTGTCCAGTTTCAAGTCTTCAGAGAAGTTCTTCCTTGATTATTTTGCTTTCTCTCTCTCCCTCCCTTTCTCTCTGTTTTCTTCCACAGCTTTCACCACAATGTACATGTGCCGTATCTAATTATTTAGCATCTTTCTTTCCTTACTAGTTATAAGATCTACTATATTCACAATAGTTTCTCTGTTTGTCACTGCCTTCCAACTACCTAGGACAAAATCTCTTGTCACAGAACTGATGAACAAAAACAATGTGTTCAGTGGATGAATAAACATCTATGCTTGGGGTTATAAGGAAGAGAATAAATATTACAACTACATAGGAAACTGATAGGGTTGTGGTTGGGGTAAGATTTCATTTCATCTCATTGCTTATACACTTATTACTATTACGTTATTATTTACTAGTGTTAAAAATACATTAAACACTATTGTGGTTAGAAGATAGAGTTTCTCATTTCTGTACATTTTTATTATTGTAAGGAATAGATTACTAATACTGGAAGCCTACATAATCCAAAGTTTAAACATTTACACTATTATTATCTTCTATTTCAAATACTAAACTCTAAAATGAGTGATCATAAGCCATAACATCAATTAGAATCTGGGACAGTGAATTAGAAATAGATAGCTCACAATTTTCAGCTCATAGTACTTCTATGCCTTATCAGAGTAGTCTAAAGAAATGCTACTCTGTCACTCTTGTATTTATTAGATAGATTACTTTTAACGTATTATCTCTGGCTATTACCTTATTTTACATCTGAGTCTCAGACTTGAGGCGTAATTTTGTTAAGTTACATAAATCCTCAAAAGATTCCCAAATGGGAAATACTATGCGTGCTAGGTACGGAGTACAAATGTTACGTGAGTAAGGAACCATTGCAAATAGTGAGGAATTTAAGGGTGATCTATTCATTTATTCCTATGAGAATTTGGCAGGCCTTTTCTTTCCCCAGAAGGATGGGCAATGAAAGAGGTAATGACGACAGGCAGGTTTTTGAGGACCTAGCTGCATTGTACTGAGAATGGTTAGTTGACTCTCACCTGGCAATGCTTTGTTGGACTGAGAAGGACATTGATATATGAATCAAAGAAATAAATAGAAGATTTGAAATAAGAAGACCTTGTTAAATTTATTCAACAGAAATAGCCCAGTTGGCCATATAGAACAGGGGATGCTCTCAATGTGTGCTAGCTACGGCAGCAAAGGGAAGTCAGGAGTGGGTAGTGAAGTACGTAAATATCATTTCCCCAGACATTATTAAATGGGGTTTTCAAAGCCTGTGCATTCTGGGCTGATCCACTCAGTTTATTTACGGGGCTGTTCCATTTGCCTGACATGTCCTTATGATTCCATCTCTCAGGATCTCAGGAGTATAAATAGCTCTTAATAATGCCTGGGAAAAAGATGAAAAGAAAAGATAGAGGTGATATCAAGCTAGTAAGGGAATTTACATCTAACCTTGTCATCAATTTAGTGATTTGGTTTATATATAGAATGGATATTTGGGTTTGACCAGCAAGATAAATTTGACAGGAATAAATGCACAGTTCTGTATTCAGTTCATAAAAGTCACTTGCACAGTGCAGGATGGATTTGACAGTAGACCATGAAACAGAATTTATTTGACCATTAACTAGATAAAGAGGAATGTGACTATGGACAACTACCAATATCAGCAATAAATATAGTTTATCCTTCAGAGAGGAAGTATTTAACTGAAATGAGCACAACATTCTTATGTTATTCAATAAAAATGCTCATAATACATTCAAAAAGTAAAAAAGTCTTCAGTCACATATAATTCTAGTGGGTTTTGTAATTTGTTTAGAAACTCCTTAATGCCCATTTTGTAATGAACTGATATATTTGCTTTAGTTCACCGTACTAAAAAAGAGTGGTGTGGAATTCACAGAAAAAGCTGATTTAGATGTGACACTATCTAATCTTTGGATTCAGACTGCTTTTGAGTGTGTAATTTGCAGTGCCCGAGTGCTTGAGTCTGTTTCCTCTAAAGATGCCCCAGATGGAAAGATTTGATTCGTTTCTGTTGCATTTTTGTTTATGGTCACAGAAATAAAAATCCTAATGAGATAGGAATGCTTGTGGTAATCTATTTATAAAATATTGTTCCTTTCTCCCTCTGTGTATTGTGAGGAGAACTCATGAAAACATTCTATATGGTGTGATGTTTTAAAATGCACAAGGCTTTCTGATTAGCAAGAGGTCATTTGTGCCTCTCTTCCTCTCTCCCATTGCATTGTCCATTTAGTAGAACTGTAAGAGGCAGAGTTACTCACTCCGTCTTTTCCCCATAATGTCTATCCTATAACAATTTTGATTGCAAACAATCCCTAGTCCAAAATGGGGAATAGGGATTACCCATGAGAGAAACATGCAGAAAGGTGGTTAAACAATGGTTGTAAAACATCCAGAGTAGTTGTAAAGCAATAGTAACAGTAGGTAGTGCCATTAGACTTAAGGCTATGAATTTCTGGAGGTTGGACCTATTGATCTGCAGTTTTAATTAACTATTCAGTGATTCTGAGCAAGAGATGACTTCCATTAGCTTCCCAACAGGGGCATCTGATAAGATCTAGAGATGTTTTTGATTGTGCTGATTGTGGTGAGTAGGTTACAAGGCGGGACCACTGGCTTTCAAGGACATTGTCAACCATCTGGTAACACAAAGGGACCCCTGTACTCAAGACAAAGAAAATCATCCAGCCCAAGCAGGCTGTGGTGTGAGTGGTGTGAGATTGGGAAACCTTGTTACAAAGGACACTGAAAAAAAAATCTGTATTTAGGAATTTTCATCTATCTTCAGTGTTTGCTCAGTTATTTTATTTACTCAATTTTCCTTTTCAAAGCATTTTTAATGAATGAGTGAGCTAATTTATTGGCAGTACTGGGTTTTGAACTCAGGGCCTTGTAGTTAATGAGGCAAGTACTTTGCCACTTAGGCTACTTCTATAGCATAAACGTGCATTGGAGCTGTACCGAAGAGGTCAAAAGGAGTAGCATTTTAAATATCATATTAGAATGGGGTTTAATTACTTTGGGATTCCTTTAAATCATATTTTCTCAAAGTTTGAATTAATTTTTCACTGAAAAAATTAAAATAAAGATAAAATGTCTAGCTAGTATCTGCTCCACTGCACACATTGAAAGCCTTATTAATTTGGATAATATGAGAGATTAATCTCACTTTAAGAGTCAGACTTGCTGATTATTAATATATATGCATATGTATACATATATACCTATACATGCACATATATAGACACACATCACATACACATATATATGTACATCTATATAAATATAAATAAATACACACAAACACACACGATTTGTTTTCATGTTCAAGGACACAGAAAAGTTTTGTTGATGGGATATTGTGGGAAGGAAGAGGTAGGTCATACATCTTTAAGAACTTATCATTATGCACAGCTACCAATCACTGGCAATTAGCAGAACATTGTTTGAATGCAAACACTGCTGCGGAAAGTGGTGATTGACACAACAATTTTCCTTAACAGCTTAGCAGAAAAAAAAGCGTTTTCCTCCTTGGCACTATTGATTTGCCAGCCAATCTATTTTATATTGCAATGATAGAGGAGCAGACTCTTCCCAGTGCTTCTGAACTAGCATACCGTCTTAGCGTCTTTAAAAATGAAATACAACACCCATATTTATTCACTTTGCTTTCATTGAGCCCGAGGATTAGTATGATATAACAATCAACTGTTGTTACATGTTTCAACCCGAAATCAAATTTGACTTCTTAAGGTGTCTCCAACAGCTGTTCTCTTAGAATGAATTCTATGGTTACTTTGACTTCTGAAAAACCTTGAGTCTTTAATGAAATTTTTCAAAGTAATAAGATGAAAAAAGACGCACTCAAATACGCTGGGAGATAAAAATTGGAATCACTTTGGCTAAATGCATCAGGTTAGAAGTTGTCCTAGTTACTGATTGCAACTATTAGATATTCTCTTTGTGCAAGGAAAGTCAGCTATTGATTTTTTTGAATTTGAAATTCTTCTGAAATAATTGATTTTCCCTATTGCAGATGCACATCAGAGCTTATGAAAACCCGGTGTTCTAGGAATTATCAACTGTTCTATCATTACTTGACATTTCAGTTAATTTTACAGGCCTAGAAACTATCCAAATATACTTTTCATACAATACATAAAATTAATAGCAACAATATGTTTTATCCACTTTTAATGATGGATTGATTTAGGCTAATGCATTTCAAAATTTTAGTTCCTGGACTGTCCATTCTATTTATATCTTTATATTTTAACTTATGACACTAGTCACAGAATTGAATATATGAACTGATTACTGGCCTCAAAGTAAGCAGGAGAAGGGTCAGCAATGTGAAAAAAGGTAAACACTTGTATAGAATTCCTATTTATCATTTAAGAAGGCATCAGTAAAGACTTGGAAAAAATTATATTAAGTGAAGTAAGCCAGGCCCAAAGAAACATAGGCCCCATGGTTTCCCTTATTTGCAATAGCTAGTACATGTCTGAGACAAGCAGAAAAGGTCAGATAAGTTGATGTTAGGTGAAATGAACCCCAAGATAAGGATTCAAATGTTTTATCTTTCATGCGATTGTTTCTAACATATTTAAAAGATGGTTTCTTTGTTGCTTTGTATGTCCCTCCCCGACAGTATAACCCCTGCTTTCACTGTATTTGATGTTGGTATAATTTGTGGAGGGGAAGGGAAAAAAATGTTTAAATAGGGCTATAGGTGGACCCATTGCAGCAATGAGATGTACAAGTTGTTAGGTTGAAAAACAAACTTTACAACTTTGGTAGGGGGCTGGAAGGGTATAGGGGGTGGGGGGTGGAGATTATATATATATATATATATATATATATAGTGGTATAGGGGGATAGGGGGTATAGGGGGTAGATAAGGGAAGGGATAGGAAGGGGAAACAAAGGAGGAGGCAACAATGCTTGATAAGAAATGTACTCATTATCTTGCCCATGTAATTGTATCTCCTGTGTACGGTATTTTCACAATAAAAAAAAGAAAGCATCAGTTTAAAAATTATCCTATGCATTGTTTGAGAAAGTTATTAGTTTGATAAAGAGAAGACTTCGGATGTAAAGATCAAAACAAGTACAATAGTCACACTTACAGAAATGCCATTGTTATTTAAGTTTTCACCTGCAGTGTTAGTGTCAACCTCCTTTAGGGGAGTAGTTACTGTAAATCTCATGTGACTCAGATGCTAACTCCTGTGTTAGTACCAGGCTACCAACATGGAAAGGCATGGGCTGTAATGGGAATTCTCCTTAGACAGCAAAGACTAGTTCTTGGTGGGAATGGCATCTCAGAACACCCATGTTTCTGATCACCAATGAGGGATTTTTCATAGCTCTGATAATTCTCTGGAACTACTTGGCTACAATTCTGGTGCTGACATCGCTGTCAGCAATGCAGATATATCAGGGATTGGCAGAGTCTTGAACATAGAACTTCTGTGACCTTTATCCACTGAGTTGGCACAGTTTGGCTCCACTCTTCCTCAACTTCCAAAGTTTGTGTTGGGACTCATTGCTTAGGGATGATTGATGATTGATTAAACCATTAAATGCGCGATTGACCGCATTCTTCAGACTTCTTTTTCTTTTCAGAAGTTGAAGGGGCTGAAAGTCCCACCTTTCCATTACACTCTCATTTCCATGAGCAGCTCTCATACTGCAGTGGTCCAAAGGAATCACCTCATTCTTTTTTTTTTAGTTGGTCATGGGGCTTGAACTCTGTCTTGGGCGCTGTCCCTCAGCTCTTCAGATCAAGGCTAGTGCTCTACCGCTTGAGCCACAGTACCACTTCTGGTATTCTATTGGTTTATTGGAGACAAAAGTCTCATGGACTTTCCTGCCTGGGCTGGCTTTGAACCGCGATCCTCTGATCTCAGCCTCTTGAGTAGCTAGGATGACAGGTGTGAGCCACCAGCACCTGGCTCACCTCATTCTTATAACACAGATACTTGGATCCCTCAGAAAAATCCCAAGAAGTTTTCAAACTCTGCCACAAACCCAATGTAAAAATTAGATAAATTCTTTATTCCTTTTGATATGAGTACTCTAAATAAATCAACAGCAAGTAAATGAATCAGGCTCAGCAAATAGATATCAAGTACCTACCATGTGCTGGATATTATTTTAATAATAAGACAAACTAACTTAAAAAACTACCTAACTGAGCTTACTATTTAGAGTTAAGTCTTTGAGTAAGTAGAAGGCATTGACCATAACCAAATAAGTAAACAACACATCTTAGAACACAGTTTCTAATGGAGCAGGCCCCATTTAAGGAGACATGGTGGACAGAGATATACCAAGGCCCAGGCAGCATACAGAGTGGAGCCAAGTGCACTGGTTAGAGATGAGTCAAGCTTGCAAGAAGAGCCAGAGGAAATGTAGGTGTGAAGACTGCACCCAACATTCAAATCTCATTTGAAGAAAGAGCTAGCCAGTCCTCAGAGTCCACAAAAAGAGAGATAACCAGTTATCAAAACCCTCATTAACCATATAAAAGCATGCACCTTCCACCAATATTAGAGCAACCATAGCAGTATCCTGTTCTTTTGTCTCAATGGGCTTTCTTGAGTCAGTGTCCTATAGTGCAATTTTGCTCTCTTAGTTTCCTGTGAAGTCTTTTAGCAACAGGAGCTCCCAGAATCCATGACAATAATGAGAGCTGTGGCCAGAGGAAGGCAGGAGACCGGGGAGAGCCAGGAATGTGGGCTTGTCATTTTTCTTTTCTTTTTTTAATTGTGAAAATACTGTACAGAGGGGTTACAATTACATGGGCAAGATAATGAGTACATTTCTTATCAAGCATTGTAGCCTCCTCCTTTGTTTCCCCTA